>NW_028248075.1:0-498206 GCF_964263255.1 Lissotriton vulgaris
TGCAATGGGTGGCATAAAGGTGGTGGTACACTAACCTTAAATGGCAGATATTAGGGGATGGCCCCGTCCTGTCCTCGTCCATTCTCGAACGGGCTCAAACGGCCCGCCCTTGGCCCGGGCTTTGCCCGGCGCGCGCCTGCACGCATCCCGCGTAGCGGGGACTGTGAGCAGTTAAATGCAGGCAGGCAGGAAGAGGATCACAGTTGTGGAGAATAACTGAGCTGCTGGTCCTCGCAGTCCCGCATGGTGAATTTATAAATGCTTGTGTTTTCGTGGACATGGTACCTGCTCAGTGATTGGACGACTGCATTGGGAGTGACAGTTTTCTTGCTGGAATGCATCAGTATTACCTGGGTAATTGGAGGAGTAAATCAGTAGTGTGTAGATGGTTACACGATAGTGCACATGTGATTGTAGCACTGCATCTGTTAGTACCTGGGTCATTCCATCAGTACATGGCTAGTGACTAGATATTTAGAGTCCTACAAGGAGAGTGCATGGTGAATTTATAAGTGCTTGGTTGTGGCAGAGTGATTGGATAAGGACATGGGACATGTTGGATAGTTGGAGTAGTGCATAGGTAGTAACAGGGAGATTAGTAAACTGTATTGGTATCACTCAAAGGACTATAAAAGTGCATGAGTTAGTGCCTTGGTAATTGAGTTCATGGGTTCGTGGGTGAATGATTGGAGTACTGTAAGGAGAATACATGTTGAATTTGTAAGTGCTTGGGTTTTGGCGGAGTTATTGGATTAGTACATGGTACTCCCTGGATGATTGGAGAGCACAGGGAGTGACAGTGTGATAGCATGGGTACTACCTGAGTAATTGGAGGAGTGAATTAGTAGTGTATAGGTGGTTACAGGACTGCACTGTTAGTGAACATATGATTGTAGCACTGCATGTGTTAGTCCTTGGGTCGTTGCATGGCTACATGGATAGCAACAGGATGCTTAGAGTGCTGCAAGGAGAGTGCATAGTGAATTTATGAATGCTTGGGTTCTGACAGAGTGATTAGATAAGGACATGGAACTGGCTGAGTAATTGGAGGAGTGCATAGGTAGTAACAGGGAGATTAGTAAACTGTATAGGATTCACTCCAAGGACTGTAAAAGTGCATGCCTTAGTGCCTGGGTAAATGCATGTGTACATGGGTACTGACTGGATGATTAGAGTACTGCAAGGAGAGTGCTTGTGCTTTGGCACAGTGATTAAATAAGGACATGGCAGAGTGATTAAAAAAGTCCACAGGGAGTGACAAGGGAATTGCTGGACTGCATGTGTAGTGCTTTGGAGATTTTACCACTGCATGAGTTAGTGCATCAGTCATTGGATGAATGCATGGGTAGTGCTTTGGATAATAACTGAGTGATTGCACAATATAGAACCCGTAAATCAATTCTCATGTACTTATAAAATCCCAGATTCACTACCTTTGCACTCCTGTAATCAAATAAACAGTTAGAATCGACTCCTTGAGATTAAGGGTGTCTCCTCCACAGTGGGGAACACCTTTATGTTTTTAGGTCCCCTCACACACCAACAGGCCCCTTGGTGTCATGCTTCATCATCGGGGTCATTGTAACCCTCTACGGGGTACGGCGTGCTGCGACCTACGGAGACGTGGGAGCACTTGTTAGACTATGTGTGGTGTTGGTGAGGGGGTATTTTGAATAAATGTGAGTGTATTGTGGGGTTTGGGAAATAGTGATAGTTAAAAAGAACCTGGCTCGTGGGGTGACTAAAAATTATTTAATAAGCCCCCGGGCTGGTGCTTTTAAAAATGAGTGTGGGAGGTCACTACGCTGACAATGTGCGTTACCTCCTTTTTGTGTGCGTCTGGTTTCGGTGCCAGAAGCACCTTCTTCAGGACGGGGTCGCACAAATCCCAACCTTACTCACGTTTCTCTAACTAATACCAGAATTTTCTAATAAAAGTGAGGAAAAATTAACAGTGCAGGTAAAAAGTAATGTACCTAGCAAAAAAAGACGTTGTCTATTGATCAACCTGTAAAGAAAGAAGACCAAAACATTTTTTCTGGTGGTCTCTCTCTCCATATCCAAAGGTAAAATGTCCAGTGGTTACAAGTGACATACTATATCTGTATTCCAGTGCTTATAGTGGGATAAAAATATTTTACAAAAAACACTCTAGAATCACTGACACACAACATAGAGCACACACACTTAATGAGGACATTTTTGATCAGATGTTTTCAAATCATTTCCTGGTCGTAACACTATTGTTGATAAAGAGGGAAAGGACAACGTTTGTGTTATATCCCTGTAAAGTGAGGAGGAAAAATGTCAATTTCATGCCATTACATATTTACAACATACTGTTTTGGAGTTGTAGATAAACCTCATGAGCCAAAACTTCAGGATCTGGTGTGCTAACTAGCACCTGTTTGAGAAAGAAAGGCATATTCAGGTCTAGGTTTAACTTACATTCATGTAGTGGTGGCAGTGCTCACAATCATCAGACCAGACCTTTCTACTCACGATTTCTACGTGAGAAGAAAGGTCTGATGATTGTGAGAACAGACTTAAAAATATATATATATTACTATACACGCTGTTTTTTAAACAAACATCAAGTACAATGGAAATAATGTCAACTCTTTTTTAAATAAACCTCAAAAATGTATAACTCACCTTGCAAAATAAATATGTTGTATGAAAAATCTCACCGACTCAGACAGAATTTTCTTTTACACACAGTCAATATAGATCACCAGACTCTGCACGGTGAAACCAGTAATGGCAAGATTTCCCTCTATTTTTCCATACAAATACACATAAGCAACAAATGACATTGCTTTCTAGAGATTTTCAAATTTTAAAACACATTTCCATTGGTTATAGAAAATAACCCGTTTCAACTGACTACTTCACCCCTTCTGCTTAATGCCAGTTTCCATAGCAACAGGTTATGCAACATTCAACTTAACTGACAGGTCACAAGTTCACCACAGAATGTTGCAAAAGAGAACATCAAGTGTGGTTGCCTTTGCAAAACATGCCCTTATCCTTTCTGCTGTACCTTTCAAACATTTTTTGCTAACCAATAAGAATCATGCTTTTTAACCCCCCAGCTCGTCATGAGGCACACTGGAGCTGTGCTTATGACGAGCTGAGCTCGTCATGTAGAATGGGAATCTAGGATCTCCAGCACAGGAGGGGAAAAGTCATAGCAGCCAAGGTGTTAAACAAAGTAAAATGCGTCCTATTTTTGAATGTATAATCTTCTTAAAAAGCCAATCAAATCTCTACTTTCTTAAAAACAGCATCTTCTCCACCATTTTAGATATCTCTCATTCTACCAACTGACTACCTCAGCTACAGACATCTTTTGATTACCTACAGAGATCCCTTCCAGATGCTTTCAGTGTGGATTGTTGGGCATAGCTATGTGTTCTGGTGCAAAAGGTATGCTAAACACAGAGGTATTGACAAAGACCTAGCTTTGCAAACTGTAGACATTAAATGAAGTTGACAGAGAGGATTAAATTGGCACCAATTGATTCCTTTTGGGTTAAATCTTTTTACATCTCCAACGCCCTGACCTCGTGATTGTGCACTGTGGTGGCAATGACCTAGGCACATTGACTGGGGTAGGTCTGGAAATGTTAATGAAGGACACCTTTGCACAACTGATGTTGCTTTCCCCCCAAACTGCCTTTGTACACTCTAACATATGCCAAAGACAGAAATGGAAGTGGTCCAATTGATTTTGTCCTCAGATTGAGAAAGCTAGAAAGAATGTCAATAAAGCTGCTTCTTACCTCAGAGACCATATAATGGGCTCCATATATAACAACAATCTACGTTTCCATATGGAGGGCATCTACAGAAGTGACGGAGTACACTTCACTGATGAAGGGAACAGAGTGTTTCTCAACATTCTAAAGCTCTGCATCCGCACTTACATGTAGCTGCAAGAAACTCATAATAAACACAAGGGCTCTTTTTAGAGCCGCCCAAGTAGCCAACATATAACCTAGATTTATATAAAAAAATATATTTTTGCTTTTGGAGTCGCGCACCCATCTCGTTCACACGAAGAGCTGCGCTGAGCACCGCGCACCCATCACATTCATCCCAGGGGGCCGCACTGAAAGCTGTGCTAGAGTCGAGACTCCAATTTTAGTAAAAAAAAATGTTGTCCACGTCATTAATTTACATTCGCCCCGAGTGCCCCATCCCCCGGGGCATGCCCACATTTCTTTTTCTTTATTTTTTAAAAAGAGGAGGGGGACTGCCACCCCCTCCCAGGCCATTTAGGGCCCGGGGAACCCCATCCCCAGGACCTAGCCTCATGGTTAGGGACCATGGGGGAAGCCCCAATACCCCCATGGTCCTGCCGGCTCCCCGTCTCCTGCGGGAGCTGGCATGGCTTTTCCACACAGGGAGAAGCTGACATGCAGCTCCCCATGTGGAAAAGCAATCTGCTTTGGATTTTGGGAGCGAGAGGAGGAAACCAATATTTTAAAAAAGACCCGAGGAGTGGCGGTCCCCAGAGTTGGGGGGGGGGCATTGGAGGCTGGCCACACATCAAACCACAAGCCCCGGGGGTAGCGGAGCCCGGGGCTGTGAGAGGGCCGTGTGCCCTCCCGCATATCATATACATAGTCCGGGGGGGTGGCGGTCCCTGGGGCTGCAGGCCCCCCCGGGCCCCTGCTAATGAATTGATGGTGCCCCCTGGACCTGGCCCACCTGGGGGCTTTTTTTAAACGAAGCACGGGAGCCAGTGCTTCTTTTTTTTTTTTTTATTTCTGTGGGATTCGCGACTCCAGCGCAAATTATGCCAAAATTAAAAGGCCTAGGGGGTCAGGGTGTTTCTACCCTTCCCTCTTTTCCTGTTTTTTAACATTTATTTTACTGTTTTCTTGTGACTCGGTTCTACCGAGTCAAAAGATGGCTACCACTACTTCCTAGTTTTGAGTGTTGGCAGGCAATCACAGTGAAGCTCGTGGTCGGGAGGGTTTGCAAACCCACTGCGTTTCTAGATATCAAAACTTTTATTTTTTGACTTTCTCAGGAACTACTGAATAGGTTTGCACCATTTAACAAAAAGACTCTTTCTGAACCAAGCACTACCTTTTTGCCAAATTTGGTGTAATTCCGTGCAGCAGTTCGAGCTGTAGCCTTGGCTAAGGTTTCCTATGGGAAATTGATTTTCCAAACTTATATTTTTTTAATTTCTCAGGAACTACTGAATGGATTTACACCATGTAACAATGAGGACTCTTTCTGAACCAAGGGCTAATTTTTTGCCAAATTTGGTGTAATTCCATTTGGCAGTTCGGGCTGTGGCCCTGTCTAAAGTTTCCTATGGAAAATAACAAGGGGAAAACACGTTTTGGGACCCCCCTTTTTTCCTCAGCACCCGCTTGGTGAATCACCCCAAAACTTTCAAGGGAGGAGCTGACCGGAGTTGAGCACAAGTTTTGAAAACTTTGCGAAGATTCGTCAACCGGCGCCAAAGTTATTGGGAAAAAAAACCTAGGTCCTAACTATAAATATCTACTGGCGAGCGACAGTAGGTAATATATATATATGTGATCAAGGCCTCTGTGTAGGCCGAAACGTCATGCTGTGGTGTGCCGCTTCCTCGAGGAAACAATAAAGAAGTATTGCTCACTGCACCCGAGGTCTCCTCTCTTCTTCCTGCGCAGCGGTTTCCAGGACTGGGCTCCGGGCGAGAGGTAGCAGGGATTGTTACATATATATATATATATATATATATATATATATATATATATATATATATATATATATATATATATATAATTTTTATTTACTTATTTTTTTTTTTTTGGCGGACACCCTAAAGCACTGATCCGTAGTATTCCATACGACGAGTTCCTCCGTGCTCGGAGGAACTGCAGTCAGGATCAAGATTTTGCAAAAGAGAGTAAGTGTATGAAGGAAAGATTCAAAGAGAGAGGCTGCCATCCCAGAATCTTTGAGGAGGCATATCTGAAGGCTAATAAGATAGGCAGGAATCTCTACTGAACCCTGAAAGAAAAGATAAAGGGCAGGATAAGAAATTATCAGGTTTATATCAACTTACCATTCCAAATCATGGAAAGTTCAGAAAAGTCTTATCAGACACTGGAAAGTACTCAAGACAGAATCAGCTTTGACTGACGTTTTGGGTGACAATCCCAGTATGACATATCGGAGGGCAGACTCACTGAGAACTAAAGTGAGTCAAAATGAAATTAGCACGATAAGACCCAAAACCAGTAACATCCAAGGTTTCTTTACATGCATGAAATGTAAAGCGTGCAAATATAGTTCTAACGTGAAAAAGGTATCCTTCCCAGTAGCGGAGATAGAAAAGAACATTGGAAAACATTTGACATGTCTCTCTGAATACTGTATATATATTCTGGTATGCCTTTGTCCTAAAAAATATGTTGGGAGTACCATGTTCCCGGCCAAAATACGGGTCCTTCAACATATGAGGGCCATCCAGAATAAAGATCAGACCTCGCCTGTGGCCCGTCATTTTGAGGAGTATCACAAAAGTAATCGTGATCTCCTAAAATTCTTTGTCATTGACAAACTACCACCAATGCCAAGGGGAGGGGACAAAATCCATAAATTGAGACAGTTGGAAAACAGGTATATCATCAATTTAGATAACTCGATCCCTGGTGGCCTCAATTCCGAAGAGGAAATTATATGGCATCTGGGTGACACGTAGACTATGTATGGCTATGCAGGGTATTTTCAGTGTCTGTGTGTATATATTGCTTTTCTGTAGTGTGCCTTTTGTACATTGTGGAAATCTACTTACCTGAGTCTCTTGCAAGAATTTGTTTTTAATCATTAACTAATTGGTTTATTGTTTTTCACATGTTTAATTCATCTTGGGAAAAAATTGGGCACTGTTAGAAAGTCTTACAATTCTAAAGTCATCAGTATAGGTTTTAAGAATTGATATTAGCATTGACAGGCACATTTTGCTTTGTCTTTTCCCCTTTCCTGCAGAGAGCTGCGGAGGAATTTGATTGCTGAGAGACATTCTTAAGGCTTTTGTAATTTGGACATTTGGCCGTGATACCTTCCCACTGGGGTAGTAGGATGTTCTCTTCTTTTTCTCTTCTGGTTTGCTTATGTTTTTTCCTTTCTCTACATCTACAAATTTATAGTTGATGATTTGCCTTGGAACCTTAATCCACTTGGAATTTATTTGATCTACAAATACTCTATGCACTGGCGCTCTGTATATTGGTTCTAAATGTTGGGCATATCAATGGAGAAATTAATCGTATAATGGATAAATAATTTTGAACACTGTGAGCAACCCGATAAATTCATGCATTAATGATGGGAACTTTCCAACTAATATTGATATTGTCTTCCATGAATTTCGAGTCCTGCATCAAACAGGATGTAAATATTTGAAATATTATATTTTTGATTAGCAAACACAGTATGATGGGTATTATCTTCTATATGTGTTCTGCAATGTATTGCTATGTTCAAACACCACTATATGATGGTCACCGTATTTTGACATTTTTGTCCCTTGTTTATGTTTTCACTGTGGCAATCACGTGTGCATTTGTGTTTTTTGAAACTTTATTAATATATGTTGAGGAACATTACTCAACTACCCGTGATCAAGGCGACTGGTTCGCTGAAACACGTTGGGCTGTTCCATGTATCTGTGCTTTGGAACCGATGTAAATTAAAAGCAACTTGATAAGTATACCCGACTGTTGGAGTAATTGACAAAGACGTGTTACCTGAATGGAGTGCATCTGCACAGTTTTTACTGTGCTTCGTGAACTACAATATATATATATATTATATATATATATATATATATATATATATATATATATATATATATATATATATATATATATATATATATATATATATATATATATATATATAAATTCAAGCAAGTAGTCCTGCACTTCCAGCTCCGGCGAACAGAGACCAAAACGAATCCCAAAGATAAGGCAAAAGGAATTTATTAAACCAAGCTCAACAGCGCAGCGGACTGACGCGTTTCGGGCGGATGCCCTTGATCACAGTAAAATATAATACAAAATGCCTTGTTTTTATATGCTGTTGTGCACAGCATGTGACATATACACATAAGAGAGTCGTCTCGGAACCAGAAGACCTAGAGATCCAAACCAACATCATGATCAACAGGTTCAAAAACAGAGGGTACCCAGACACAGTGTTACAAACAGCTCAAGAGAGAATTTCCAACAAAACCAGAGAAGAGCTATTAATCCACCAAACCAAATTCTCATTCTTATTCTGTTTATGCCTTGAACAGTATAATTTTTGTGTATAACCACGTCCTGTATGGATCTGCCCATCTGTGGGCTACATTGCAAAACCTGTGTAACATCTTTAGGCTGCGCACATTGACACTCAAAGATGGCGCCTACAGCAACCATAGTGGGGTTGTCCTCTGTCGTTTTCCATTATTGCAATCAGAAAGTGAAAATGTCTTATTTAATCCACCTAGTAATGCATAACGTTGTTACCACACTGACGAAGGCAGCACGCCGAAACGTGTTTGTGGAGGGTGCCTGCAAGAAATAAATAAACCTGCACTTTCTCGAAAAGTAACCCCCGAGTGCTGTTGTCTTTCTCGTAAGTGAGGAGGAATTGGAGCGTGATATATATATATATATATATATATATTATATATATATATATATATATATATTGTATATATATATATATATAAATTCAAACAAGTAGTCCTGCACTTCCAGCTCCGGCGAACAGAGACCAAAACGAATCCCAAAGATAAGGCAAAAGGAATTTATTAAACCAAGCTCAACAGCGCAGCGGACTGACGCGTTTCGGGCGGATGCCCTTGATCACAGTAAAATATAATACAAAATGCCTTGTTTTTATATGCTGTTGTGCACAGCATGTGACATATACACATAAGAGAGTCGTCTCGGAACCAGAAGACCTAGAGATCCAAACCAACATCATGATCAACAGGTTCAAAAACAGAGGGTACCCAGACACAGTGTTACAAACAGCTCAAGAGAGAATTTCCAACAAAACCAGAGAAGAGCTATTAATCCAACAAACCAAATCCGAAGAGCAAAGAATCACATGTGTGAGCAAATACTCCACCATGAGTCATCACTTCAAGAATATTATTAAAAAAAACATTGGCCCTTACTAACAGCAGAACCAGACTTTAAAGGGGCATTCTCAAAGGAATCATTGTTTGCATATACCCGATCAAAGAATATTGGCCAATTGATAAAACCAATGAATTTCAAGACACCAGTGGAGAGATATAGAGGGACAATAACTTGCTTAAACTGCCATAATTGTGCAAACATCAAGAAAGGAGATAGCATTCGACATCCCGTCACTGGAAAAGCCATCAAATTAAAAGTGAATGGAACTTGTGATTCCACCAATATAATATACCTTTTAAGTTGTCCATGTGGCAAAGGTTACGTGGGGCAAACAGAGAGAAAACTGAAAGTAAGGCTCAATGAACACAAAAGCAATATAAGAACTAAAATGATGAAATCCACCATTGCGACACATTTCATTGAAGCTCAACACCAAATAGACCAATTAAAAGCTTGCATTCTAGAACAGGTGGAAAGACAAGCAGGAATGGACCATAAGAAAACCATGCTCAAACGAGAAAACCACTGGATTCATTTTTTACAGACTACGAAACCGAGAGGTTTAAACAACAGGACTGAATTTACTTGTTTTTTGTAACATAAAATCTGGCCTAAGGAGTCTAAATAATCATATGTATTCCCAATCGGTTAAATGTTAGTCGTATCTGCTCAGTATTAGTTAGTGACGGCATATAATTGTCTATTGTGATTTATGGTACATCATTTGCTTTTACACGTAGTTAACCTTATGAATAGAGAAACAGGAGATGGTGCTTTAAGAGGTTGCGATTTCAAAGGGATATTAAGGGTAGAAAAAAAGCGTCTCATGACGCATCAGTATACAGCCCAGCATGCACCTGGCGATGTAACGCCACTATGGTAAGCACACCTCGAACCCGATATCTTGTGTAGGCGGTTAAAGCTTGGAGAAATAACCATTGTAACAAGCTAGCAACAAGTCCAATAGTTAACAATAATTAGAACATTGGAATGTTGGGAGCTCCATTGAAAACAATGGAGTGCTCCGGGCTTATAATGGCTGGTATAAGCCTGGAGCTCCAACATTCCAATGTTTCTTTGTTCACAGCTCTGGCTATGAACAAAAGGCTTCAGGGAGCCTGAGGGGATTCCAATCCCCTCATGCTTCCAAAAGGCTTTGTTTTTTTGTTAGAACATTCTGTCCTCTAATGACAGAATGTTCTAATAGCCTTATAGCCCTTCATAGATGGGCTATACCGCTATTAAAGTCCCTCTCCCTTGTTAAAGGCTCTCGCCTTCGGCTCGGGGCCTTTGACGCTGGAGAGGGCCTTTAATAGCCGGTATAGCCCTCTACGGCGGGCTATAAGGCTATAATATAGACCGTGAAACTAAGTAAAACTTCCCCAGTTTATACAGAGGTTATAACGCATAAACGTGTAGCGGTGAAATAATGTTTAAAACAATACGATGAAGTATCAGAATGTTTTCATAGCATCGTGTGTTGACAACATGTACAAAACAGTCAGGCTTCTGAAGCTAGCATATTCAGTCAGAGAGAATATTATTTAAAATTATAAGACTGATGTAAGAGCATTTATTAAATGTGTTATTATGTTTGTATGGTGGCATTAGTAAGCGTAAGAAAATGTTGAATGTCATATCGTTTTTTTTACAGATTAATCCCTTGACAAAGGCGCATGACGCCGAAATGCATCAGGAAAGAGAAATGGCAAAGTGGTATATGTATCATTGTTGAAAACGATACAAAGCATAAACATACACCACAAAAATGAAATCAGATGTGAAATGAACATCTAAACTTTGAAACAACGTTGAATAAACAGATTTACGAACAACATTTTTCAAGAACTTTTATTCTCACAAATATAGAGCTGAGTTCACAGCACACACAGTGCCCAGGGAGACAGACCGAGTGTTTGGGATCTGCAAATCACAACATTATCATACTCCAGAGAAGGGAGTGATACCCAGGAGCACGTAAACCAAAGAACGTAATAGGAAAGAATATCGCAGTGCACACCTACTATCCATTAATACATATAAACATAAACAACATACTATGGAGGTAAGCTAAAATCCGTTGAGAGATATTTGTTCTTTCCTTTTTCTCTCTAACAAGGGGTTTTATATTGCAAAATGCAAAATGCCACAGTCAAAGTTAAAATCAATTCATATACTGAATAAATTCATGAACAAAACTCGAGTCCCTGTATAAATGCATATAGGAAATAATGAACATAGTCTATATAGTACTGATGAAAGACTGAATAGTGTAAACTAATACATATGTGCAAAATACCGCAGTTGTAAACATTAAGATTTGTGCAAAATAGTAGCATGTTAAAAGCAATAATTAATATACTTAAAACCATACTGGAAACAGAATATTTCCGTATTAAAACTTTCCATTGGGATGTGCAAATCTTAGCAATGTAAACATGGTAATTGTGCAACAAATGCAAATAATTTATAATTTGAGTACTGTGTTCACTATGACTATAATGTGGTAAATATAAATACATAACTTGCAACGGGGACATCGGAAAAAGATGGCAACCCCCTCTAGGTTGTAACTGTATAGGCTTACCCGTAGGTTGTTGGCTAAATATGCTTGAAAAGGAAAAACCCTCTGTAGTGTGGTGCAAAATCCGGATGCAGCCGGATTTAATAAACCATGTTTGCATCCCAAATGTCAAAAATTGGGCATGAAAAATTTAATCAACAGAATAAAAAGCAATTCAAATTGGTAGATAACGGAACGGTACAGGGAGGGGTGTGGGCGGCCTCAGATAGACTGTCATTTCTTCATATATTGTATGGTGCAGACCAACAAGGTTGAACAACGATAAGACCTTATGAAAAATGATATAGGTCCTCCGTCGTGTTCAGTCTGTTTGGAACTTTACTGTCCAATTCAAGAATCATTTTAGATTCTAATTGCCGTAGCATTTTATCCCTGTCTCCTCCTCTGTGTGGTTTGGGGACGGAAGTGATTACAAAGTAGCTGAGACACTGTAAGTCGTTGTTATGTACTCTTTTAAAGTGTCTCGCGACAGGGTAAGAGCTGTCTTTGTTGACAATTGGGTGAAGATGCTGCAATATTCTGGCATGCACCTGCAGCCTGGTGCTGCCAACATACCTCAGCATATTCTGTTTTGCAATTGTAGCTCCCTTTAATAGATAATGGAACAGGACTGAATGGAGTGTTGTACTTGTTGGTATTCATACCAAACTTACACGCCCTGCAACTAGAGCATTTAAAAAACCCCAGCCGGGGTTTACGCCAAGACTGACTTTTCAGTAATTCTGGGAAGGGATTAGATACATGAGTACGCATAGAGGGGCCCCTACGAAAAGTGATATTAGGATTGCTAGGAAGTTGGGGTGCCAAGACCCCATCTGTCATAAGTATGGGCCAGCTTTTGGTCAGAATGGCCCGGATCTTTCTTTCCTGACAGTTGAAAGATGTGATGAACCTGATATTAGATTTTTCAGGATCTTCCAAAGTCTCAGCAGTAGAGGCCTTAGATGTAAAAAGTGACTCTCTAGTCCTTTCCTTCATCTTGCTGACTGCTTTGCTGAGTATTTTTTCGCTATACCCTCTAGCTTTAAATCTGGCAAGTGCTTCAGTGGTACATGTAATTAATTCCTCTTCATTACAGCAGATCCTTTTCAAACGGAGCAATTCTCCATAGGGTATATTGTCGATAACATGGCGTGGGTGGGCGCTACTTGCGTGGAGGGTGGTATTACCCACTGTACTTTTTCTATGTAAGGTGGTGGTTATTTTGTCTCCCTTCAAAAAGACCTTCACATCTAAAAAGTCGACAGTTTGGTTGCTAATGTTACATGTAAACCTCAAATTTTCTTGATTGGTGTTGAGGCTTGTGATAAAATTTCTAGCACTGTCTTCATCCCCCCTCCAGATTAAAAACACATCGTCAATATAATGAACCCATAGTGCCACATGCTCCAAAAATGTCTTATGGTGTTCTCCCATGAGGACCCTCTTCTCCCACCAGCCGACGTGCAAGTACGCATAGCTGGGGGAAAAGCAGGCCCCCATGGCAACACCCCTCTTTTGTAAATAGACATCCTTGCCAAAGACAAAATAGTTATGGTATAAACTCCATGTCACAAAATCCATCAGCATCTTATTATGGTTTTAACATTGTAAATGTCTAGTGCTCAGAAAATGTTCTAATGCCTTTAGGCCCGTATGATGTTCAATGCTCGTGTATAGAGCTTCAATGTCTAAAGTTATAAACAAGGAGTTCTCTGTCCATGGGATATCTTTGATTTTCTTTAAGAAATCACCTGTGTCTTTTATAAAGGTAGGTAGATTTTTTCGCTATACCCTCTAGCTTTAAATCTGGCAAGTGCTTCAGTGGTACATGTAATTAATTCCTCTTCATTACAGCAGATCCTTTTCAAACGGAGCAATTCTCCATAGGGTATATTGTCGATAACATGGCGTGGGTGGGCGCTACTTGCGTGGAGGGTGGTATTACCCACTGTACTTTTTCTATGTAAGGTGGTGGTTATTTTGTCTCCCTTCAAAAAGACCTTCACATCTAAAAAGTCGACAGTTTGGTTGCTAATGTTACATGTAAACCTCAAATTTTCTTGATTGGTGTTGAGGCTTGTGATAAAATTTCTAGCACTGTCTTCATCCCCCCTCCAGATTAAAAACACATCGTCAATATAATGAACCCATAGTGCCACATGCTCCAAAAATGTCTTATGGTGTTCTCCCATGAGGACCCTCTTCTCCCACCAGCCGACGTGCAAGTACGCATAGCTGGGGGAAAAGCAGGCCCCCATGGCAACACCCCTCTTTTGTAAATAGACATCCTTGCCAAAGACAAAATAGTTATGGTATAAACTCCATGTCACAAAATCCATCAGCATCTTATTATGGTTTTAACATTGTAAATGTCTAGTGCTCAGAAAATGTTCTAATGCCTTTAGGCCCGTATGATGTTCAATGCTCGTGTATAGAGCTTCAATGTCTAAAGTTATAAACAAGGAGTTCTCTGTCCATGGGATATCTTTGATTTTCTTTAAGAAATCACCTGTGTCTTTTATAAAGGTAGGTAGATTTGTCACCAGGTTTTGCAACAAGTAATCTGTATATTGTGCCAGGTGTTCTGCTACGCTGTTGATGGCAGATATAATTGGTCTTCCTGGCACCGGTAGAGTTCCCTTATGCACCTTAGGTATTAGATAAAACCTGGGCATAACCGGTTGGCCAACATTTAGGAACTTGAACTTTTGGATAGATATTCGGCCTTCCCTTCTGTATTTGTGAAGCAGTTTTTTCAACATTTCCCTAGCATTGTCGTACTGTTTGAGACATGTTTTCTGATAACATGAAGTATCTGAAAGTTGCCTGTTGGCCTCGGCGATGTATTGTTCCTGAGGCCAAATAACAATGTTGCCTCTCTTATCAGAGCTGCAGACAATGTTTTTATGGTCATTTTTGAGTTTTGTTACAAGTGCCCAATATTGTTTTTCTTTATCCATTTTGATTCTTTTGTGATGTTTCACCTGGTGGTACAGTTTCTTCAAATCAGATGTAACCACCTCGTGAAAGGAGTCTATGGCATCCCTTGGCATGGTCGGCATAAAGCAAGACGCCGGTTTGAACGGACTCATACCCACGCCTCCTTGTTCAATTTCCGCTTCCGCTAGTTCTTGCTGTGTGGACACAGTTGGATCTGTCTCATTATTCATATTGCCCATTTGTTGCAAAGTTAGTAACGCTCTTGCATCCCGGGCCTCAAGTGTTGAAGAAGATGGTTCTATTTTTGTTACCTCTATATTGTTCAATCCATCTTTAATGTTGAAAAATTTACGCAGTTTAAGTTTGCGTATGTAACGAAATACATCGATCCTGGTGGAGCTAGTTGAAGTCCGTAAGGGGTCAATATGTCAATCCTAGACTTAGTAGTTGATTTTCCGCAGTTGTTAAGGTTGTGGTAGATAAATTAACAATTGTGTTGTCTTTTACTTTTTGTTGCGCCAGAATTGTTTCTTTTTTTTGTTGTTTAAGTTTATGTTTTTTCCGGCGTTCTTTGCGTCGTCGGTTAATTCTGGACCTTTTTGTTGCTGTGGCTGCCGTCGATTTAGTGGGCGCAGAGTAAGCATGAGCGAATTTTGCGGATCTCGCGTTCGCGAATTTTGCGGATTTGCGGATTCGCAATCCGCAAAATCCGCGAATTCCCGCGAATTTGCGGATTTTTTTTTTTTTGTGTGTTCGCCCGTGTTTCTGCCAGTTCGCGAGGGTTTTGTACACTTTCGCAAATTGCGAACTTACCTGTCGGGTCGCAAGTTTCGCGAACTTGTTGTTTCTACGTGTCCAGCCTGTTTGGGACACTCTTCTTCATCACTGCCACTCTCTGTCACCACTGCCACTCTCTGACTACTCATGCCACCCTCTGGCCCACCCATGCCACCCTCTGTTTCATCACCACACCCTCTGGTTGTCCAGTGTACATTATTTTCGGCAAAGCAAAGCACACCTTCCCTGCCTCAAGTGACCTGAATTAATTTGGGGCTGATTAATGTGTCACAGAATATTTTTTTAGCTGGCACCTGCTTCCTTAGTGCGCCCTGATTAGTGATCTTTTGCACTTGCTAAGTGCTTTCATTGTTGCAAAATTAGTTACAACACCTGCCCTGCCCCAACTGACAATAATGAATTAGGGGCTGATTAATGGATTTTAACAACCAGCCTGGCTCCTGCTTGTCTCCCTTAGCTGTAATTCAGGACCTTTGTGGCATATGTGTAACTATTCTGAGGTTCAGAGCAGGGTCACATAATAGTTTCAACTGGCAACTGAACTCTGGAGGGGCCCCTCAGGAAGCACTACAGGAAATGGCTACTAATGATGAGCCTGAACTTTTGAACCTGGTAAGTAGTTACTTTCAGTTTTGCTAAGATCGTATTTCTGCAATTTTGCACTTATTCGCGGGGCGCGAACTCACGCGAACTCACGCGAACAGTGCGAGCAGTGCGAGCAAAATCCGCTGCTCGCGGATTTGCGGATTTTGCGGGAGATTTGCGAATCTCGCGGATTGCGGATTTCCTGAAAATCCGCAAAATCCGCGAGCGGAACGGATTTTCCGCCCATGCCTAGCGCAGAGTTTGGAGACGTGCACTCACTAAACAATCTACCACCTCACCTAAGTCTAGTACCATTTGGGGCCCCCCTGAACTTGCCCCTACGGATCTGCCATCATCTGAGTATACGCTGCTGATTGTTGAATCTGTATCACTAGACCCAGGAGTGGGCTCTGCATGTCTATTTTATTCCACCGCCATTGATGTTTGAGTTGAAATCGCGGGGTCTAGTTTTTGACTTATTTTGATTTTCTTGGCATTATCAAATTTGCGCGCAAATGTATAGAGACGTCCATGTTCATAATCGTCTTTATCGCTCGCAAATTTGTAAAGCTTTACGATTTATTTTTTCCTCATGTTTAATAATAAAATTGGGGGGTCCATGATGCACCGCCTTGCCCCGGAGGCCACCACCTCCCCGGGGTTTTGGTAATCTGGGGACGGGGGCCACGCTGCCCCCTCCTGAAGCCAGTAATGGCCCTGGGGACCATCACCCCCCAGGGGTAGCTCCTGCAGTGTCCCGGGCTGCCCACCCCGGGACACTGCTGTTTGCAAACGGCTCCCGCCCTGCCATAGCAAACTGCCATAGGAAACCTGCTCTCGCTTCCAAAAACCAAAGACAATTGCTTTTCCACACAAGGAGCTGCATCTTAGCAGCTCCCCATGTGGAAAAGCAATGCTGGCTCCGAAGAACGCGAGGAGGCTGGAGGGAATGTGGGGGGATTGGGGACCCCCACGGTCCCCAACAGAGAGGGCCAGCCTCGGGATGGGGTCCTCGGGGCTAGAAGTGGCCCAGGAGGGGGGCCATGAGGCCCCCGCCTCAAATATATATATATATATATATATATATATATATATATATATATATATATATATATATATATATATATATATATATATATATATATATATCCAAGCAATGTACCGTCTTTACTTCGCAGACAGAGAGTCGAGGCCCAGATAGCTTTTCAAGTGTTTTTATTCCGCAACACTAACACTCAACGCGTTTCGCAGCTTCTGCCGCTTTCTCACGAGTGAATAGCAGTGTGATACAATAAAGTTTTATACAATAACAAAAAAGGGTTCATCATGTGACTTTTCAAGTGAAAGTGAAAACATACTTTTTATCTCATTTTACTTTCTTTTGCACATTTGATTATGGGTTATCGAGAATAAACTAAACATTCAAGAAAACATATTATTTGACTATGCTAATGAAACATATTGAAGTGATTCAGCAGTGCTATTTGTAGAAATTTAGTCAGTTATTCAACACGGACTACCATACCCATAAGTCAGTGTTTCTTACGTTGGTAAAAGTGATTACTGCTCCTGAATTGCTTCATTCAGATTCACATTTTCAGACGTTATACTATACAACAACGCAACACCCCTTAGGTTGGTTACAGGCGGATGAAACGTTCGGCATTACATTTGCTCATGAATGCTTTTTACTGTTTCATTCAGCGCACAATGCTTCTGCACTAATAGTATTGCTTAGTGGGTTTGCTGTTAATGCATGAAGCCCCTGTGGGCATATTCGCTTGAATATTACTGCGTGCTGACGATCCTCACTAGTGAGTGACCCCTCAATCACAGGGTAATGTCCTCTTGCGGACTACCATACCCATAAGTCAGTGTTTCATAGGTTGGAAAAAGTGATTACTGCTCCTGAATTACTTCATTCAGATTCACACTTTCAGACGTTGTACTTTGCAACAACGCAACATCCCGAGGGTTGGTTACAGGCGGATGAAACGTTCGGCATTACATTTGCTCATGAATGCGATCTATCATTTCATTCAACGCACCATGCTTCTGCACTGATACTATTGCTCAGTGGGTTTGCTATTTATGCATGAAGCCCCAGTGGGCATAATCCGCTTGAATACTGCTGCGTGCTGATGATCCTTACTAGCGAGTGACCTCTCAATCACAGGGTAATGTCCTCTTGCATCAAGCCCCAGTGGGCATTTCTCATTCAAATACTGCTTGAATCATTTCACGTTGTGCGAGTGACTTTCATTCCATTCATGCCTTTAGTTTACCCATTGTGACCTGTAAAATGAGAAAGTATATTCGTTAAAAACAAATCTCAGTTATCATAAGTGCATTAAAACAAACATATGTCAAAGAATACTCTGTAGGCTTTAGGATTCAACATTAGTTTGAACTTGACGCATATTACTGTCCTAAGTGAGATGCCAGTCCTTCATCAATATTATGTCCTTGAGGGGTCAATGTCTGGAATCCAATTATAAATCTGGATTCAAGTCTACGTAGCTCTTTCATCCTGTCTCCTCCTCTTTCTCTTTTAGGAACACAATCCAACACCACAAATGACAAAAGATTCGTGTTTTGGTTATGTTCACTGAAAAAGTGACGGGCAATGGGGTACTGTTGGTCATGGTGGTTAATGGCCCTTAAGTGTTCTAGTACTCTTTTCTTGGCTTTGTGGATCGTGCTCCCTATATAAAACAATTCACACGGGCATTTGAGGGCATACACTGCATATTCAGTTTCGCATGATGTATGTTTCAAAATTCTGAAGGGCTCTGTGTTCTTACTTAACCTGACACTTTTACAGTTCTTACTATTTTTGCAGGCTTTGCACTTGCCACAAATAAAGAACCCTTGTACTGGATTCAATTTTTTAGGGACAAGTTTAGGCAGGTTCGCTGGGCTTACCAGGTCTCTAATCGATTTTCCTTTTCTGAAAGTGATTTGGGGATAATCTCTCACTGACTTTCCAATCTCCAGTCTGTAGGATGCTCCAATGTCTTTCTAGGCATTTCCTAACCTCCTGAGACTTATTGCTATACGTGGTAACAAACCTGATTGTTTCTTCACTGGATATGCTACCTGCCGACAGGCTAACAGCACCAGAACCCACCGAATCGAGCAACCAAAGAGGACGAGGTCGTGGACGCGCAGGAAGAGGCGTAGAAAGACTGCAGAATACGCCAAAAGAAGTAATGGGGAGTCCGGTAGGATCTCGCACACGTTGGCAAAAAAGAACAAAAGAATGGAGCAAACCGAATTAAAAACCAAAACAGTATTGAATTTATCAGACCGCGAACTGACCAACATTGAAATTGATGTCCTTTCAAAGGGATTAACGTTTGTCCCAACCAATGAATATGATTACACCCAGACAAGAATCGACCTCTTATATTTTACAAGGAAGCTGCGCCTGAAGAAATGGTTTTCCACTAAGGCGATCCTGGAAAAAGAAAAGACCAGCAGAGAGGAGGTTAGTAATCTGTGCATAGGTGACATTGAGACATTGCACTTGTTAAATGAATTGGGGGACCAAGAAAATTTCAATAGCGATCCAATACTGAATCTACTTAATGATGACATTTCTATTGATTTGAGTAGTAAAAGCCATTTCAAACCCACATCCATATTCATGCCGCAAATAATGAATGAGGCATTAGATGTCTTTGAAAAAGGAGTTAAGAATGGCCTTAAGAAAATAAGCGGCATGACCTCTAAAGTAAGGAGAAATTTGACCAAGGAACAGGCCGCGGCCATCGAGACATTACAGACCGACCCCAATATTGTAATAAAAAAATCTGACAAGGGGGGCAATGTGGTGGTGTGGGGAAGAGACAGGTATGTCAAGGAAGGTTTGAGACAATTGAGCAATGTTACACAATATGAGAAAAGTTCCAAAAAATGTTTTGAAGAGTCCAACAAAAAGTATTTTGATGAATTGTTTGAATGGAAACAAAAGGGCTTACTGGAGCAGAATGAATATGATTACTTATTATGCAAATACCCAAAACTGCCGGTGCTGTATTTGTTACCAAAAGTACACAAAGATAAGGAAAACCCACCGGGAAGGCCTATAGTTTCATCTAGAGGGTCTAGCCTTGAAAACACATCTAGATATGCAGATTATTTTTTGCAACAATATATGAAAGAATTACCTTCATATATTAAGGACACGGGCGATTTTTTGAGAATGATGAACGAGTTTGTGTGGAATGAGAAGTATTTGATGTTAAGTTTAGACGTTACCAGTCTTTACACCAGCATCCCGCATGATTTGGGATTGCAGGCTTGTAAACACTACTTGAATGCCAGATCCATCTCCTACCTGAGGCATACAGAAGTTCTGTTAAGCATGATCAATACATGCCTGACGGAAAATTACTTCCTGTTTGACAATCAGGTGTATAGGCAATTGATGGGGACCTCGATGGGCACTGGTTTTGCCCCGAGCTTTGCCTGCCTCTATTTAGGATGGTGGGAGGAACAAGTAGTGAGACCCCAGACCTTATACCAAAAACATGTCAAAAAATGGTCACGATTTATTGATGACGTGTTTTGTGTATGGGAAGGTACAGTGGAAGAAGCAGACAGCTTCGTGAAACATCTGAATGACAATCAATTGAACTTATCATTCACACATCAGGTGCATCCAACCCAGATGGAATTTCTAGATGTGGTATTGAAAGTTGACAATGGCAATATTGTGACTGCACTCCATCGAAAAGCCACGGCTGGCAACAGCATGTTACATGCATGGAGTTGCCACCCAAGAAAACTCATAGAAAGTATCCCATATGGTGAGTTGCTGCGTGCCAAACGCAACTGCAGCACGACAGAGGGGTATAGAGAAGAGTGTAGAGTAATGACCAAAAGATTTAAGGAAAGAGGATACAGTGACCAGAACATTTCCACAGCATGTTCCAAGGCAGAACTAAGAACTAGAAATGATTTGTTAAGAAAAGAATTGGCGGCAGGTAGCATATCCAGTGAAGAAACAATCAGGTTTGTTACCACGTATAGCAATAAGTCTCAGGAGGTTAGGAAATGCCTAGAAAGACATTGGAGCATCCTACAGACAGACCCTGAGATTGGAAAGTCAGTGAGAGATTATCCCCAAATCACTTTCAGAAAAGGAAAATCGATTAGAGACCTGGTAAGCCCAGCGAACCTGCCTAAACTTGTCCCTAAAAAATTGAATCCAGTACAAGGGTTCTTTATTTGTGGCAAGTGCAAAGCCTGCAAAAATAGTAAGAACTGTAAAAGTGTCAGGTTAAGTAAGAACACAGAGCCCTTCAGAATTTTGAAACATACATCATGCGAAACTGAATATGCAGTGTATGCCCTCAAATGCCCGTGTGAATTGTTTTATATAGGGAGCACGATCCACAAAGCCAAGAAAAGAGTACTAGAACACTTAAGGGCCATTAACCACCATGACCAACAGTACCCCATTGCCCGTCACTTTTTCAGTGAACATAACCAAAACACGAATCTTTTGTCATTTGTGGTGTTGGATTGTGTTCCTAAAAGAGAAAGAGGAGGAGACAGGATGAAAGAGCTACGTAGACTTGAATCCAGATTTATAATTGGATTCCAGACATTGACCCCTCAAGGACATAATATTGATGAAGGACTGGCATCTCACTTAGGACAGTAATATGCGTCAAGTTCAAACTAATGTTGAATCCTAAAGCCTACAGAGTATTCTTTGACATATGTTTGTTTTAATGCACTTATGATAACTGAGATTTGTTTTTAACGAATATACTTTCTCATTTTACAGGTCACAATGGGTAAACTAAAGGCATGAATGGAATGAAAGTCACTCGCACAACGTGAAATGATTCAAGCAGTATTTGAATGAGAAATGCCCACTGGGGCTTGATGCAAGAGGACATTACCCTGTGATTGAGAGGTCACTCGCTAATAAGGATCATCAGCACGCAGCAGTATTCAAGCGGATTATGCCCACTGGGGCTTCATGCATAAATAGCAAACCCACTGAGCAATAGTATCAGTGCAGAAGCATGGTGCGTTGAATGAAATGATAGATCGCATTCATGAGCAAATGTAATGCCGAACGTTTCATCCGCCTGTAACCAACCCTCGGGATGTTGCGTTGTTGCAAAGTACAACGTCTGAAAGTGTGAATCTGAATGAAGTAATTCAGGAGCAGTAATCACTTTTTCCAACCTATGAAACACTGACTTATGGGTATGGTAGTCCGCAAGAGGACATTACCCTGTGATTGAGGGGTCACTCACTAGTGAGGATCGTCAGCACGCAGTAATATTCAAGCGAATATGCCCACAGGGGCTTCATGCATTAACAGCAAACCCACTAAGCAATACTATTAGTGCAGAAGCATTGTGCGCTGAATGAAACAGTAAAAAGCATTCATGAGCAAATGTAATGCCGAACGTTTCATCCGCCTGTAACCAACCTAAGGGGTGTTGCGTTGTTGTATAGTATAACGTCTGAAAATGTGAATCTGAATGAAGCAATTCAGGAGCAGTAATCACTTTTACCAACGTAAGAAACACTGACTTATGGGTATGGTAGTCCGTGTTGAATAACTGACTAAATTTCTACAAATAGCACTGCTGAATCACTTCAATATGTTTCATTAGCATAGTCAAATAATATGTTTTCTTGAATGTTTAGTTTATTCTCGATAACCCATAATCAAATGTGCAAAAGAAAGTAAAATGAGATAAAAAGTATGTTTTCACTTTCACTTGAAAAGTCACATGATGAACCCTTTTTTGTTATTGTATAAAACTTTATTGTATCACACTGCTATTCACTCGTGAGAAAGCGGCAGAAGCTGCGAAACGCGTTGAGTGTTAGTGTTGCGGAATAAAAACACTTGAAAAGCTATCTGGGCCTCGACTCTCTGTCTGCGAAGTAAAGACGGTAAATTGCTTGGATTTAAAGGGGTGTAGCGATACCCCGTCGAGGCCCGCCACGAACTGAGAAGGCGCCGGCATGACTTTCGCTAAACAGTATGGATATATATATATATATATATATATATATATATATATATATATATATATATATATATATATATATATATATATATATATATATATATATATAACCTACTGGCGGTCGCCAGTAGGTATATATAGTTAGGATTTTTTCTCTATGGGATTTTTGAAAATTCTATGTCTAATAACTTTGGCGTTTGTGGACGGAATTGGCTGAAATTTTCAGGAAAATGGAACATTTTGTTTCTGAGCAGCCCCTGACAATTTGGGGGGGTTTCATCAAGGGGGGGCCGAGAAAAAAGGGGGGTCCCAAAACACGTTTTTCCCATGTTAATTTCCATAGGGCGGTTGGCCTCACTTTTAGCTCGAACGGCTGAATGGATTTGCACGAAACTTGGCAAAATTGTAGGGACTGTTAGCCCGATGTGCCTTTGCTAGGTCTCAATATATGTGCTCCAGTGGATTTTGAGTAATTTAGGTTCAAAAAAAGATATATATCTGGGCGGAGCCTAACCACACATCAGATCTGATTGGCTGTCAGCACTTCATCCAAGAAGTGTTGGCAGCCATCTTGGGACCAATATACATGATAGCACCTCATTAAAAAGCATTGTAGTTAATAGAGGGTTTTAGGACTTTAGTTACATTATAAATCATTTGTTGATGGTACCATACTCGTTTTTGGAATTGTGGTGGGTTCTAAGGTGATTTTACCATGTGAAAAAACCTTCTGCTGTGATATCATGAATATTTTTTGAAAGAAAACTAATATCTCATGATTTTCCCACAGTGGTTTGGAAGGGGATCTATAAGCTAAACTGAAAGCATATTTTCTGTAAATTCACATTATCTTTCTCAGTCATGTGAAAATGAAGTCTGACATTCTCAGTAAAACATGTACATCCAACAAGGACAGAGACTGTCAGTTGATTCCTTTGTGTTCTACTGCAGCCTCCTAGAGTGTTCTAAAGAACAACTAGAGCGCTAACAGTCCTACTTATTACAAAGGTATGGCACACCTGAAGCTATCTTGATTGGTATAAAGTGGTAACTCTTAAAACATTTAATTTAAAAAGAAACAACATGAGGGGGTATATTTTGCCATAGAAAGTATGATTAGTGCTGCAGAATGAAAAATTAGGGCACATTTTGAGTGACTTCTCAAATCCTTTTCTATTTCATTAAAACATTCTGACATGCAGTCTCCCAAAATGGCCACCAGAGACAAAAGAGCCCAAATGTAGCCCAAATATCACCCAGATGTAGCCCAAGTATAGCCCAATGACAGAATGTCCCAGAGTGTTCTAAAGAACAACTAGAGTGCTAACAGTCCTACTTATTACAAAGGTATAGCACACCTGGAGCCATCGTGATGGGAATAAAGTGGTAACTCTTAAAACATTTAATTTAAAAAGGAACACAATGAGGGGGTATATTATGCAATAGAAGGTATTATTAGTGCTGCAGAAAGAAAAATTAGGGCACATTTTGAGTGACTTTTCAAATCCTCTTCTATTTCATTAAAAAATTCTGACATGCAGTCTCCCAAAATGGCCACCAGAGACAAAAGAGCCCAAATGTAGCCCAAATATCACCCAGATGTAGCCCAAGTATAGCCCAATGACAGAATGTCCCAGAGTGTTCTAAAGAACAACTAGAGCGCTAACAGTCCTACTTATTACAAAGGTATGGCACACCTGAAGCCATCTTGATTGGAATAAAGTGGTAACTCTTAAAACATTAATTTAAAAAGGAACAAAATGAGGGGGTATATTTTGCCATATGAATTATGATTAGTGCTGCAGAAAGAAAAATTAGGGCACATTTTGAGTGACTTCTCAAACCCTCTTCAATTTCATTAAAAAATTCTGACATACAGTCTCCCAAGATGGCCACCAGAGACAAAAGAGCCTAAATGTAGCCCAAATATCACCCAGATGTACCCCAAGTATAGCCCAATGACAGAATGTCCCAGAGTGTTCTAAACAACAACTAGAGCGCTAACAGTCTTACTTATGACAAAAGTATGGCACACCAGAAGCCATCTTGATTGGAATGAAGTGGTAAGTCTGAAAACACTCAATTTAAAAAGGAACAACACGAGGGGGTTAATTTTGCCATATAAAGTATGATTAGTACATCAGAAAGAAAAATTAGGGATCATTTTGAGTGACTTCTCAAATCCTCTTCTATTTCATTAAAAAAATTCTGACATGCAAACTGAAACATGCACTTTGAATACCAGCAGCAGACATCCCTGGTGAGCAGTAGCTTTACTACAGTGATCTAATGTGCAACTAGAGTGCTAACATTCAGAATTTATGGCAAATGTGTGACACATCTGAATGCCTTCTTGATGGAACCAAAGTAAACAAGCATTGAAAATGCAATAGATCTCGCCCTCGTTTAAGTTAAAGCCATTCTGTTTGTAATGAGGTGGCTTTTTAGCTTTGCTTTTATTAGTGTTTTTTCAACTTTCATGTAAATAACATGCATCTGTATGCATATAAGTATATGTATGCATGCATTTATGTTTGTATTTATATAGATATACAGATGATATATGTTTATATATGTATGTATATATATATATATATTCACTGAAAAAACCATAGGCGATAGACCATATATAGTTAGGAATTAGCATTTACAAAACCTTGAAAATTCACTGAAAAAACCATAGGTTATAGACCATATATAGTTAGGAATTAGCATTTACAAAACCTTGAAAATTCACTAAAAAAACCATAGGTTATAGACCATATATAGTTAGGAATTCGCATTTACAAAACCTTATTTTACTCACACAAAACCATTGAAATTCCATATATAGTTAGTTGCACTAACTATATATCGCGCACCCGCAATCCACTGCTGATGATGTCACATATTACATCATTCATGACATGGTCAGTGACATCACTGATGACATCACTGATGACATCTCAAATGACATCACTGATGACATCACTGATGACAACATCCAGTGACTGTATGTTTCTGTAAAGTTAAAATATGTCTTACATATTGAAGAATGAGTGGATGTATAAGTGTCTGGATGAAGGATTTAGTAGGTGCATGACTGACTGTATGAGTGAGTGATTAAATGTGTCTCACTGAGTGCATGGGTTAGTGACTAAACTGTCTTAATTTGTGCATCATTATGTCTGTTGTTCTGTAAACTGTTGCATGTGTTGATAAGTAGCTATATGAGTAACTAAATGGGTTATTGATTGGTTGCCCAAGTATTTGTATGGGAGACTGAGTGTGTGTGTGGGTGGCTGGGAGGTGTATGACTCTGTGCATAGATGTGTGAGCAGTTGATTCACTAGATGTATGGTTTCAAAAGTGCATGTGGAAACAGCTGTATGGGCGGTTGACTGTGTGCATGAGTGTATTGGTGAGTGAATGGATATCTCAGTGCTACATGTCAAAGTAAGTACATATGTAAAACACAGTACATGTGAGAGTTGACATATATAAATAACTGTGCATAAGAGCCAGTGAATGTGTGAGTGGCTGTATGGATCATTGTGAACTTGTATCAGGGATTGTATAAGAGAGTAAATATGTGTTAGTATATGTTTGAATAAGTAAAGTTTGTATAACTGTATAGTTGAGGAAATGGAGGTGTGATTGATTCTTTGCATGACTGACTAGGTGTGTGAGTAACTCCATGGATGAGTGACAGTCTGTGAGTGTCTGTTTACACTGATTGTATCTAAGGTTATATTAGAGTCTGAAGAGGTTCATCGTATTATCACATGAATGATATCATCAGTGATGTGATCAGTAATGTCAAATGAGATGTCATCAGTGATGTCATCAGTGATGTCATTTGAGATGTCATCAGTGATGTCATTTGAGATGTCATCAGTGATGTCATCAGTGATGTCACTGACCATGTCATGAATGATGTAATATGTGACATCATCAGCAGTGGATTGCGGGTGCGCGATATATAGTTAGTGCAACTAACTATATATGGAATTTCAATGGTTTTGTGTGAGTAAAATAAGGTTTTGTAAATGCGAATTCCTAACTATATATGGTCTATAACCTATGTTTTTTTT
The DNA here is from genome assembly GCF_964263255.1 of Lissotriton vulgaris. Classification (NCBI taxonomy): domain Eukaryota; kingdom Metazoa; phylum Chordata; class Amphibia; order Caudata; family Salamandridae; genus Lissotriton; species Lissotriton vulgaris. The sequence goes on from NW_028248075.1 coordinate 27,125, forward strand.
AGTGAATATATATATATATATATATATATATATATATATATATATATATATATATATATATATATATATATATATATATAGCTCACTGGAAACCTTCCACACTTGTATGCAGGAAATGTCCCTTTGGCTCAATCAGAACTCACTAAAATTTAACAGTGAGAGAACTGAAATATTGCACTGTACGGTAGGAAAAATCCCCAAAAATCTACCACCAGACTTTTGGCCTCAGTCGATAGGGGATTCTCCCACCCCAGTGAGCTCAGTCAAAAATCTCAGAGTCACTATCAACAACAAACTAAGCCTTGAGACAAACGTCAACAAGCAGGTCAGCTGCTGTTTCGCCCTTCTGAGAGGACTCCGCAGGCTGCTACCTCTCCTGCCCCCACAGACCAGAGCCGACATAGTCAGGAGCACTATCCTCAGCCGCCTGGATTACTGCAACACCCTCCTGCTTGAATCCCCTGCCTATCTCATTTCCAGACTCCAGAGTGTCCAGGCAGCTGCAGCCAAACTGGCACTTTCCCATGAGCGAAGATCCTCTACCACTCTTGCCTTGGCCGACCTACATTGGCTGCCCATACACCAAAGGATCTGCTTTAAATCCCTATGCATCGTCTTCAGGGCGTCTTCAGGGCAGTTCATGGACTAGGTCCCCGACCACTCCAGAACAAATTCAAGTGGTACGAGCCCACCCGGTCCCTCCGATCCTCATCCTTACACTTCATTAGTGTTCCTAGGATCAAGAAAGCAACCTGCGGGGGACGAGCTTTCAGCATAGCTGCAGCCCATCTTTGGAACAACCTCCCCATCGACATCAGAAAAACCAATGACCTTCTGACCTTTCGGAAAAAAGTAAAAACCTGGCTTTTTCCAAAAAATTCTCCCAAAACTCATCACCATAAATAAATTCACTCTGCCTCTTATCCTGTCCATGCTCCTGCCCCCACAAAGCTTTAGCTATATAACTAAGCGCCAGGATGGGTTCACTGGGGGCCATAAGTGGCCCGAGAAGGGGGCAATGCAGCCCCCCTCTAAATCAATAAAAAGAAATGTCCATGCCCCGTGGGATGGGGTCCCCGGGGCCGACAGATTATGGTCTCGGGAGGGGGGCCACGTGGCCCCTTCTAAAGTTAAATAAATAAATGAGGGGGCAGGCCCTGAGGTATGGGGTCCCCAGGGTCAATTAATTAGGAAAAGAAGGGAGCCTCACAGCCCCCCTTCTTGAATTTGTTTTAAAAAAAAGACCAGCATCATGCCGGGGAACCAACCCCTACTTGCAGCATTCTGCAAACGCCCCCTCTGGCGCGTTTGTAGGTGGGGAACTAATTCCCCTTGTATACTGGAGGTCCCTAGGTGCCAACTAGCCCACCAGTAACCTCAAGTATGCGCCAGGAAGCTGCGTTGCACAGAGGTGCTCTAAAGCCACGCCCCTTTTACACCTCTCTACAACGCAGCTCTGTGGCACTTAAAGGAGGTACCTGGTGGGCTAGTTGCACCCCAGAGAACTTCAGGATTCAAGGGGAGTTAATCCCCCAACTTAAAACGCACCACAGGGCGTGTTTGCAGACATGTCACCTGAGGCTCCACCCCCTTCCTTCACCATTGTGCAAACGCGCCCCCTGGTGAGTTGTAAGTTGGGGAAATAATTCCTCTTCAATACTGAGGGTCCCTGAGGGCCAACTAGCCCACCAGGCACCTCCAGTATGCACCAGGGAGCTGCGTTGCAGAGAGGTGTACTGAGGCCACGCCCTTTTTACACCTCTCTGCAACGCAGCTCTGAGGCGCCTAATGGAGGTACTTAGTGGGCTAATTTGACCCTAGGGACCATCAGGATTCAAGGGGACTTAATCTCCCAACTTAGAAACGGACACAGGGCGCGTTTACACAGGGGCAAAGGGAGGGGACGGGGTCTGAGGTGACATGTGCAAACACACCCTGTGGCATGTTTTAAGTTGGGGAAATAATTCCCCTCCAATCCTGAGAGCCCCTGGGGGCCAGCTAGCCCACCAGGTGGTCCAGTAAGCGCCATTGCGCTGCATTGCAGAGAGGTGGTCCAGGCCGTACCCCTTTTAACACCTCTCTGCAACGGCGCATACTGGAGGTACCTAGTGGGTTTGTTTGCCCTAGGGACATTCAGGATTCAAGGGAACTTACTCTCCCAACTTAAATATGACACAGGGCGTGTTTACACAGTGGGGAAGGGATGGGATGGGCCTGAGGTGATGAGTGGTGGTCTAGGCCGTGCCCCTTTTTATATCTCTCTGCAACGCAGCTTTGTGGCACTTACTGGAGGTACCTACTGGGCTATTTCGACCCTAGGAACTCTCAGGATTCAAGGGGACTTAATCTCCCAACTTAAAATGGACACAGGGCGCGTTTACACATGGGCGAAGGGAGGGGACGGGGCCTGAGATGACGTGTGGAAACACGCCCTGTGGTGTGTTTTAAGTTGGGCACATAATCCCCCTCCAATTCTGAGAGCTCCTGGGGGCCAACTAGCCCACCAAGTGGTTCCAGTAAGCGCATTGAGCTGCGTTGCAGAGAGGTGGTCCAGGCCGTACCCCTTTTAACACCTCTCTGCAACGGCGCTTACTGGAGGTACCTAGTGGGCTAGTTTGACCCTAGGGACATTCAGGATTATAGGTAACTTACTTTCCAAACTTAAAACGGACACAGGGTGTGTTTACACAGTGGGGAAGGGAGGGGACGGGTCCTGAGGTAATGTGTGCAAACACGTTCTGCGGCTCGTTTTAAGTTGGGGAAATAATTCTCCTTCAATCCTGAGGGCCCATGGGGGCTAACTAGACCACCAGGTGCTTCCAGTAAGTGCCACGTTGCAGAGAGGTGGTCCAGGCCGTGCCCCTTTTAATACCTCTCTGCAACGCAGCTCTCTGGCGCTTATTGGAGGTACCTGGTGGGCTAGTTGCACCCCAGAGAACCTCAGGATTCAAGGGGAGTTAATCCCCCAACCTAAAACGCACCACAAGGCGTGTTTGCAGACATGTCACCTGAGGCTCCACCCCCTTCCTTCACCATTGTGCAAACGCGCCCCCTGGTGAGTTGTAAGTTGGGGAAATAATTCCTCTTCAATACTGAGGGTCCCTGAGGGCCAACTAGCCCACCAGGTACCTCCAGTATGCACCAGGGAGCTGCGTTGCAGAGAGGTGTACTGAGGCCACGCCCTTTTTTACACCTCTCTGCAACGCAGCTCTGAGGCGCCTACTGGAGGTACTTAGTGGGCTAATTTGACCCTAGGGACCATCAGGATTCAAGGGGACTTAATCTCCCAACTTAGAAACGGACACAGGGCGCGTTTACACAGGGGCGAAGGGAGGGGACGGGGTCTGAGGTGACATGTGCAAACACACCCTGTGGCGTGTTTTAAGTTGGGGAAATAATTCCCCTCCAATCCTGAGAGCCCCTGGGGGCCAGCTAGCCCACCAGGTGGTCCAGTAAGCGCCATTGCACTGCATTCCAGAGAGGTGGTCCAGGCCGTACCCCTTTTAACACCTCTCTGCAACGGCGCTTACTGGAGGTACCTAGTGGGTTTGTTTGCCCTAGGGACATTCAGGATTCAAGGGAACTTACTCTCCCAACTTAAATATGACACAGGGCGTGTTTACACAGTGGGGAAGGGATGGGATGGGCCTGAAGTGATGAGTGGTGGTCCAGGCCGTGCCCCTTTTTATATCTCTCTGGAACACAGCTTTGTGGCACTTACTGGAGGTACCTAGTGGGCTATTTCGACCCTAGGAACTCTTAGGATTCAAGGGGACTTAATCTCCCAACTTAAAATGGACACGGTGCGCGTTTACACATGGGCGAAGGGAGGGGACGGGGCCTGAGATGACGTGTGGAAACACGCCCTGTGGTGTGTTTTAAGTTGGGCACATAATCCCCCTCCAATTCTGAGAGCTCCTGGGGGCCAACTAGCCTACCAAGCGGTTCCAGTAAGCGCATTGAGCTGCGTTGCAGAGAGGTGGTCCAGGCCGTACCCCTTTTAACACCTCTCTGCAACGGCGCTTACTGGAGGTACCTAGTGGGCTAGTTTGACCCTAGGGACATTCAGGATTCAAGGTAACTTACTTTCCCAACTTAAAACGGACACAGGGTGTGTTTACACAGTGGGGAAGGGAGGGGACGGGTCCTGAGGTAATGTGTGCAAACACGTTCTGCGGCTCGTTTTAAGTTGGGGAAATAATTCTCCTTCAATCCTGAGGGCCCATGGGGGCTAACTAGACCACCAGGTGCTTCCAGTAAGCGCCACGTTGCAGAGAGGTGGTCCAGCTGTGCCCCTTTTAATACCTCTCTGCAACGCAGCTCTGTGGCGCTTATTGGAGGTACCTAGTGAGCTAGTTGGACCCTAGGAACTCTCAGGATTCAAGGGGACTTAATCTCCCAACTTAAAACGGACACAGGGCGCGTTTACACAGTGGTGAAGGGAGGGAATGGGGCCTGAGGTGATGTGCGCAAACATGTCCTGTGGAGCGTTTTAAGTTGGGGAAATATTTCCCCTTTAATCCTGAGGGCAGTCAATCAGTGATGTCATAAGTGATGTCAATGACCATGTCATGAGTGATGTAATATGTGATGTCATAAGTAGTGCATTGCGTGCGCGAAAGTTATAGTTCGCTGAAATAACTATAACGGGGGAATTTCAATGGTTTTGTACGAGTAAAATATCCAACTAACTATAACGCCCCTGAAACCTATGTTTTTTTCAGTGAATTTCTAAGGTTTTATAAATGCTAATTCCTAACTATAAAGTGCTTGAAACCTATGTTTTTTTCAGTGAATATATATATACACAAACACACACTTACCTTAAATACGCTTACCATGTGTTTGTAAAGGCATGCGTGGTAAAGGCATGTTTGTGGTAAAAGCTTACGTAGCAAAATCAAAGCGTGGTAAAGGCACTGTGTGGTAATGGATGCTTTGTAACGCCATTGCATTTTTCCGACCAAGTGGTAAAGGCTGTTTCCTCCTCCAACCTAGGTACTGGTTGGTGGTTAAGAAGCACATACAAAAGCTGTGTATAGAGCTGAGAAAGAGGGAACTCTATGAGGTAATTTTTGCGACCAACACTACTGTTAAGTGTGAAGGCTTGCCAGTTTGCATCAATGCCATGCATATGAACAGAGTTAAGACAGCAAATGAAAAATTGGTGAAAAGAACTACTGACTCACAGAGTCAAACTCAAATTCACTGCATGAATCCAGAGAGAGAAGTTAACAATTCTGAAATTCAAAATGAAGAATCACAAGAACAAACAGAGTTAAATAGAAAATTTAAAAAACAAAAATCAAAGAGTGAAGCCGAAAATTCAAAAGCACAGAGATCAGAATGAGCTACAACAACAGACGGAGCCAAAACAAGAAGAACAAATGTCTGACCTCAGTGAAAGTGAACAGCCAGTAGTTAAACGATCAACAAGAGACTTGGGGCTATATGTACAAAGCCATTTTGCATTTCCAATTGGTGCGAATCGCTATTTAAGGCCGTTTGGAAATGCAAAATTGTGTGTTGGTATGTAGGAAAGGCATTTTCGATGGTGCAATTTGCTATTTCTTTCATGTTGAAATAGCATTTTTTACATTTCTAAATTGGAAATCGCAAATTGGTTTTACCAAATAGAGATTTGCTTAAACTATGTACAACTGATTTCCTAAGTGTGATTAGTCACAAAATGGGTATTAAGGAAATGCAAATACCATCTTTGTTTTTGAGATGGTAATCACGTGCAAACTATAACAAGCATTGGGAATGCAATAGGGCTCGCATTGGGAAAGTTTGAGCTATTGGTCTTATAAATGTTTTTTTTTTTTTTTTTTTAATTTTTGTAAACCTTTATTGTGCATAAAAAATGTACAAATACGGGCCCACATCCGTCAGGCCGGCCACGATACTTTCAGCACAAGAGCGAACAATACAGATTCCCAGCGGCACCAGGATAACTAGTAACAATCACGGAGTAGTTCGGCAAACGATTACATGCCACCAGGAAAACAGGAGCAGTGAAGGTTAGTTTTTTTTTAAATTTTTAGGTACAAAACATAAACAGTGAAGAATAGAGATCAAGGAGTACTGAGTCCGTGTTGTTACTTCACATCATGAATAGGCAACAGCATAGTATGAAATCACCCGTGTAAGCTAGCATCAGAGACAACATGGCGGATCAAGGCAAAACAACAGGAGCGCAGACTGGCAAGCATACGCCACGCATAGCGCCACCCACTCCCACTAACCTTCCCTCGGACCCAGGACAGAAACAGATAAAGAAAAGCGCAGAAAATAGAAAGGCCCATAGAAACGAACTATATGAATGTAAAATCCCCCCCCCCCCACCCTACATCAATGCGGAGGCTACGGCCTACCCCCCCCACAATGTGCCTGTCACCCACTAAGAACCCGAAATATAGAGAAAGAAAGGAAGAAATAGAAAAAGAGTTCCCTAATACTGGAGGAGGGCCCATTCTAAATCACCCGAACTCCCCGGCCATCAAATCTCTTCACTCCCCACAATAACAAGTAAAGCGTCCATACATATAGAAAGCAGGGAGAGACACCAGAAAGCGCTTCAGCACGCGTCGAGGAGGCGTCCCGTCCTGGGCCCCCACCCATCCCTCAAGCACAGTCAACACAAAGAAGGTCACTCCTAACCCTGGCCAGATTTCAAGCGTCCATCCAAATATGGCCCCGGAAAACACTCCGCCCCAGATAGAACAAAGGGAAAAGATGGCCGCCCTCTACATGGACAAGGTCCCCCTGCACGGATTATACAAACCCAGTCACAAACCATGGCAGTGATCCAGAATAATGCCGCACCCAAGTCCACCCAATGCAGCATAAGACAGCAACTTAAACCCACAGCATCACCGGTCTGGGCAGCGTAGAAACATAGTTGCATCCCCAGCTGAGCCCCGAACGAAGGCAGGGGTCCATTGTCCGACAGTAAAGGCTGAGGCAGGCAGGGAAACAAAGTAACGTCCACGACATGGGCTGGCGGCAGTCCTGCAAAGAGCACAGTCTCAGGATGTTTCTCCAGCCGATAGTTTCGCTGCAACAATGTTCCCATGTCGGTTTCAGGAGAGGCTCGGTCGATCACACAAGGGGGGCCAGCTGGCGAGGCATTCTCCGGCCCGAGAGTGGCTGCATCCAGCTTCTCACCGAGCACACAGAAGCGATCATGCCAGTCCGCCCTTAGCTCGGCTAGCGCTGCAAGGATGGAGGCATGGGTGATGGTAGGCGGCCGATCTAGTGAATCTGCAGTGCGAGGAACGACAAAGTGTTCCGACCGCCACTTGAGGTCATGGAGGGTGACATCTTCAGGGGCAGAGACTGAGTCCATCCGTACCGCGGAGGAGACGACCGCCATATTGTGCACCAACAGAGGGTCTCCGCTCATTCGGGCGGGTCACACGATAGGCAGCTGGGGTGCAATCTCCTATGAATGCCTGAGCCCTCCTCATTAGCGTGTACTGGATCCTGTAGGTCCCGTCGTGGCAACCCGCCCCGGCGTGCGGCAATGGCGAGGGGCAGCGGTCACTTCCACCTCATCGAGTTCAAAGCAGCGCGGCTCACCTTAACACCGCCATGAGGGGAAAAGTGCTGTGAACCCACAGCCGGTCGAACAGCACTTCCAATGGAGGGATCAGTGCGGGCACCTGGCAGGCAGTCGCAGCGGGGGGCGCAGGCACACCACCCGTAAGCGGGATCCGTGAAGCTCCGGCCGTCTCCAGCTGGGCACATCGACCCGGGGCACTGGTCCAGGGCTCGGCACCGGTCGTCGGGAAAACCGCCTGTACCACCAGCAATCGGGCAGGTAGGAGCACCGGAGAGACGCCACCAGCCACAGTGCGCCTCGCTCGTCCTTTCGCGGCTACTTTGCCGCCGGATAGTAATCAGGATAGTTTAGCAGCAAAACAGGCTCGGGGAGCCAGGCGATTACACGTCCGTCTCCGCCGCCATCTTGGCTCCTCCCCCCATAAATGTTTTTTTTATGTGTTATTTTTTCAAGTAGTTAAATTAATAGCTTTGTCATTTACAATGCCAATAGTTATAACTTTCGCAAAAGTGACACCTATAGCATTTGTAATGCAGCATGTTTTGTATTTATGTGACTTAGATGTATTGATATTACAAATAACAATGAATTTTAATTTTTTTAAATAATTAATACTTAAATAATTAATTTAATTTGTAATGTCAATAGCTTTAAGTTTTGTAAATAACTTTTGTGAAGATTATGTTCAGTGTTTTTTATTGTGACGAAAATCCAAGAACAAAAGTGAGATATTAACATCTTTTTGTGATTTGTAATAAAGCTTGAAAGCTTGAAAACAGCTTGAAACATTGAAAGACCATATTTGAACCATGTTGGACCCGGCCTCGTGGCGTGGTCCTCGCTGATCTCCGCAACCCCAGAACTACGGGTGGAACTGATTCCCGTCCACCCAGAACTGTACATGACACCCCTACACCGGACCTGAGACGATCTCCAGACCGCGTGCCTGCAACCGTGCACGTAACCATCGGACTCCATGTTTGGCCACCCCGGCCGGCCGGCCGGCCAACCGCCTTCTTACCTTTCGGCAGCCCCTGGCCGCTCCTGGCCACAGCTAGGCGTGTGCATCCGGCGCGCCCAGACCCGCCCGGGGGGTGAACGACTCACCAAGTACCCGAAACCATAACTTCCATCACACCTCCGGCCCCCTTCCGAGGAACTGGTTCCCCTCACACCTCTGAACTATCCCTGGGGGCTGGTTTCGATCGCACCTTTGGCCTCCTAGCGAGCTGGCTCCAGACCTTGATGGCCGTTTGGGATCCCCTGGACGCACGGTCCAAAGCATCAAAGAACCAGCCGCCGAGACAATCGGCCGCCTGGCCCTCGGACCACCGGCCTCCTGCCTCTGAGAGTCCGGACATCAAAGGGCTCCTGGACTATAAGACAGCCTGCCTCCCATCAGCCGGCAGTTGTATCCTGGACAAGAAAGCCCTGCTGATCTGATCGTGGCTGACCTTGAGGCGTACAGACTCTGACCCACCGAGCCCTGCTGACGTCGTCGCGCCTCATCCTCGAAGCTACGGAACTGAACCACTGAGCCCTGCTGACGCTGTCGCAGCTCCCTCTCCAAGAGCAAGACCTGAACCATCGGAGCCCTGCTGACCTCGTCGCGGCCCACTCTTGAGAACGAGAGACTCTTGCTACCATCCTGAGCCCTGCGGACGCTGTTGCGGCTCCACCTGCCTACGAGTACTACAGAGTACTCCCGATCAAGCCCTGCTGACCTTGTCGCGGCTTAAAGAACCCTCTGGTCTGGCTGGACCATCGACGCTACCCTCACGACAATCTTGTACCGAAGTGAGTAGGACAGCAAGTATCATCGCCAGCCCCCCGTACCCCCCAGTTCGAGGATTGAGAACTGTGCGCAGGGTACGCGGCGTACCGACTGGCCCTCTAAGACTGTCCCGCTTCCCCTTTCCCTTGTTCACAAGACTTTCGCGATCCCTCGATCGCTGTGTATTGCTACCTATTTTTCTTTGATAAAGTTCGTACTTGATAAAGATTCACGGTGTGGTGTCCGTTCGTAAGTGTGGTGTGTCGACAGTGTGTACGATCAGTCCTCCCCGGTGAAGACCTTCCCTCGATAAGACTCGGCAGGAATTGTGGGAGAGGAGGGTCTCGGGTGGTTAAGAGAGCAGTCTTGACCCCCGGGGTCACCGCCTTCCAACAAACCAGTGATGCTGTGGTGGTGCTGAGTGATGCTGTGGTTGCGCTGAGTGATGCAGTGGTTACGCTGAGTGATGCTGTGGTTGCGCTGAGTGATGCTGTGGTTGCGCTGAGTGATGCTGTGGTTGCGCTGAGTGATGCTGTGGTGGTGCTGAGTGATGCTGTGGTGGTGCTGAGTGATGCTGGGGTGGTGTTGAGTGGTGATGTGGTGGTGCTGAGTGATGCTGCGGTGGAGCTGAGTGGTAATGTGGTGGTGCTGAGTGATAATGTGGTGGTGCTGGGTGATGCTGGGGTGGCGCTGAGTGATGATGTGGTGATGCTGAATGGTGCTGTGGTGGTCCTGAGTGTTGCTGTGGTGGGGTTGAGTGGTGCTGTGGTGGTGTTGTGGTGGTGAAGAGTGGTGCTGTGGTGGTGCTGAGTGGTGCTGTGGTGGTGCAGTGTGGTGCTGTGGTGGTTTTGTGGTGGCACTGAGTGGTGCTGTGGTGGTGCTGAGTGATGCTGTGGTGGTGCTGCGTGATGCTGTGGTGGTGTTGAGGGGTGCTGTGGTGGTGCTGAGTGGTGCTGTGGTAGAGCTGAGTGGTGCTGTGGTGGTGCTGTTGTGGTGCTGAGTGGTGCTGTGGTGGTGATGAGTGATGCTGTGGTGGTGTTGAGTGATGCTGTGGTGGTGCTGAGTGGGAGATTGGGAGAGGGAGAAAAAGGAGAGCAGGGAGAGGGAGAGGGTAAAGAGAGGGAAAGAGGAGAGAGAGGGGGAGAGAGGAGAGAGAGACGTAGACGGGGAGAGGAGAGGGAAGAGAGGGAAAGAGAGAGGGAGAGGGAAGTGAGGGAAAGGGAGAGAGGGATAGGGAGAGAGGGTAGAGGGAGAGAGGGAGGGTAAGAAGAGAGGGGGAGGACGAGAGCGAAGGACGGAGGAGAGAGAGAGGGGAGGGAGAGAGAGAGGAGAGCAGGCAGAGGGGGAGATGGGGAGAGGGAGAACAAGAAAAGAAGTGAAAACTTAACATCTTTTTGTGATTTGTAATAAAGCTTGAAAGCTTGAAACATTGAAATAACATATTTGAACCAGTGATGCTGTGGTGGTGCTGAGTGATGCTGTGGTTGCGCTGAGTGATGCTGTTATTACGCTGAGTGATGCTGTGGTTGTGCTGAGTGATGCTGTGGTTGCGCTGAGTGGTGGTGCTGAGTGATGCTGGGGTGGTGTTGAGTGGTGCTGTGGTGGTGCTGAGTGATGCTGCGGTGGAGCTAAGTGATAATGTGGTGGTGCTGAGTGATGCTGGGGTGGCGCTGAGTGATGCTGTGGTGTTGCTGAGTGATGCTGTTGTGGTGCTGTGGTGGTGCAGAGTAGTGCTGTGGTGGTGCAGAGTGGTGATGTGGCGGTGCAGTGTGGTGCGTTGGTGGTTCTGTGGTGGCACTGAGTGATGCTGTGGTGGTGCTGAGTGATGCTGTGGTGGTGCTGAGTGATGCTGTAGTGGTGTTGAGTGGTGCTGTGGTGGTGCTGAGTGATGCTGTTGTGGTGCTGAGTGATGCTGTGGTGGTGCTGAGTGAGGCTGTAGTGGTGCTGAGTGATGCTGTGGTGGTGCTGAGTGGGAGATGGGGAGAGGGAGAAAAAGGAGAGCAGGGAGAGGGTAAAGAGAGGGAGAAAGGAGAGAGAGGGGGAGACAGCGAGGGGGAGAGAGGAGAGAGGAGGGAGAGACGGAGACGGGGAGAGAGGAGAGAGGAGAGGGAAGAGAGGAAAAGGGAGAGAGGGAGAGGGAAGTGAGGGAAAGGGAGAGAGGGTAGAGGGAGAGAGGGAGGGTAAGAAGAGAGGGGGAGGACGAGAGCAATGGACGGAGGGGAGAGAGAGGGGAGGGAGAGAGAGAAGAGAGCAGGCAGAGGGGGAGATGGGGAGAGGGAGAAAAGGACAGCAGGGGGAAGGTAAAGAAAGGGAGAGAGGAGAGAGAGAGGGGGAGAGAGGGAGAGGGTGAGAGAGGAGAGAGGAGAGAGGGTGAGGGAGAGAGGTAGACGGAGAGAGGGAGAGTGAGAGAGTGAGGGGAGGGGAGGGAGAGAGAGAGAGGGAGTACGAGAGGGAAGGAGGGAGAGGAGAGGGATTGGAGTGAGAGAGGGAGAGAGAGAGAGAGGAGAGCAGGGAGAGGGATATTGGAGGAGAGAGTGAGAACCATGTTATTTACTCCAGCACCATGAAATACCAGGAAGGCATGTTTGGTTTAGGAGCTTGATGCATAATAAAACAAAAATCACAGACGCATTACTCCACTTTAAGCCTGCAGGAAAGAGAAGATGACACCAGTGTCTGTGTGTTCCTCTATAAGGTGCACTTCTTGAAGGTGGCTTATCTCTTGTGTACAGCATCACAGCTAGCCCACTATAGTTTTAAAACACTATTGTGTTGGATGGTGATCATTACTAGATCATGGCTAAGTCCATTTGGTGAAGTGCGAAGTTGCACTAGCATTAGTACAAAGTTGGATTATTAAATGTGCTCAGGTAGTAGAACGTGTCCGTAACGGAAAAGGGTGGCCAATAACGCTATACCAAGAGAACGTGGTAATACGTAAAAGAATCTCACAGTGTTATAGAACAGTGTTATAGAACTACGAGCAATGTGAAAGAAAGAACCGTAGTGCTGTGCGGGAACTCCGCTATAAGAAAGGAAAAAGGCTGGGACGAACCGTGAAACACCGGTGTAGAACATACCAAATGCGGAAACAAATTCTGAGTGTAAGTATCATGGACGTGATATTTACAGGTGTGGACAAAAGTGTGATTCGAAAAGAGAAAATGTAAGGGTGTGCACAATGAGAGTCACATGCAGGGTGGCAAGGCAAGGTCATAAACATGCTCCAAGTGATTGCAAATCATTAAAAGAATCAGCCCGGTTTAGGGCGGTGTCCATGGTGAAGGGAAAGTTACCAAGAACGAAATGGAGTGAGGCATAGTCAAACGCCGTGAAACCATTGCCGAATGTTGTGAATAGCCCGGTGGTGGTCTGTGAATGTGCGTGATAAGCGTAGCGCAATAGTGATAGAAAGAGGACTAAGGATATTGTTGCGAGTGGTTGAGCGCTCTAAATAAAGTTACATGAAAATCTACGTGACTAATAATAAACACAAGTGAAGTACAAGTGCGGAAAACCTGAAAAACAGTACAAGGTAAAAATCATTGATGCCCATCATAAGGCGAACAAAGCCAATCAACCGCTGTAAATGAAAACGTGAAATGGCCATAACAGTACTCATAAAAGCTGGTAACAATGAAACAAAAAAATGAGAGCAAAGTGTCCACAGAAAATGTCGAGAAGGAAAAAATGCGAAATAAAAGGGCAATGATGACATGTAAACAATTACAATGTGGGAGAAACTAAGGTAAATAGAGGGGTGAGCAAAACAAGAGAAAAGTGGTGGATTCGATTGCAAGCGGCTAACGTTGTAATGAAGCTCGCGCCGCAGGTTGAAAAGCGGCTGCGAGTCAAATGGCGGCCGTGAAACTGAAAGTTGATGCAGCAGGGGCGGAGCGGGAAGAGCTGCTGGCGGCACCAAGCTGGGGAACAGATGGCTGACGATGTGCATGCGCTTTTTAGGTCTAAAAAGACCTAAAAGCGCACGGGCACTGCATAGAATCTGCATAGAATCGCCAGTGGTTAAGTAGGTAAGTAGTGGTTGATAAGCCCCTATATGTCGAGCATCTCAATGCGCAAGCGCATTGACAGGCTCGCCCTAAAAAGTCACGTAAAATGCATCTGGCTCTTTCTGAATGGTGCCTCTGTATGTTTTGGCATTGAGGATGAGGATGATGGCTGGTAGGCAGAGGAGACAGGAGACGATATTAAGGGTGAGGGTCACCCTGTCTGAACAGGCTGAGGAGGAGATTTATGAGAAGTATAAATTGTGGGGCATATTTAAAACCTTTTGGCGTAAGGAAGCGCCGCAAGCGATCTTGCTGGCCACCTTCTCCTTTGTACAGGATCTTAGATCATAAAGTGTTTCTTTATTTCTGGTTTGGTCCTCTGGGTAACACCAAAATAATTCCCTTCTTCAAGGATGCTGCTCCATAGTTTTGTTTTCTGGGCCTCAGGTACAGAAAAGCACGATTTGCCAAACATCTGGTTGATATGTGCTACACATTCCTCAATCAAAAGCTCCAGCACTTTATCAGGAAATTACTTTTTTCTCTTCCTGCTATAAAGGTCCTTCTCCCCATAATCCTTGGGCATGGTGTTGTAGGCAAATGTAAATGTATGTATGTATGTATATGTATGTATAGGCATTTATATAGCGCACTACTTACCCGTAGGGTCTCAAGGCGCTTCGACCACTGCGAAACCCTTCCTGGCTTCCCTGAGAGATGGTCCCTTAATGGGTATCTCCAGGGTGAGACCAGGCATCCCCGGCGGTCTGGTGGGGCCGTTAGTGAAGAGGAGGCAAGCTAATGCCCAGAGTTGCCGAGTGTGGTCGCTGATCAGAGTGGGCACCGAGGCGAGAGAATTATCGAGTCCGCTGACCGTGGTCCAGAAACCTGCCGCGCCGGGAATCGAACCCTGGTCCCGGGCCGTCCTCTGCTCTCGGGTCTGCCGCCTCTAACCAGTGAGCCACACTACTTCAATGTGGTTACCAATAATCACACAAAGCACACCTTCGGTCCAGTACCTTCCCAAGCTTCTTAGTTGTAGTCCCACACTGTACTTCTAAACTTCCTGGTTCTTGCATCATCAACCTGCAACCAAAATGCGACTTTTCCAAATTGTGATTCCTATTTGGTAATTGCGTCAGTGCGATTTCTTAACAGGAAATTTCCTAATTGTGATTGCAAATTTGACAGAATTGCTAGTAGTAAAATACTTACCTTCATACATATATTCTTGGATTTTCAAATAGTGATCTCCATTAAATCGCTATTTGTTAATCGCCAGCTAAAACTTTTCTACATATGGCCCAGAGTGCGTAGTAGGAAAATATGCAACTCCAGAATAGACTTATTTTGAAGGCACAGTGTCAGGCCTTGAGCGTTATGTGAGATAGCCTGGAATAGGCTATAATGGAGTCGAGGGCCTTTTACAACCAGGCCGATTACCTTTTATTTGTTTTCAGCCCAGGACTAAACTTTATGCACAGTCCCTTGAGGGACAAGCCGATTTGCTTCCTGACAGGAGTCAGTGTTTATTGTGGAACCCTTACGAAACGTTTAAAAACGCTTGGTGCCCTCAAGCCAATGCTTGGCTTACGGTACCTGATCTTCGACAATGTTCCCCCATCCCTCGCCTGGCTGGCAGCTTTGCACTTTGGATTTCACTAGGGGCTCGACTGCAGCTCTTGTTCCCAGACTCAGAGGACCTTTTCTTTTTTTTTTTTTTTTAATTTTTTTTTTTTGTCCTCATATATGCCACCAGAATTTGTATGCTCTAGATGGGTCTTGCTGTTGCCTTTATACTGTTATTTTCGAGTCCGCCCTGGAGACAGTATCATAGCAGACAGGGATGTCCCAGAGGTAGGCTGCTTTCCTTATCCTACTCCCCCAAGCCTATTTTGGGAACCCTAGGCCTGGAGGAGGACAGGACCGACACAACCTCTGGCATAATCATCGGACCGCTTACTTATTTAGCCAGACCACCAGTTTAGACCAGACATTCTCAGTGTTCTCATTACGTCCAACCATGCCCATTTTACATACTTCCATCATATACTTTAAACATACTGCAAATCTGGGTGGAGCTGTTGACTTCCACTCCATGCAAATTTGTCTCCTCGCAATGACTACTATATAAAAGATAAACTGAGTATCTAAACTATTAATATTATAATCTTTCAATAAACCAAAAAAAACAAGTCTGGATGAACATATAATAGTTGTTGACAGTACATCTCCCAAGAAATCAATTATCGCTTTCCAGTAGTCCTGAATAGCTGGACAATCCAGGAAAATATGAATATCGTCAGCTGCACTGTGGTTACAACGGGGACAATAATAATTATTTTGTGTAATCTTATGCAATTTGGCCGGGGTCCAATAAACTCTATGAACTGTGAATAGATGATTACGTCTTAGATTGGCTGGTTTTATTAGCCTCTGAGAAAGGAAAAAGGAGTCTAACCATATTTTACTAACTTCTTCAGGAGAATCAGCTATACAATTTCCCCATAATTTTATCACCTCCAAGTGCAGTTTGTTCTCCTCATCCTTAATTATCAAATTGTACCAGTACGATAGTTCTTTTATCCATTTCCCCCCTCTACAAATTGCATCAAAAATATCTGTATCTTTCTCCCGTCGCAGATTCTGACTTGACCACCAAGCAGATAGTTCATAATATTTAAACCTAGTCAGCTGACCCTTTGTAAATTGTATTAAGGAATTCCAGTTCATAAGGCCTGAATCTGCCCAAAGATCTCCCCACTTTTGTAGTCCAGCTGTTTTCAAAGGTTGTGAAAGTTGATCCTGGAGGCATTGGGGTGTACCGGGAGAATCCCAGATTGGGGTGTGTGTGTGATAGTAAGGAATATCAAATACCTTCCTGATAAACCCCCAATTTTTTAGTGCAGTCTGAAGTATCTTAAGACGAATTTTTAAAAAGAAATTCTGGTCTCCGAACTTAAATAGAAAGTAATCGTGGTCATAAGGTAAATCATTTAATAAAGCTTGAAACAAGCGGCCCTGCAATGATGCATCTAACTTATTTGCAAGTAGCCTGAAGTTTTTAAAATGAAACGCATGACAGTATGACAATAGATCAGGGAGGGCTAGACCTCCAATTTTTAAGCCCCTTCTCAACTTTTTCCATGCAATTCTAGTTGACTTACAGGCCCATATAAATGATCCGATCTTACCTTGTAAAGTATTAATATCTTTTGGAGAAAATGATAAAGGGATACAATTAAATAAAAAGGTCAATTTGGGAAGAATTGTCATTTTAATAAGGTTAACACGGCCGTAGATATTTAAAGGCAGGTTCCCCCATCTTATTAAGGTTTTATTAATATCTTTGACCACCATTTGCCAGCTAAGTGATGTTATATTTTTTAACGCTTGAGTTAAATAGATTCCCAAGTACCGCATTTTATGTTTTACGCCCAATATATGTATGTTGTTATTACAGCCCATAATCTCCGTTTTCTCCTTATTAATCTGGTAACCTGACAACTTCCCAAATTCTTCCGATAGAAAAAACAACCTCGGTATTGCCACTGAATGATCAGAGGTATACAAGAGAAGGTCATCTGCGTACAGGGCAACTTTCAGTGACAAATTACCAAGCTGAAATGGTTGAATTATATTGTCATCTGTAATTCCGCAAACAAAAGGCTCCATGTAAACATCAAACAAAAGAGGGGATAAAGGGCAGCCCTGTCTAGTACCTCGGGATATATCAAACCAATCGGATAATATTCCGTTGACTAAGACTTTTGCTTTTGCGTTATAATATAATGATCTAACCGCCTTTATAAAAGTTAAAGGAAGGCCAAATGCCGACATTGCGGCCCATAAATACTTCCAGTTAACCTGATCGAAGGCCTTGGCCGCATCTATCGCAACCAAGGCCAACGGGAGGTTTTTTACGTTAACATAATCTATGGCCCCTATTACTTGGAATGTTAATTCGTTTAGCTGTCTCCCTGGGATAAAGCCTCTTTGATCAGGGTGAATTATAGATTTTATGACCTTCGATAATCTGGTGGCTAAAATTCCGGAATAGATCTTCATATCCGTATTTAACAATGAAATTGGTCTGTAAGACTATTCTTTTTGGGTCTTTTTTAGGTTTTGCTATAAGCGTTATAGTAGCTTCTGCCCACGAGGGGGGAGCAGGATGACCATGAATTAATAAGAGGTTGAAGAGTTCCCTGAGTGTAGGTAGTAGTTGATCTTTATTGTCCATATAAATCTCCACAGGCAACCCGTCTGAACCTGCAGCTTTCCCTCGTTTCATTTTCTTCAATTGACCCAGTATTTCCCCTTCTGTAATATCACTTTCCAAGTATACCTTATCCAATTCAGACATTTGAGGCAAATTTTTCACTAGCAACCAAGATTCTAAATCATCCCCCTTAGGATCTTTATCTTCCGTATAGAGGCTTCTCATAAAGGACCTCGCTTCCTCTCTGATCTCTGCATCTGTTTCCATCAAGTCTCCTGTCTGCCTTTGTAATAGGGTTTTAATATTGTTCCTCGTTCTCTCTTCTCTAGATTTCCAAGGTAAGAGGGCTCCACATTTTTCTCCGTATTCAAATTTTTTTAATCTACTAGACTCCCATTTTTCTTTAAGAATTCTCTCATCCGAGATTTTCAGTTGAAGTTGTAATTCAGTAAGTTCCTTCTCTATCAGATATACTCTCCTGGAGTTAGTTAAAATTGCATTTTGTAGTTCAAGATCCTTTCTTATTATTGCTGCCAGATCTTCCCTTCTTTTTACTTTCATACTCTTTCTCTTGTAAATCATTAAAGAGCCTA
Organism: Lissotriton vulgaris; assembly: GCF_964263255.1. Lineage (NCBI taxonomy): Eukaryota > Metazoa > Chordata > Amphibia > Caudata > Salamandridae > Lissotriton > Lissotriton vulgaris. The sequence goes on from NW_028248075.1 coordinate 45,291, forward strand.
AGACTCCTCTCAGATAGGCCTTATAAGTCTCCAATACTACTTGGGGAGAGGAAGTTCCTGAATTTATTGTAAAGAATTCTATCGTTTTATCTTTGACTTCTATTTTTATTTGATTGTCTAGTAAGAGTGATCTCTCTAGGGTCCATCTTGGTTTTAGAGGAATTATATTCAATTCAATTACCATTTCCAGTACAGCGTGATCTGACATCCCTGTAGGCATAAAGGAAATATAATTGATATCTTTGAGAAGATGTTGATCGACTAAAAAGTGATCTATCCTAGAGTAATTCTTATATTTCTTGCTGTAAAAGGTAAAGCCTGGTAGTGTTCTGTACTTTTTTATCCAGACATCTAAGAGACTAGAGTCTTTCATTAAAGCGTCTAGGGTGGCGAGTGATTTTGAGGGAGCATGATATTTAGCTTTAGAAGTTCTATCTAGTTTTTGGTCAAAGACCAAGTTAAAGTCACCTCCCAAGATTAATGGGCCGGTTGTCCCTAATAATGCTATCTCAAGTTTAGATAGTGGGCCCGGATTGTAATCGTTAGGACCATAATACACCGCCACTGTGTATGGGATGTTTTGAATATATATTACTGCAGCCAACCATCTTCCCGATTGATCTGTCTCATATTTTCTTAGACTTATCCCTCTATTCGCTCGGATTATGATGGAGACTCCCCTTGTGGTGCCTGATTGCCTGGAGCTAATTATTTCCTGAACCCACCTTAAATTCTTAAAGAGAGAACTGCAGGAAACTGCCTCTAAATGGGTTTCTTGTAACATTATAAGATGAGCATCTGAATTTTTTAAAAATTCACAAATTCTATTCTGTTTTATTTTTTCCCCCATGCCATTAATATTCCATGACAGGACTTTAAGCTTATATGGATTACTCATGAGTCTATTATCCTCTCATACCCATCCGTACCTATATACAAAATGCATTTATCTATATATGAGGATTTTTTTTTTCCCCTTGCTCCCCCCACCCTGTGAACACCCTCCCCCCTGAGGAACCCCCCCAACATACCTGACGATGACTTCGCCTTTCGGAGCACCTAGGTGAGTCCCATGACCAATCAACTATATTGTAGCGAGACAAATTAAATCAAAATAAATCGTGTCCCCTATACTGTCATATAGCATATTCGTGCATTAATTTACTTTCTCATATTTCCCCTTTTTTTTTTTTTTTTTTGGAAATAGTAACCAGATCTGCCCTTTATTGTTCTTCCTGATCACTTCTCATTCAGTCTAAAAGGTTATCGACCTCTTCTGGCTGTGAAAAACTATAGGTCTTATTCTTCCACATAATCCTAAGCAAAGCCGGAAATCTCATCTGCACGTGTGCCCCCAATGACCTCAGATCTGGCATTCTAGAACCCAGCTCCCATTGTCTCTGTGCAGTACTTGCGCCTATATCAGACCTGATAAAATAAGGACTGGACTTGTAGCGAAGATCTGTTTTTGAAAGGGATCTCCCCAGAATAAGCTCCTTGACACTATGGGCCAGATGTAGGTAAGTAACATTTACCGAATCTTAATTACCGAAAATTACCGAATTTTACCGATTCGGTAATTAAGATTCGGTAAATGTGAGGGGTTGGTATGTAGGGAATCCAGATGTTCCCTTTTACCGAATCGGTAAAATTTGGTATTTACCGATTCGGTAAATACCGAATCGGTAAAGCCTATTGATTCCTATGGGCTTCAAAGCCCATAGAAATCAATAGGCTTTACCGATTCGGTATTTACCGAATCGGTAAATACCGAATTTCACAAGGGTGCAGGGGGTGTCACTTTGACACCCCCTGGCACCCCCTAAACAGGATTGGGTGCCATGTGGCAGGCATACAAGCCCTAGGGGCAGGTCTGCCTGCCACATGGCATAGGTGTGCATGCACACATGTGCATGCACACCGGAATCGGTATTTTACCATGAGGTTGGATTTCATGGTAAAATACCGATTCGTTAAGCCCTTTGGGACTCAGAAGAGTCCCACCCACATATGGAATTTACAGAATCGGTAAAATTACCGATTCGGTATTTTACCGAATCGGTAATTTTACCGATTCTGTAAATGTAGATTTACCTGCATATGGCCTTGGATTTAGGCCCCTACATACCGATTGGCCATTTACCAGTCGGTAACGGCCGAAATCGGCCGTTACCGGTCGGTAAATGGCCTGAAACGGCCACCTACATCGGGCCCTATATGTTTGGAAGTTTACTAATATTTTCCTAGGTGCTTTCCTATCCGTGCGTCTCTTATAAGGATCTCTATGCACCCTTTGGATTTCGACCTCCAAATCTATGTCTGGGCGATCTTTTAAAACGCCTTCTCTCAGGAGTTTACAAACAAATCCCTTTATATCCTCCAACTCTTCCCCCTCTGGTATTTTCAAGATCCTTAAGTTGTTCCTCCGTGCTTGAGTCTCCAATCGCTCAATGTCCATAACCAATGATCTATTTTGGGCCTTCAAAGTGTCTATATCTTTTAGATTTCCATGTACAGTTTTGTTCAGTGCAGCTGCTTCTGTTTCTAGGTTCCCTGTACGAAGAGTAACCTCCTCTCACTTAGATTCCAACAGATCAAATCTATCCTGTATTGTTTTTTGATTATTTTCTGATATCTCAAATTTTGACATCATATCCCTTCTCAAAGATCGAAAAAGGTCCCCCAGACGATTTTTCTCTTGCTCACACGAATACTCAGAGCTTCTCCTTGTTCCGATAAGTACTTGAGCCGGGTCTGATTGATTGACCTTATTTACATCCTGCCTCCTAATCCCCTCGCCAACCCCCTTAGAACTACTTTGTGCAGGTTTAGCTGTTCCTAGCTGGCTCTTGGGTCTAGTGTCCTGCTTTCCTTGCACTCTGTCAGCTGAAGGTGCTTTATTTAAATTAACAGGAGTAACTGATGCAGGGGGTACACTCGAAATTTCAGACTCAGGAAAATTCGACTGAGCCTGATGCTGCCCTAAACTAGCTGGTTTCAAAGGCTCTGCTCCCCCCTCAACCTCACATATTGCTCCCCCATTCATGGAGGCCAGGGGCCCAACATTTTCCATATTTCCCAAGTTTTCTAAAGGCCCAAAACGATTTTTTAGGGGTATAGTGCTAGTGTTATCCTCCATTTGCGCAGATGAACGCCTGGCCTGATCTAGGACCTTAAAAAAGGATTTAAGAGAGGGGGTACTTTTCACCACCTGGTTCTCAGGGATTACTCCTTTAGATTTTTTCACTAGGGCAGTTTTTTTTAATTTTTTTTACAAGGGGTTAATGGCATAGGTCTCTCCCTCTCTTCAAATTCTAAGGCACCTCTCTCTTTAACTCTACCCTAGATCTCAACTGATACCTATTCCTTCTTATTGGAGGGGTGTTTCCTTTACTTGCTGTATTCGAAATTGTATCAACAATGACAGGCTCAATTGCTCCAGTTAAGACAGTTTCCGTTATCTTTTTCTTTGCTGGCTCAACGAATTTCAACAGAGCCGGCTCTTGTACTGAACCTTTCTTCAAATTCACAGAATTGTTCTCGCTAATTGGAGGCTCAGACTGCGTTTGATCCATACAACCCTGCCTCCCAAAGGTAAACCCATGGGTTACTTCTTGTCCCCCTTTCTCCCCACACCTTACCGCAAATGAATAGAGCTTCTTCCTCCCAGTCACCGTTTTGCAAAGTTGTTGATCATATGTGTTAAACGCCGGGCCTCTTCATTTAATTTTAAATAAAACGGAGCGGAATCTGCTCCACAAACACCGCCGGCGTTCTTCCAGCGTGAGTACAGGTGGGCGCGGGTCCGTGGAGGTCCTAGCGCCGTCTCCTTCCGTGTGTATTCAGGCCAGCCGTAGCCAGCCGAAGCCTCGAAGGAAAGGAAAGCAGAGCGAGTGCCGATTAAAAAGTATGCGGGACCCTCTCGCGCCGCAGAGCTCTCATCTCATCTCACCTTGAAGCAGAGGATTTTCAGCTATCAAAAAAACTCTTCTCGCACTAAACTCATCCGCTTTCCATTAAAGCCACGGGGATCCCTAGGTGCGTCCGCGACCGGCTCTCAGCCCGCCGCCATGTTCCTCGTCGGTCTTGTCTCTCTCAGAGGACCTTTTCAGTGGGAGCCGCTGCTTCATCAACTTCCTTTCCCTTTTTTCTTAGACATGTTTCCCTGGCCTATAAATTACTCCATTCACAGGACTTTAAGTGGGATCAAAAAACTGGGGGAGGGGGAAGTCTCTCAATGGGGCGTGGTCTATATAATTAAATGTGTGGCTTAAAACACCTAAGCTAAAACCCGTCCTTAGCATACTTTTATTTTGCTGTTTCTGTCATTGCACCCAGATATGTAATACAACAAGTAATATTATACCTAACAGCCAGGCCTATTGGTTTTGTCAATGGTTGTTAGTTGCATAAGATAAATAAGCAACAACTAAGTCTAAGTTGTGTATAATATTGAAAATGATTCAGTTCTGAAATGGTAAGACTGTGAAAGAACTAAAGGAGTCTCTTCGAGGTAACATCACAGGCAGTGAAGGGTGGTACTGCTCCAGAGTTAAGATTTTTTTTCACCCTGAGAATGAGAGAAAAAATGGAGAGACCCGTCTCAGCACCTGCTTTTAAGAACTGCTGGTGCTGCGCATCGGCAAGACCCGGGCCTCTTAAAACACCCTGTCCATTCATAATAATACCCTAGGCTAGTGCTTCCCAAAGTTTTTAGAACTACGACCCACTTTTTAGCATGATAAACTTTCTCGACCTACCAATCTTTAATGACCAGGAGGAAGGTGATTTTAAACGTAATTTAAGCATTGCGTGGTAGTACCCTGTCATTTACAGACATACAGTTTTACTGATAAAACTATATTGCACACAAATGATACCATGTGGCTATTGAGTGTCAGTGGGTATTTATTATTGCACAGCACCTAGAAAAGTTATTTTGATTTGTTTAGTTTGTTTTGATCCTATTAAAATCTTTGTTTTTACAGATTTACAAAACATGCGCTTCTTCCTTTCTTTCAGAACTGCTGAATGTGCACAGTTCATTTACAGGTATTTACATTTTGCTGTGCGTTACAAAAAATGTCATCCTGCAGCCTTTCACAGTCTCTGTAACGGTAAAACTGTCACATAATTCACTTTACTTTTCTTTTTCTGGCTGCAGAGTGAGAGGAGTTTGTAAACACCAATTCTCATAAAATAAGCAGCAATTTGTCAGAAGGCATAACTTGACATTTGACCTATGTCATTGACATGCAGCAAATGTGACAAGATAAATAAAGAAATTAAAGGCATTTTTATATATTGCTTGGACTTTCAGGACTCAAAAAATCAGCTCACGACCTTGCCCTAGGTCATATATAGAGGACAAATGGCAAAACAAATAACATCAAGGCAGTGGGCGTGGGGCATATATGTTTTCAAGTTCATGATTAGAATAACTTTTAACAAATGTCACTCAATGCAATAATATATTGCCCTGAATCCACTGCAGCAGCCACATTATAAAGAAACTGTGCATAGAAGAATAATAGCATTTTTATTTTTTCTAATACCATGTTTTAGGAACAATGGGTGTATTTAAGAACGACATAAATGAGTAAGTGACAGACAGTCCAGCACAAGATAAATACTTGTACATTTATGTCTTCTATTAAGACATCGACATACCAATCATCTTCTGACAGTTATTCGTCAATAACAAACAAAAGAAAATCCCTGATATCTTTTCATTTTTGTTTCTTTTTGTACTGAATAATTTATTTCAGTCTCTTTGTGCATCTTACATTTTATACACCCATTCCCCTTATTTATAAATACATCTATTGTTAAAATTCACACATGAGAGATTCTTTTGCTTATGCCATTGGGAAATAAAGGCAAAACGCAACAGGATGTAGGCAATACATTTGGCACTGTCTGAAAAAGCTGTCCCTATCTTGCGCCATAGTAAACCGATGCATTTAAAAAGGACCCCCCCTGGCTTCAGTCCTCAAGCACACACACATGCACAGTCCTACTCCCACGCATCTATTCTACGCACATTATAAACACACTCGTCAGTGCATGTTTTTGTGCATTCACACATAGTGGAACTTTTACCAAAGGGCCAGTAGGCCACACTAGCACTGACTCAGATAAAATGGTTAAATCCTACTATTAATCTCAAAACATGGCATGATGCCATCACCACTTTATGTGCTACACCTAGGACAGCTACAACAACCCACTCTTTACTACGACAGTACGCTTTATGCCCCCTCCAGGTCTCAGGACAAGACCTTTTGCATAGTCGTGGACAGGCCTAGGCCTCGGCGTTAACGGTGCATTAGGGTGATGCCAAAACCACAAGTAAGTCAGCATACCACATACACACACAGACAAGACCCAAAGCCACTTACACTTTGTAGGGGACATTCCCATTGGAACAGGCATTGGTTCAATTTTAAGATAGGATTAGAGTGCCTTGATACTCTCTTATATGCCTAGCCGAAAAAAAGGCTCTGTACAAATACCTTCACATTGCTGGGAAAAACGTCAAATCGTATTTAGGACCATCCCAGGTAAACCCTAATTCTCTACCCTGTTGATACTGAAAGTCAGCCTCTTGTACCTTAATCATGAGTCATTTAATCAGCACCATCTTTCTCACATTGTCACCTAAATGTATATAAATGTTTCCAGCTCGAATTCAATTATCAATTCTTAAAGCAAGAGATTTAGAAAAAAAACTATTGTAAAATGTAGCGAGGCAATGTACTGATGACCTCGCCTAATAACTTTTTAGTTTAGATATAACATTTATACATCAATGCTCATCTTGCCATTTACATAGCATATCACCTCAGTTGTCCAATTGTTATATATTTGCACTTGATGGTAGACTCTGCACCTTTTTTAAATTGAGAACCACATAATCTTAGTTATTAACAAATACTAAAATGTCACCTCTATTTACCACCATTGGAATAATCTGATCAGTAAATGATGAACAAGCCATTTAATTATTGGGTTCGTAGATAGGCCACCATATCGAGAAAACTTAGTAAGCCTGTCTTGGCTGCCAGGGCTGGAGAGGTGCCGACCATCTACAGTGTCTGCTACATCTGACTTGTAAACATCCTCACGACTACTAGAGTGAGACTAGACTGCTCAACTTTGCCACCATGTTAGAGACAAATGCCTACGTTTAGTAGAGTGCAAGTGTATTGGGAGCCCTCTTACAGCAGAGTTGACAACAAGCAACTGTAGCTACAGACACTAGCAGAAACTAAACCTCATAACATTGGATTTGCAGCACATCAATACCTTACCTAACAAACAACTAACAGAAGAATTCCACACCTGGCTTGCTAAAGGCTTGGACAAATCCACTAAAGAAATTCAATGAATCAAAAGCAGAAAAGGGCTATGTGAATGAAAAGAAAAAAAAACACCAATCTCTCCCGTCTTCAAAAAGATACCATACCTGAATTTGGTGAACTAATCAAAACCCGGTAAACCAATCAGATCGCCAGTAGATGTTTAAAAGGATTCTCTGAACCCATGGCAAGGAACATTCTCAACAACGCCCTAGATGCAGAATCCTTTTCATTCAAACTGAGGATCTCCTTCATCACACCACTCATCAAAAAAGAATCCTGACCCCCAAAAATCCAGCTACAGCATACTGCCCTCAAATGACACATTCCATGAAAAAACTGATGGAAAGAATAGCCTTTTCCCAGATCATCAACCAGAACAGACCAAAACTGCTAGCGCACATGCGTATGCTGTCAGAAAACCATCATCAATCCACCTAAGATAAGCCACTCAATAAAAATGAAAACATGCACCCATTGCACATAACTCACAAATGCCACACATGGCTGGATCATGTGACCCTTTAATATAGTGCATCTTTACAGATTCCAATCAAATCCCTCACCATATTCAAAACTGACCACCCTAAACAGAAATAACTTACACAGGATAACTCTAATACAGACCAACAAGGTGGCTATCTCATCCCTCCATCTTATCTCTATTCACTAAAACCTGCTACATGCACTATGTTGATCGCCTAAATTCTATGTACAGCACAGAAGATGGATAGACATTCTTTGTTAATTAGTATAATCTCAACCTGGGACTTGCAGAGGGACCCAGATCAGTCAGCTAATGTAACCTGAAACTGTCCCTCTAGCTTTTATTTATTCTTCTTCCATCTTACTACTAAGCACTACAACCTAAGACATAAGAGCACCACTCTGGTCATTCACGCACAACATCAAAACATTTCCCTTATAAGATCATAGCTAAAACAACACCCTTCTAACCATGCACTTCCTAATGGTGAAGCATACTACCCATCCAAATAGGTGATTCAGTGCTGCTCAAAGGGATTTAAACACCAGGCAAATCCCACTACAACACCAGTGGTAGACAACAATTCACTCAGAGGATACCAACTATTAAAATGTGACTTCACCAGGAATCCAATTTAGGGTCTTATTAAATATCTGGTTTTATTATTACTACACCTGTGCACTCATTTTATGAAACTCAGAAGGATGAAAAGCTGAGCTGGCCACTTTGGAGAGGAACACTTTAAACCAGAACATTGACATTTCTACAAAAACATGTTTACTCCATGAAGTATCTTAATTGGGACGAGGTAATGCAGCCTGCATGGAGAATGGGGAAAGTGCCCATGACTGGTTCGGGCGGCCCGAGAGGGCTGACCAAACAGTTATTGCGCACTTAGAAGTGGGCAAACAACTCCTCCCCTGCCCTGCTCAGAGAGCAGAGCAGCCCTGCCCACCCTCCCGCCCACAAAGCAACAGAAAACAAAAAATGATAATAACTCAAAGTTATTATCATTTTAGGTTTCTTTTGCAGTGCACTGCTTAAAAGCAGTGGGGCGACGCACTTCAGCCATAGCGGAGGAGCGACCCCTGCAGGGTAAAGGTGACCTTTGGTGGCTCTGTGAATGAGTCAGCAGGTCTTTTAGAGTATGATGCAAGTTGGATAGATGTACATTTAAGGACCTTGGATATGTTACAGCATTGTGATCACAGGGCACAACACATACCAGGAAAGAATTGCACTGTAAAAGCACTGTGGATACCTCATTAATTGGAAAGGGGCCTCTATCTAAGTACTTTGTCACAATTCTTTCCATGTCTCCACACTGCGTCCAGGGTACACTGCAAGTCCCTGGAGTAGTGCATTATTAGGGCTCTGTGCAGCTGTTGTAACAGTTGTAGAAATGCTTACTGTGGGCCAGGGTAGAGGTGCACTCCAAGAGCTCTTTTCTTAGTACTTGGAGACTAGTGCATGATGTAGTGCTATAGGTATGTTGCTGAAGCTATTTAGATATCTCATCACAGGGACCCTACTCTATGATAGAGGTGCATTGCATGCAGTAGCAGCCGGTATCTGGTCAAAGTGGTGTGGCAAGGGAGGGGGAAACCGGGAACGGACAACAAAAAAAACAAGCATTGAAAATGCAATAGGTCTCGCCTTTGATTAAGTTAAACCCATTTGCTTTGCTAATGGTATTGTATAGCAAAGCAAATGGCTTTAACTTAATAAAAGGCAAGACCTATTGCATTTTTATTGAGACTAGTGCATGATAGGAGCCCATAGGAATCAATGGGAAATACCGATTCGGTATTTACCGAATCGGTAAATACCGAATCCTGCAAGGGGGAACGGGGTGTCACTTTGACACCCTGTAGTACCCCAATTCCAGGCTTGTGTTCCATGTGGCACATATACATGCCCTAAGGGCATGTCTGTGTGTCACATGGCACAGGTGTACATGCACAGATGTGCATATACACCTGAATTCGGTATTTTACCACCCAATAGGATTGGGTGGTAAATACGACTCCTAAAGGGCCTGTGGCACTCTTTGAAGTGCCAGCTACATCTGGATTTACCGAATCGGTAAATATACTGATTAGGTATTTTACAGATTATTCAGTAAATTTACAGAATCGGTAAAATATAGGCCCCCTACATTAGAAAACCCTAATACCGGTCGGTAACGGCCAAATTCGGTTGTTACCGACCGATATTAGGGCTCCTACATCTGGCCCTTAGTGTTTTCTTTGCTTTTAGTAGCTCAGTGTCCTTCCTGGTAGACAGAAGTTTAGTCGAGTGCTTGTATTTGCCACCTATTCTCCTGCCAGTTTCTGCTTCTTGGTCCCTGCCCCTCCTCCCTGCTGGCCCCTCCCATCTCCCAGTACTATTTATGGAGGCTGCTGAGCAGCCATGCCGCCGGCATGCCAAAGGCAAGCACGTCTGTTCCTATCTGAGCCTGGACCGCGCTCAGTGCCAAGACCCTGGCTCTTTCACCCGATAAAGCTACACTGACTGCCTCAGACATCTTATCCCAGGAACCCAGACACACCAACAATCACTGCTGCCTCACTTCCCTGCGTACCACCAGAGGACCTTTCTCCTGCCGACAATGCTGCCTCGCCTTCAGCACCAAAGCAACCAACGACACTAGCGACACAGCAAAAGCAGCTGCATCTGCCACGCCAACTTAAACCACCACGATACAACTCCAGTGCATTCTACTCAACGCATGATCACTCAGCAAACACTCCAAGGAGGCCTTGTACGCAATCTCATCCCTCACCCCAGATGTCATCTTCCTCACAAAAACCTGGCTGAACCCTGCCTGGCCATCCCCAAAGGATGCAAGATTACACACCAGGACCGAACCAACAAAACCCGAGGTGGAATTGTCATCATCTACAGGAACACCATTCGCTGCATGACATCTGCAGAGGACCAGACTATAATAAGGGAACACCACATTGAGATTTGGCTTAACAACTGCACTGCATTAAACTGCAAACTTTCCATCTCCAACTCTCTAAAATCTCTTGGGATTACACTTGACAAAAACCTGACCATGAAAGAGCATATTAATGCCTCAAATAAAAGTGCCTTCTACACATTGAAACGCCTTAAAGAAATCAAACCCTTCATCCCCAACAAAGACCTAAAGACGGTGGTACAATTCTTGGCACTCTCCAAACTTGACTACAGTAACACAATGATCATGGTGCCTCAAAAGCACACGTAACCCCTTTGCACTCCATTCAGCAGCCAGACTACTCTCTGGGTAGAGTCACTTCAACTGCATCATTCTCAATCTTAGGAAGCTCAACTGGCTACCGATCAAGGCAAGATGTATATACAAAATGGCCTGCATAACTCACAGAGCTCTCTACACAGAACAAACAATTTACCTTGCTAACAAACTTTCAAAAGCCGGCCAAAACAGACCCCTTCAAAGCTACAACAGTCTTCTCCTGATTTTGCCCTAATTTAAGAAAGAAAGATTGCTCATCTGCTACCAGTTTCTGGAACTCGTGCCCTTAGAATTACATGACAATCATTCATTCCTCACTTAAACAGGAAAATTTAACTTCTTCTTCTCAATAACTACCTAACCCCCCTCCCCAGTGATCAAATTGGCCTAACTGCACCTACCCTTCACCCTCAAACTCAATTTATGTACCACCACCGTGGAAAAGAAATGTGACTCTACTCTCCCCACCTTGGCTACCCCTTACCTTAATATACCTTAGAACCATAGCATGTGCATACCCGACTGACCATTGTATACCTCTCTTCCTTCGGTACTATGGATTTTTATTTGCTCTTTTAAGTAACTCCTGTAATTCTTGGGTAATTGCTGCTATATCGCTCACATATCCTACAGTTAATTCTGAGCACCACTACTTTGGGGAAGAACTGTGACTCCACACTCCCCACTTTCACAACTCCCTTCCATAATCTACCTCAGAGCTTTAATGTTTGCAAATCCTACTGGAAATCATATACTGATCTTTATACGGCTACTACATATTTCCAGTCATTTTTTTAGGTAACTCCAGCAATTGCTCCTATATTACTCACATATCGAACTTTCTGTCATACATTTCCTTTTATTGTTAAAATGTATTGTTACTTAAATTGTATGCAACTCTTGTAAGTGCTGCTATACCGCTCACATGTCCTGCTGTTGATCATATACATTTTCTGACACTTTTACTATGCATTGTTCTTTGCTTTTTATGTAGCTTGTGTATTTGTTGCTGTGCTAACCATGTAAAGCGCTCTGATGCCTTTGGGTCAAGTTTGTGCTATACAAAACTTGATAAATAAACTTCCAACCCCACACAGACGGAAAAGCCCCATCAGATGCACCATCACATACAGACCACCAGGACCACGTCCCAGCTTCTGCAACACCATCCCTGGCCTAATCTCCCTGTTCGCAAATGACTCTGAGCACTTCATCTTCCTAAGGGACCGCAACTTCCACCTTAACGACCCCAGAGACACCCACACCACTGACTGGAGAGCAATGCGCAACATAGGCCTCAGGCAGCTTATCAATGACCCTATCAGCATTGCAGGACACATGCTTGACCCCATCTTCACCTCCAGTGACATAGTCAAGCACAACCATCTCAGGACCCACCTACTCCAGCACCATGTCCCCCAGATTCACGTGCAGAGACTAGAAAAAGGTATCAGAAGGTCAGAGGAATAACGCTCTCTGGTCTCACCTGCCAGATGCTACACACAACCCAGAACAAGAAGCCAAAACCATCTCCCAGTAGCTCACAGAAAGCGCGCCACCATCGCCCCGCCAAGACAGCCAAGGTCAAAGGACCAATCAAAAGAACAAGCTCGTTCTCAGATGAACTGCAATCCACCTAGAAAGAAAGTGGAGTGTCACAATAAAATATGGAAGACCTCACTGCCTTCGAGACCACTCTCAACTAGTACCTCTGCTTCCTGAAAGAATCTAAGAAGTGCAACCTAGCAGACCGCATTGAAGACAGTGCAAACCACAGCAAGTAACTTTTCGTCATTGTGAAGGAGTTCTCCAATCCCGCAGCCAGCAAGAATGATATTACACCCTCCCAGGAACTGTGTGACAACCTTGCTGACTTCTTCCACGACAATATCTCAGCCATCTATGAAAACTTCAAACGCCAACCCTCCACCACTGACAAATTAGCTTCCTGAGCACTCTCAGTTTATAAAGTTCAGTATCCAAAATAGTAAAGTTCCACTGGATTCATCCAAAGCAGTCCCAGGTGGGTAATCCAAAATAATATATCAACAGGGTCCTTCAAATCATGGATTTTTATTTTATTTTCTTCAAAATCAAATCCTCCAAAATCCACATACAGAAGTCATTGGATTATTCAGCCAACACGTGTTTCGTCTTGTAAATTATATACACAGCGACTTCATCAGGGCTGAAATCATAATACAAAATAAACATCACTATAATTCATTTGAGCTAACATATAATTGTGACAGTTTTCCAGACTCCCGTGATGAGCAGAGAAGAACCCGGCGAGAAAAATACCAAAAGAACATACTCCCGATATGTGCACGTCTCTAGCAAGCCGCCACCAAGTCATATACATCAATTTCCACCACTGACAGCATCAACCAGTTCATACCCATGAACACAAACCTCGAACACCTGTTTAACCACATGGACCTCTTCACCACTCAAGACACTATCTGCATCATGAACTCCTTACACTTGGGAGCACCTGTTGACCCCTTCTTCCACCAGGTCTTCAACCATAGAAGCAAGACAATAGGTGGCAAGCTCAGGAAAGCCTTGAACACCTCCATCACTGGGGCCTCCTTCCCAGGGGACTGGAAACATGCTGAAGCAAGGCCCTTTCCTGAAAGAAACATACCCTGACCCAGCCGAATCAAAGAACTACTGGCTCATCTCTCTGCTCCACTTTCCTTCAAAAGTCCTTGACAAAGCGATTATCCTGCAACCCACCAAAAACCTAGAAGACTACAACCTCCTTGACCCCTCCTAATCCAGATTTTAAGGTAACCACAGCACCCAGAAAGCCCTGATCCCAGCCACCGATGACATCAGAGCCCTCCTGGACAGTGGAGAAATGGCAGCCCTCATCCTCCTGGACCTGTCCGCCGTATTTGACACTGTCTCCTACCACATCCTAATCAACGTACTCCACCACATCGGGATCCACCGAGACGTAATCACTTGGATTGGCTTGTACCTCACTGGCAGAACCCAAAGGATCCATCTGCCACCATTCACTTCAGAGCCCAAGAAGATCATCGGTGGAGTCCCTCAAGGATCGACCATAAGCCCTACTCTCTTCAACACCTACATGACCTGCTTGGCTGACACCGTCAGATCCCATGGACTCAAAATCATCTCCTACACTGAGAACACCCAGCTCATCCTCTCACTGTCTGAAGACCACTCCACCACCAAACCAACTTACACAGATGCATGATGAACGTTTTGGACTGGATGAAGGACAACTGTCTCAAACTCAACACGGACAATAAGGAAGTCCTCATCTTTGGAAACAACAACTCGCCATGGAATGATGCATGGGGGCCTCTGGATCTCGGTCTGCCCCCGCCCAAACAGAACACACCCACAACCTGAGCATCAACCTGGAAAGCAATTTTTCCATGGAGGAACAAGTCAAAACACTCTCATCAACCTGCTTACACACCCTTTGCATGCTCCGTAAGATTTCCAGGTGGCTCTCAGTCAACACCAGGACTTTCACACAGGCACTCATCACCAGCAGGCTGGTGACTAAGGAAACACACCCTATGTATGAATCACTGCATGCCTCCTGAAGGGACTCCAGACAATACAAAACTCAGTGGCAAGGCTCAACCTTGACCTCCCCAGAAGGACCCATATCACACCCCATCTTATGAAACTACAATGGCTCCTGATTTAGAAGTGATGAGATTTCAAGATGCTAACTTGTGCTCACAAGGCCTGGCACAATGAAGGACCAGCTTATATCAACAAACGTCTTGTCTTCCACCAACTGACCAGACACCTTTGATCAGCTTCCCTCACCCTCACAGACACACCATTGATACGCCGGACCAACATTGGAGGACGCTCCTTATCGCACCTGGCAGCCAAGGTATGGAACAACCTCCCTTTGCACCTCAGGACTGCTCCAACAATTCAGGAAAGAACTCACAACCTGGATGTTTGAATGATGAAACCACCACACAGCAACCAATATTTCCAGCGTTTCGAGACCCTCACTTTTGTTTGCAGCTCTTTATAAATGATTGATTGATTGATCAATTGTTTTATTGATTGATGGAGCTACTTTTCGGTTTTCTGTTTCCAAGTGTGTTTTTCACTACCCTAATAGTGTATTTTATGGTTAAATGCTAAGTTATTGAAACAGAGAAGGACATGAAACATCAGGGAAAAAACTGCTTCAAAATGTTGTACAAATGTTGAACCTAATGGTTCCAATACACTTTACTCACAAAAGTGCCAAGAGAAAACAAGCATTAATGAGCTACATATGCATCGTTACCACATTAAAGCAAGACAGATGCGAGAGAGCCAGCAAGAGCCCGACAGAAAGAGATATAGTTGTAAAATATTTCGTCATGCGTTCAATGCAAGCACTTGAGTGGAGGCAGAAGGATGCACTCAAAACACCAATAGCATTTAGGTGAGAGATGATTACCCACATTGGCTGAGCATAGCCATGATTGACAAAGTATCAATTCAATGTCTGAAAGAGGGTGGTGGCAGAAAGGCAGTGGATGAAAAGTGTTCCTCCAGAACCCATTCTGCATAGAGTGTCATCAAGATGTCTCTCTGGTAGCTACGCTGTGACAACCCACCCAGACCTAAAAATGATCCCGCTTTGTTTGCACTTTGAAAATGTCATCACCACAGGAAAATCGAAAACATTTAGAATTTGTACATAATCATTTTAAGCAAAGGCATTGAGTTAGGGCTGTTAGGAACATTTGACTTCCAGGACTTGTAACAAACAATGTTCGCCCCCATCTTCATTAGATTTTTATAAATTGTCACATATGTAGAAACAAGTGGCAAGCTCACTGCAGACTTATTCATCTAATCGGAAAAAGAACACGCAGACCTTCTAATGTAACTTCTCAATATTATATTCAATGTTTTTTTTTAATAAAAAAAACTTTTTTAGCAGTGACCCGCATGTGCACCCATCTATCAAGTACTTAGTTCACTGAAAAGGTCTGTGACACTTATCATCTTGTCGCCCTGAACTAAAGACTCATCACTTCAAGTGATGAAATATATTTTTTCAGTCATAATTAAATCCTCCTCAAAAGCCAATACGAGGCAGGAGATATTGAGGAAAAAGTATACTTTTTAAAAAATATATCTTTATTGTCATTTTCAGTTACAAATTCAATGATGCTCACTTGAGCAATATATCACATCACAGCTCATCGTCTAGTCTCAATCCAATATATATACTCTACATTGTGCATGATTAAATTAAGCCCACCCAGTTCGTATATCCAACAGTAGTGAGTAGCTAACAATATTGTTGTCTGATTTGCTGTCTAACTCGAGTGAGATATATATACGTCTTCTATTGCTCTATATTCGGAGATTGTCCCTAAAGGAGTCACTGTTGTTGCCATCTGAATAAAATATCCATCATATTATGTAAGATTTAACCAACTTAACACGAAAAGCAATGTGGTAACAGAGTGATCCGGGGGTCCACACTCAGTATACATTTTTATGATCTAAGTCGTCTCAATGAGGGGGTGGGTATCTACCTCTTAATGAATGAATGAACGAAAACATTTATAGAGCGCACAGCTCCTCAAGAAGAGTGTCTCAGCGCTAAAATGACTCTATCTATCAGGGCGGAGCTTGCCAGTGACTGAGATGGCTGCTTAAGCTCCGGGCTCCGCCGCGTTGTGCCTAATATCCTTAAATATCCTGCATCATTCAAGCCTCACAGATAAAAGGAAGTGCCCCTTCGCAAGCGGACCGGTGTGGCTGCCTGTAAAAGTGGAGCGCGGCATTCTAGAGTGCCGCAGCTCCAAGTTACTGCACGGAGATGAGCGAGGAGGCTGGGGGCTGTAAAGCCGCAGATTGGAGTGCCGAGTGGAGCCGCGCTGCGTCACCGTGCATGCGGCACAGGCTCCTGCGCTGTTCCTGTGATCTCCCGGCGGCGTTTCAGCTGAGCCCGGCCGAAGGAGTGTGCTTCGCGACAGCCCTGCTAAACGAGCGATGCAGTGGTGGACCTCCCCCTGCCCACAACGGGAAAGGCAACAGTGGACGGGGACCGCCAGGGGAGAGCATCGGCAGCGAGTGCCTGGGGTTGTGGAGCAGCGATAGGCCCAGGTGCCCCAGGCCCAGAGCAGGTGCGCTAGGAGAGTCCGCGAAGGGGAGGAGAGACAACGTGCTACGGGCCCCTAGCGGTGAGAGAGACAGCAGAACTGTAGAGGCGAATCACAGGGACCAACGGCAAGGACATATGTTCTGTGTGACATGCAAGGAGCGAGCATACTACCCTGAGATCACACACGGGGCCTGCTGGTGCGGCCTGCTGATCGCGACTGGGGTTGAAGTAAGGACATACGACGCAGTGAATGTAAAGCGGTGTGTACCTGCGCCATTGCATGCTGTGGCTACCCTATAGATGCAAGTGCCTGGCCGAACTTGCGCACGTTGTGTGTGGCCTACCAGAAGTGGCTTGATGGCCTAGACTGCGGGAGTAACTGTGTCCTCCCTACACCAGATGCCTGACGAGAACTAGACGCCGGTCAAGCACCCTGACCCCGACTGAGGGCCGACTGCAAAGTAGTCCCTTGCCGTTGTTCTCTGGGGAGCCGGCGGAGATATGTGGCACTTGGCGTGGGAGCACGACTGAGAAGGCCCGAGAGGTACGGAGGAAAGACTGACGCGGTCGAACTGCGGACGGCATCCACAGAGTCGGGCACTGAGCCAGGAGTAGGCTGGACATTGTTCGGGAGCCTGACCACAGCTCCATTTTCTTTGACTACCGGAACTGTATAGACGTCGTGGGAGTCCCTGAACAAAATGGGCAGAGGAGATAAGACGCAGACCAAACTGTCATTTGACCAGAGGTGCTCGAAATCTCAGGACGCTGCTGAATCCGAAAGGGGACGCATGCAAGTTGAAGAATCTGAGACAACTGGCACGGATATAAAGAGCTTACTTTTAGCAATGGAGAAAGGCCTGCAGAATAGCATAACGTCCCTGGGCACGAAACTTGATGCGCTGACCTACAGAATGGACAGGATGGCGGAGAGAATTGATAAGCATGCCGAACGACTAGACATGTCGGAGAGATGGATCACTGAAGTGGAAGAGTCGCACACAGGGTTGTATGCAGAACACAAGCAGCTCGGAAAACTCATGCAATCCCTGCAGGATAAGACTGAGGACCTTGAAGCCCGCTCGCGTCGATGCAACCTACGTAGTACGGGCCTGCCAGAAACGACTCCCACAGGAAATGTAGAACTGTTCGTAGAAAAGCTTCTGGTCACCCTGCTCGGAGAGGGAGTGTTCTTGCAGATGTTTGTTGTGGAACGGGTGCATCGCTCCCTGGGTCCTCGACCGAAACCCGGGGCCCGTCGCCCCAATTATTGCAAAACTACTCAACTACAGGGACCGGGACCTAGCATTGAGCCTTGCTAGGGAAAATAAATCACTGCAATTTGAAGGCTCTGAGATCTCCCTGTACCCTGATTTCACGGCTAGGGTGCAGGAAGCGCAGAAGCATTTTGTCCCATATAAGAGGCAACTACGAGACTTGGGACTAGACTACACTATGCTGTACCCTGCTAAGCTGCGTGTTAATCGGCAGGGGAAATCACACCTGTTTACTGACCCAAAGGCCCTGCAGCAAGCACTGAAGGGGTGGACGAAGGAACATCGGAAAGACTCTACCGGACCCCTGGTGGCTGCAGAGAATGGTGGCTCGCTAGAAGATCACGACTGACTGACAAACTCCCACATGCAAGGCAAGGTGGGGTAAGGGGTGCGGAGAGTGGTGAGCTGAGTAGTTGATGCGGCACACACGGGCCACTATAAAGAGCCTAGAGTCCCAACTGCCGGAAGAGATGCTCAGCCGTATACCCAGCCTTGTTACGGAGAACGCTTGAAAGGGTAACAGGAACACTTATGATCTTGAATGGTGCTCAAGAACTGCACGACGGGGCGGGGGGGTGCGCTTAGCTACCCATGATGCCATTACGCAGTATGGTCGCAAAGCAACCTTTGCCCACGAGTGCCAAGCACCCAAACTGCTCCCAATGGGACAGATGGTTGGGGATTTCAGGAAGGGTGGGGGCCAGAAACTCTGCATGACCAGGTTGGAGGCGGTCAGCTGTGGGAGGGGGGTGAGGGGTGTTGGGAGTTGCGAAATTGTATTTGATTGTTGTCTGGGGTGGGTATGGGCTACATATGCAGTGCTTAGTGCAGTAGCAGAGAGAGTGTACACACAGAGCTTAGTGCAGTTCAGGATGGCAGGCACGGTTGATTCTGTGTACCCCAGAAAGGGAGGCAAGATTAGAGCACCTACATGGAATGTTAGAGGCTTTAAGGACCACAGGAAGCTTAGGAAAGTTCTGTCCTATTTACAGAGGCAGCAGGTCGACGTTGCGCTCCTACAGGAGACGCACCTCCCACAGGCGAGTGCAATGCTGGGCAGCAGGGGCCTAGCGGGTAACGTTACAATGGCGGGCTTCACGACACACGCACGTCGGGTACTAACATGAGTGAATCCCAAATCACAATGCACGCTTGAGCCAATACAGGCAGACCGAGAGAGGCGATTTGTCATATCCAAGTACAAGGGGCATGGGCTGGAACTAGTGTTAGTGAATGTGTATGGACCAAATTTCGATTGCCTGGCATTCTTTGCATCTTTGGCGGTGGCTACCCGCACCTACCGACAGGCACAATTCCTATGGGGCGGGGACTTTAATTTGGTCCTAGACCCGACGCTGGACAGATCATCTGGGCCAGTCCGCAGACCTTCAGCTGCTGTACAAAAATTGCAGCGTATCATAACGAGTTTGGATTTGGAAGACGTCTGGAGGGCACGACACCCGGCACAGGGTGGCTACACCAATTATTCCGCTTATCACAACATTCACACCGGCATTGACTATTGGTTAGCGTCCTCCTCCCGCGCACACTATCAGATCACTCGCCATTGCTGCTGGTCCTGGCTGCCCCAAGGAAAACAATCCCACCTTTCACTTGGCGATTTCCGCCCTACTCGCTCCTAGACCCACTATTAAGGAGGGAGCTAGCAGAGGCAATTGAGGTGTTTTTCGAGACCAACATTGGGTCAGCGGATTGCTTCCAGACAATTTGGGAGACATTTGAGGTCTACATTAGGGGTGTGGCCATGTCCAAGCATTCGGAAGTCCTCAAGTCCATTAGGCATAGACTAGACGAACTGGAAAAGCGGTTGGGACAGCTAGAGGTGAGACAAGGGAGGGACAGTGACACAACTTTAGAGGAAGAGTTTAAGACACTACTTGGAGAGTACCATGAAGAGGCGGATAGGGAGGTTAAGCATATGGGGAAGTATGCGCCAGCCCGCACATATGGCAAGGGAGATAGACCGGGCTCAGTTCTTGCGAGAGTTTTGAAGGGGAGGCGAGGCAGATCGCTAATCACGGCTGTTAAGACTGTTGAGGGAGACGTCCTCACAGAGGATGCGGATATTGCACAAAGATTCAGACAATACTATACAGATTTGTACTCTTCGAGAAGTGGAGAACTAGAGAAGGAAATCTCGGAATACCTGGGGCACATTGAGCTCCCTTCCCTCACGGCAGCACATAGGGAATTCTTAATGCTCCCAATAGAGAAGGACTAAATATCGGAGGCACTTGCGAGCATGAAGGCTGGCAGTGCCCCTGGGTCGGATGGACTCACGGTAGGCTTTTATAAAGCTTTCCTAGACCTGTTACTCCCCCAACTTAAGACATTGTTTGATGACATGTGCGAGTCGGGATGCATGCCACAGTCGATGAGGGAGGCGATTCTGGTCGCGATCCCCAAACCGGGAAAGACGTTGGACGAGTGTAGCTCATACCGCCCCCTTTCTTCATTGAATGTGGACACAAAGATATATGCGAAGGTGCTTTCAAATCGTCTGGCGCTCCTTGCTGCACTGCTGGTTGCACCGGAGCTGGCGGGCTTTATCCCGAGCAGGAACCTCACGTACAACCTACGCACGATATTTGGCACTATGCAACATGTAAGGCAGGATGCTAGTGCGGTGGTGGTGTTCCTAGATATGGAGAAAGCTTTTGATTCAGTGGAATGGCCCTTTATGAGGCGGGTACTAGCAAGGATGGGGCTGGGCACACCGTTTCTGCAAATGATCGGTACTCTGTACAACAGACCCACGGCTAGGATAAGACTTGGTGGCCTGGTCACGGACCCCATTCCCATAGGCAGTGGCACCCCACTGTGCTGTCCTCTGTCTCATTTACTGTACGCATTAGTGGCGGAACCATTAGCCTGCGCCTTACGGGAATACCATGGACACGAGGGGATTGGATTCCCCACCTACAGAATTGTGGTCTCTATGTACGCAGATGATACCTTGCTATATGTCCGTGAACCAAAAAACAACTTATCTGCGGTGCTCCGTGAGGTGGTACAGTACGGGGCTCTATCTGGCCTGAAGGTTAACTGGGCAAAGTCCCTGGCCTTCCCTCTTACCCCGGCCATGGAGGAATTTGAAATGGAATACCCACTGCAGTGGACAACAGACTCAGTTAGATATCTAGGGGTTCGGCTACATACTGATTCCGAGATCGTTCTCAGAGAGAATTATGGCGTGGCCATTAGCAAACTGTAGGATGATGTCAATGCCTGGTGCAGGTTTCCGCTCTCTCTGCTGGGCCGTATATCAGTCATGAAGATGGCTGCGCTCCTGAGGTTGCTGTTTCTGTTTATAAACCTTCCGATGGTGTTGTCCCGGGTATTTTTCCAACGACTAACTCAACTCATGATAAAATTTGCTTGGGCGGGTAAGCAGCCACGGGTTAAGTGGAGTACACTCACACTACCTTATCGTATGGGAGGCCTAGGCACCCCGGATTTTGAGCTATACTACAGAGTAGCGCAGGGGGCACACATGCATACTTGGGTGCATGGGGACCCCCTTATTCCACACATGTGCATGGAATAATTGTTTGCAAACCCACTCCCCGCGGCCGCAACGATATTTCAAGCTGTGGATCGAAGAACAGGAATACTAGATTCTGTCGCATCCACTAATCACGCTTAGCACAACCTCCTGCAACTCCAGGGAGGGGAATTGTTGTACTCGCCACAAATGCCGGTAGAATGGGCCAGATGGCTGACTCCCTGCAGAGATAGGGGGGTGATAGATGCCCTGCATAGGCTGAACATATCGAAGGCGAGAGAATTATTCCTGGACAAAAAGTCTAAGACCTGGGATCAGATCCTTGATTCTGGGGGTACAGACACACTTCTACACCGCTTCCAGTACCACAGAGTGCGTAGGGCCCTCTTGGAACAGTTGGGGGACGTTCTGGCGGAGCCACTAGAAGTCCCTGAACTCACCTACGTGATTAGGACTGAAACGCCTCGAAAGCTTGTGATGAACCTCTATAAAATAGCAATGCCTCATAGAGAGAATCAATATACAACTGCGAGGCTGGTGTGGCAGAGAGACTTGCGGATCACGATAGATGATGATATGTGGCGATACTGCTGAGATAACACTTGGCGTATGTCACTGAATGGTAAACATAGAATAGTCCACTTCAAATTTCTCAATAAGGTCCACTACACCCCAGAACGCTTGTGTAGATATGGCCTCCGCGAAGAGGCAGAATGTGAGAGGTGTCACGCACTAGTGGCAGACTTCCTGCACCTGGCATGGTCATGCCCGAGCGTGCAGGCATTCTGGGGAGACATCTTCAAGGAGTTGAGGGAAATAGCAGAGGTTGCGATAGACCTGGATCCTGCGTTTGCGCTTTTGGGATACACCAGAGAGCTGCCCAAGTTGACTCGCAGACTGGTGGGAATGGGCATGCTGATGGCTAAAAGAGAGGTCGCTCTGTGTTGGTTGAGAGGTCCAACACCCACGGTGAAGAGCTGGAGGCGCGATATGCTTTACTGCTGCACGCAGTCTGAAAGCTATAATGAGTTGCTTCCTCCTAGGAGCCGCCCGAAGACCATTTGGGGGCTATTCCAGGTGCATATTAGCAGCAGGGGCGAAGGGGAGTGGGCTGCTTCCAGTGGCATGGAGGGAGAAGCGCAACATGTAGAAACAACATGATGTCATGTGCTCATATGAGAGTCCGAGGGCCAGCGGCCTGGGAGAGATGTTATAATACGAAAGTTCTGATGGAGATGTTTGAACTGAGCGCCGCCTGCCCCCTGATCGGGTTCTTGGCTATACGGCTGTGTATTCACTGTAAATTGGGAAAGGGTCATACCACTTTGTAGCTCTGCACTGTATGCAATGTTTTTTTTGGGGGGGGACTCAATGGACAGTTGTCACTTTCACTCTGTAAACTCAATAAAATATTTACCAAAACAAAATGACTCTATCAGACCAGCTGCAATCCCTAAAGGCGTGAGTCCAGGATTTAAACTGCAGTTAGAAAAGAGGAGAGTTATATTCGATGCAGAGTAGCCAAGTTTCATTTTCCTAAAAACGGCTAAGTCAGTCACAGTTCTGAGTGTCAGTGGGAGAAGGTTCCAGGCTTCGGCTCCCTGGAACCTAAAAGAACAACCGCCTGATGAGGTGCAGCGTATCCTGGGGACGGATGCCAGGCTCAAAGTGGAAGACCTCAAAGTTCTAGGCGGCACATAATGCGTAACTCTCCTTCTGAGATACTTCACGCCGATTCCATGAAGGGCTTTGAAAAATAGCACCAGAGCTTTAAAACTGATCATCTTTTTGACTGGGAGCCAGTGTAATGCCTTGAGGAGCGGGGAAATATGAGTCCTGGGCTCAAGCAAGAGAACCGATCTGGCGGCTGCATTCTGGACCACCAGTAAGCGGTTGAGCAAATACTCAGGAAGGCCCAGGTACAGGACATTAAATTAGTCCAGTCTGGAGGAAACCAGGGCCTGGACTACGATCTTCCTGTGCTCAAGAGGCAAAAGGGGGAGAAATGTTGTCAGCATATGCAGAAGCCCAAAACAAATGCCTGCTAGCAATTGGAGAGAGTACCATCCAACAAACAGCTAACCCGCTACCTTGAAGACAACAGTATCCTGGACCCCTCCCAATCTGGCTTTCGCAGCAACCACAGCACCGAGACTGCCCTCATCGCTACCACTGACGACATCAGGACCCTGATGGACAAAGGAGAGATAGCCGCCCTCATCCTCCTGGACCTATCAGCAGCCTTTGACACAGTCTGCCACCGCACTCTATCAACACACCTCCAGGACGCCGGCATTCAAGAGAAGGCCCTGGCCTAGACCACATCCTTCCTCTCCGGAAGAACCCAGAGCGTCCGCTTCCCACCCTTCCGATCAAAAACCACGAGATCATCTGCGGCGTTTCACAGGGATCCTCCCTCAGCCCAACACTGTTCAATACCTACATGGCTCCTCTCGCCCAAGTCGCACGGCAACATAATCTCAATATCATCTCCTACTCCGACGACACCCAGCTGATCATTTCCCTCACCGAAGACCCCCACACTGCCAAAGTTAACCTCCACAGAGGAATGAGGGCCGTAGCCGACTGGATGAACCTCACTAGGCACAGGCCCGGAACCCACGGATCACGCACGCAACCTGGGGGTCATCCTCGACTCCACCCTCTCCATGACCAGGCAAATCAACGCCGTATCCGCGTCCTGATTCAACACCCTCCGAATGCTCAGCAGAATCTTCAAATGGATCCCTATCGACACGAGAAAGACCGTCACCCAGGCCCTCGTCACCAGCGGACTCGACTACGGGAACGCCCTCTACTCAGGAACTACTAACAAGCTCCTGAAATGACTACAAAGAGTCCAGAACGCCTCAGCTCGACTGATCCTCGACGTCCCCGTCGCAGCCACATCACACCCCACCTGAGAGGCCTGCACTGGCTCCCGGTCAACAAGAGGATCACCTTCAGGCTCCTCATCCACGCACACAAAGCACTCCACAACACCAGACCTACCAACCTCAACAGCCGAATCAGCTTCCACCCCCCCCCCCCCGAAACCTCCGCTCAGCCAACCTCGCCCTCTATACAGTCCCTCGCATCCGGAAAACCACAGTCGGCAGAAGATCCTTCTCCTACCTTGCCGCCAAGATCTGGAACACCCTCCCAACCACCCTACATCAGACTCAGGACCTACTGGCCTTCAGAAGACTCCTCAAGACCTGCCCCCCCTAGCCCCCCTAGCACCTTGAGACCCTAACGGGTATGTAGCGCGCTTTAGAAATGTAATGATTGATTGATTGATTGATCCATCATGATGCCCAGATTTTTAACAGAGTTTTGCGCCGAGAGAGGAGGTGACATATCTGCAGGCCACCACTGTTTCAACTCATCAGCGGGCAGGGAACAAAAAAAGATGACTTCCGATTTCTCTGGGTTACATTTTAACTGGTTCCCCCTCAGCCACGAAAACACCTTCTGGAGGTAGGTACTTATCTTTTTACCTTCAAAGTCAGCTGCTTTGTCGCAGGTGAAAAGGAGCTGTGTGCCACCAACATAAGAAATCATTTTTACGCCACAAGCCTCTGCCAGTGGTGCCAAGGGGTACATATATAAGTTGACGCGAGTGGGGCAAAGACAGGAATCCTCTAGGAAGGAGGAAAGCAATTTCAGAATGGGCCGCCTATTCCAAAATCCTGTAGCCTGTCCAGGAGTCTAACATGAGGAACTGTATCGAAGGCCACAAACAGGTCTAATAAAATCAAAATTTGCTGCTAATGTATAATAGGCAATAAAACATGTTGGCCATCCTTAAAGTGGTTCACAACATGCTGTGTTTTTAAGATTTGGCAAACTCACTTTTTGGATTAAAAAGTTACAAGTACGTGTGTGAGTTTAGCTCAATTTTACTGGGGACTTCTTTTGTCTTGTTGTTCACTGGGTCTTTTCTTTATGTTTTGTCTTACACCTTTCTTATACTGGACACATACTCTTTTCCACATGAGAAAGTTATCGATGATGACAAGTATGTGGGCAAGCTGGTGAGAACTTGCCAGTAGCTCTTCTGGTGGTGATGAGATTGATGAGAGTGCCTAGCAGTGCCAGTTCTTTGGTGTTTGATTGTATGATGATTGTGATCTGGCATGTATTTCCCTCTTTAGCTCCTTGTTGAGAACATCTTAAATAATGTATGTCATTGGTCCGGGGCTTGGGTGGTTGCGGGTGATCTCTATATACATTGTTAATCTCCATGACAGTCACGTCCCCCGAGGGAGTGCCACTTTTTGAGCCACTTACTGTGTGTCACTTGCACTTTCATCCATATTTTCTTCATTCCTAGTCCCTCAGGCATTCAGGATTTCAGTCCATAGTCCCTCCAGCGGGTGTCTACGCAGACCTCGGCATCTTACTGTAACTAGGGCGGCCTTAGGCATGTGCAAGCTGTGCACCTGCACCGGGCCGCCAAACCCCAGGGGCCACCACGCCAATATATATCCTTAATATAACAATCCTCTGAGGATGGATACATATTTGCGTGGCGGTCCCTTGCAGGGATTTGGCGGCCTCCGGCTCTGTTCCACTTCCAAACACCCTGACCCCCCCCGCCCCTCTTCACTGGCCACCGTGCCAGTGATCCTCCGGGGGCCCCCTACCTACGCTTCCTGTCCATGGCCGCCATGAGCCTAGAGCCGCCCCTGCCGTAACAGTGCCCTCTCTTCTGTCCTGGCCCACACCTCCACACCCTCTCCCATGCCGTCTCTGAAGGGTCACCCTTGCCATCCACTTCAGCGCTATTTGTTTCCGCGCCAGGACAAATGCAAGATCTAGGAATCTGGTTCCCACTTTCTTAGCCTTGGGGTTAGGAAATAGGCCCAGAGCCCAACCTCTGCCGTACACGGTAAGGAGCGAGCCAATGCCCTGTTGACCATGTTTATGATTGTGGGCCAAAAGCTCTGTAACCTGGAAACCTTCATCTCGCTCCCCGCATTTCAGGTAGCGTCGTCATCTCCCCCATATATGACTCGTAGTCGGTGTGGTGTGAGATATGTTATATGTATATACTTACATTGGATGAGTTTAAGTGGGGTATTTCTCGAGATCCGTTGTGGACTCCCCAGAACTCTGGTCCAATCCTTGTCTGACACTTCGTTGATTTTCTGCAATCAAAGTCCCTTGGGAATAGAATAGTAATAGCTGGGGATCTAAATAGGACCTTTGAACCCCTAGACAATACTGAAAACTCATTGGGGCAGGAGGAGGACAATCTATGGGGTGTTCCTTATCTGAATCTGGCCCCTGTCAAACGTTGGACGAAGGATATTCTTCTCTTAAATGCTATGTGTTTAGAACATGGGATGAGAGCCCTTAATGGAAGAACAAAGGGAGACAAGGAAGGTGTGTGTACATATGATAATGGTCATAACAGAAGTAGGATAGACTACGTTATATGTAGTCTTAATCTCTGGCAGGGGGTTTGTGACATGGAAGTCAAGGGCAGGATAGAAAGTGATCACAACCCCCTTTGCGTGACCCACACCTGGTGGAGGCCCACACAGTCAAATTTACATGTAAGTGATGGGTTGCTCCCAGACATGGCAAATAATATGCGTAGATTAAAATGGCCTTCTGTGTTGGCGAATGTAGCATCCATGGATTATATTGGGTCTGAAGTGGATAAAGCAATTGCTTCCATGGAAATAGCTAGCCCCACACGCCCAGGATCTGGGGCAATTACCGAAATACACAACAACCTTTTCTCCCTCTTAAAACCCCATTTTATGAGAGCATGCAAGGGAAACCGTACAATATCCACCAAACCAGCTGGGTGGTTTAACCAACAGTGTAGGGTAGCCAGATTAACCCTGGGTAACGCTATTAGAAGCAGGGATAGGGCAGCAATTATAGCAGCGAGAAAGCAATATAATACTAGCATCTCCTTGGCCAAAAAAGCATGGGATGAGAAGTATTGGGAGGAATTAAAGGAGGCCTCTGGAGCAAAGGATTCCAGGCTCTATTGGAAGATAGTGAAGTGGGGCAGAGGTGGTACCCCAAATAAACTAGACAACAATGTCGCAGAATCCGCCTGGGTGAACTATTTCAGGCCCCAATATGCTGAGACAAAAGACTGGGTTGGTGGGGATGCAATCTCGGTTGTATTTCCCAAGGATAATTTGTTTACTGCCAAGGAAGTTGAACTTGTAATCAGTTCCGTTCAAGGGGGCAGGGCCCCCGGATTAGATGGGATACCCTCGGATGTTTTTAAGAACGATAAAAATAGGTGGGTTCGGTATGTGTTCTTATTAGGGAATGCAATCACAAAAGGTGCGCTAGTCCCAGAACAGTGGAAGGGAGCTATTATTATACCTGTACACAAAAAAGGAGATCGATCCCTCCCAGCCAATTATAGGCCCAAAAGTTTGATTGCAACTATCCAAAAAGTAATTGGAAAGATGGTGGTAAACAAGCTTATGGATTGGGTGGATGAAAATGATTCCCTTTCCCCCTTTCAGGCAGGTTTCCGGAGGGCCACTAGTACCATCGACCAGGTGTTCCGCTTTACCATGCTGCGGTGGAGGACGGTACTTCTTGGCGGGGGCAGCCTGTATGTCGCTTTTGTCGACTTGCGGGCTGCCTTCGACCTAGTCCCAAGGGGCAAGCTCTGGGCAGTTTTAAGTAAGATAGGCATTCCAGCAGAATTGCTCACTTTAATTATGAGGTTGCACGAAAGCAATTTTGCCAAAGTACAGTGGGGGACAAATGGTCAATCCTCCATCGACTTTCCTGTGGAGCGAGGGGTTCGCCAAGGTTGTGCAATGGCACCCTTGCTCTTTACATTATATATCAATGCGATAGTTGGTAGGATGTTGGACGCTAGTGTGGATGCACCTTCGTTAGCGGGCATCAGGGTTCCAATCCTGATGTTCGCTGACGACACGCTAATAATGTCCAAGACCCCAGCCGGGTTACAGCGAGCCCTGAACATTTTTGATGACTTTTGCCAGGAGCATGGCCTGGAAGTAAACATAGGCAAGACTAAGTTGATGGCCTTCTCCCGAGGATGTAAACCTCGCCCTAGGATACACATGAATATTATTGGGCTTGAGGTGGTAAGGGAGTTCACTTACCTGGGGGTACAAATTGCAAATAATTATGGTTGGTCGCACCACATAGAAAAGGCGGTTTTGAAACATCAGCAAATATCGGGGGCCTTACGTGTGGAGCACAAAAGATCTAAAACAAAACCCATAAAACCTGTCCTCGCTCTATATGATGCTAAGGCAATAGGGTCGGCCCTATATGGGGCGGAACTGTGGGGTTTTGACAAATTCACTTCTCTACAGATAGCAGAGAACAGGTTTCTTAGGGGAATTACGGGACTGCCCCAGAGTACCCTATTAATCCCTCTTAGTCTTGACTTGGGGAGAAGATCGGTTAGTGACCGAGCCAGATTGCGTCCCATTTTATACTGGAGACGACTTTGGTCCACCCCTGAAATTAGGCATTACGCGGAAGGTTTCCTGGCAATAATCAAAATTGACACCTTCCATAAAATATCTTGGTTGAAAAACCTAAGGGTAATGCTAGGTGAACTAGGTCTTTCCAATCTCTGGGACAATCCAGGGGGGGAAGTATTCCCAAGTAAAGATACACTTAAAATGTTGTACTGGGAGTGGATAGACGGTAGGCTTTGGAGGGGGGTTAAATCGGACTCAATGGGTGGTCGTTTTTTGGAAAGTAAAATGTGTCCTGTAATAGAACAATATTGGGACAGTATAACTGTCCCTATGGACAGGAAGTTGTTCTTTCAATTAAGATCTGGTTCCCTCCCGTTGAGATATTTAACAGGCAGATGGAAGGGTTTAAATTCCATGTGCTGCCCAGCGTGCGGCGCTATCAACGAAAGCGTAGGACACTTCCTATTTGCTTGTAATGCCTATGCCTCCCCAAGAAGGGTATGGTTAACCCCTGTCTGCAAGAATCTTGGGACATCTAGTGCAGTTGAGGCTCAGAGAATTATTTGTACTACTTCTGAGGAGCCTATTGTCATGGGAACAGCTAAGTACTTGGGCTGGGCTTGGTCCATTAGGCGGAGAGCTCTTTCTCTTAATGCTTCTTGATCAATGTGTTTAGCCTGTATATATTATTCCTTTTACAACGATTAAGCTGCGCAACTGTTTTAATATGTACTGGAAGAAATGTTTTGACCAAGTGTTATGTTTTTATATGCATGTTGTACTTTTATGAGTATATAACTCGAATAAAGCTTTTCTACTACTACTACTTCATTGTTTAAAAGGGTATTCCCTCTCTCTCTGGATTTGTCCAAGAGTTTTAAGACCATCCCTAACTGTGCCCTATAAAGCCATCTCACCAAGTGCGGGCCGCTCCTAGGGTCACTATTGCCTGTAGTACGCCATGGTTCCTGTCACCAATACCCCCCCCCCCCTCACACACACACACACACACAGACACACACACATACACATCCCCACCACCACAGCTCTCTAAATGTTCGCACCAGGGTGTGGAAATTCAGAAATGGACCTAGGGGCAAGTCACACTGGGACTTAAGGTCGTCCAGTGGTATGAGCTCCCCCTGTTCAAAGCAATCACTTACTGTAACATGCCCTCTGACGTCCACTCTGACATAACAACTAACGCCTTGTAAACGGAAATAAAGTCATGCCATGTGGGAGCCCGACTAGCGGTAGGTTAGCTATCTAGGGCCTTATTTATGAAGGTCTTGCGCCGCTGGTGCTTCACTTTTAAAATGGGAAAAAGTGACGTACCAGTGGCGCAAGGCCTTCATAAATGAGGCCCCTAGAGAGGAGTCCCGGGCATGCGCCCGAGGTACCTCTGCCAACATTTCAATGCCACCCACAGCAGCACTCCTGCCCGTGGGACAGGACCCTCGGTTGGAGGAGTCTCGCCAGCAGTAGTCCATGCATATCTATTAATCCTTTGGTACCTAATGTTTCAAGAACCATCTAGCCATGGAGCCAGCCTCTGAAGTTGCGCAACCAGGTAGTATAACTCAAACTTGAGGACCCTGACACCTCCAGCCTCCGGGGCTCTACGTACTGCCAGCGAGACCCTGTCCCCTCCCCCATCCCGTGGTAAAAGTATACTTGTGTAATTTTTAATTCAGTATCTGCCAGACACACGTAGTCATTTCCTATTCCATCACGCCTGACCACTGAGTGATACAAACTTTTCCCAGTTCCTACTAGGACTATGATCAGGGTTTAATGTTGTACTTCTGCTTGTCAGAGAGTAAGTTGCGCAGACGGAAAAGCAAAAGGCTATTGAAATATATTTTCTGACGGCAGAGTTTGAGACATATAGGGCCTCATTTATGAGGCTGTGTGTCACTTTTACGCCGCTGGTGCGTCACTCTTTGTGACGCATCAGTGGCGTAAAAAATGCGCCTTGTTGCGCCATATTTACAAAATGGCGCATCTAGGTAGATGCGTCACTTTGTAAACCTCTGCAACACATTATACCTGCGCCAGGCATAATGTATGCAAGGGGGGGCGTATTGTCGCAAGGAAGGGTCGTAGAAGTGACGCAGTGAGATCTATGAGATTTCACTGCGTCACTTTTAGGACGCCGTTGCGTCAAAATCTTGCTCCTGCCTCACAGCAGGTGTAAGAGGCCCTTTCACATGGGGCTTGCCCCATGTGAAAGTACGCATTGCTGGAGTTGCATCACTTTTGTGACACACTCCAGCAATGCGTCCCTTTTGCGCTTACAGATACGTCAGAAATACTGACGTATCTGTAACTCCTTGCGACATGATGCGTCATACTGTAAATATGACGCATCAGGAATGTCGCAAGGAATGCGCACTGAGAAGTGACGCATCGCTGCTTTCACTTAGCGATGCGTCATTTCTCACAAATGAGGCCCATAGTTTATTGATTTATTTAGCACTTTTACATAGCGCAAGTCAGCTGTGCCCGATGCCATTAGAGCTCTTTCCATAAAAAACAAACTTTGTGCATTTTTAGGCACGGGGATATTATGGATGTTGAGTCGAGACCGGGATTCGAGCTTCCCCAAAGATTTGATTATATATGGGGGTTTGTTCCCCATTGAGGCCTCCGCCTTTCTTTTCTTTGGAGGGTATTTTTTGGACATTTACCGCGCTTGTCAGAGGCGCGTTTGGAGACCCCCGCATGCACAAGAGGTGAAGACTCCTCCTGGCATCTGCTTCGGCGTTTTTCAACAGTCAAGGTATTGACTTTGTCTTCACCCACCACGAAGCCCAGATCGAAGAGAAGTGGTGATGAGGACAAGGCTCCTCGCGCTGGGCTAGCGGCATTGCTGCCAGTCCCCACAGAAATGACACTTGTGCCAAAAGGTTATGCGGTAACGGGGACGGAAGGAGACGCTCTGTTTCAACATGTGGGGACAAGTTAAAGCAGCGCACACCGTCTTGCTTACCGGCATTCCACATCACAGCGTCGCCGCGAGACCCAGAGCTGGATTACTGCATTCTGGGTCTCGTAGTTGGAGCACCGACCATGCGCCCTACAAGAGGCGGGGCCAACTTTGGGAGGAGTAGCCATATGATCAGTAGCAGGACAAACCACAGGTGTGGAGACTTACCCCTTTCCTTGCTTCCACTGGGCGCTGACGAAGGCACACAAAGCCGAAATGCATTCGCCTGAAGTGATGGACTGAAATAAAGCTTGCTCCGTTTGTTGTTATGATGTC
The DNA here is from genome assembly GCF_964263255.1 of Lissotriton vulgaris. NCBI lineage: Eukaryota > Metazoa > Chordata > Amphibia > Caudata > Salamandridae > Lissotriton > Lissotriton vulgaris. The sequence continues at coordinate 78,026 of NW_028248075.1, forward strand.
ATGGGCTGCTAACCTCTGACAGATAACACGGGTGCAGATAAGGCCACTGGACAAATCTTCTTTTTAAATATGACTTGAAAAAACTGAATGGACTACATACGAGCAAACAGATCATAAACCAAGTGGCTGAGACAGGGTTGGCATGGTTCAATAAATTGAATAATTGCTGCGCATGATTTGGGCAACAGAGCCCTGGTTTACAAAGCATTTTTAATGAGAGGCAGGATGCTGGTAAACTGCTTTGCTCAGCTTGTTTAAAAAGGTTGCATTTCCATAAATACACACACATGCCTAACCAAACACGCTTTCACAATATACCCTTTTATATTTGTTGCCCCATTTCCAAGTCAACAGTCCAAGTTGAAAAAGCTGCGTAGTCGTGCCTTTGAAATACCCAGGTCTTACATTCGTGTTCTTACCATGAAAGGATTTGTGGTTTCTTCAAATTTGATATCGAAGGGAAAAAAAAGGTGTCCGTGACCCCTCCCCGCCCTCTGCTGACTTCTTCCTCGGGATAATTTCATTTGGCAGCGGGGGTTGTTTTGACTGATACTCCCATGAAAGGTAAAATTCACGGGGCCCTGGCAGCATCTGGCGCCCCTCGTGACTGCTGCTGGTGGGTGTGTGCCCAGCAGCAGACAGCTGCACACTCCTCTAGCCGCGCCGCGCGACATACTCTGGAGGCAATGCCGTCTTCACTCGATTACTCAACAAGATGGCCACGTTCTGGACAAAGAAGTCACTGTTTGTGCCGAGTGTTTACTTCAGGAGATATCCTGCGTTGGCTTGTGCTTTCGAAAGTATTTATGGCATGGCCAGACTGTTCATTGGGTGTGCTTTCAAGCCCCTTCTGCGTTCCTGGAGGAATTTGAGCCACCCAAGAGGAAATTTAGCGGGTGGAGCATATATGTTTTTTGAGGGGTATGCCGTTAGCCAATATTTAGATTTTTAGATTTTTCATTTTGCTAAAATAGTTTTGATATTTTTTTATAGGGTCTTTCAACCAACCCACTCCATTCCTGTCTGATATTGTGTCTGTCCCCTTTTCTTTCACTCGCTATAGTGTACTACTGCATGTAGCAGTGGTTAGCCCACTTCAGCTATTGACTAATTCACTGATAGGGGTGGCATTCGGCACTTCCACAGGGGGCGCCTCGGCCTTTAAAAGTAGTTGTGTGCCAGTGGCTACTATGGAAATATGTGCTTTTTGTCAACAAACATATTTTGCTTTGTCATTTTTTTTACATTGACGAGAGCCCAGCAGCTTCCTCAACAGTACACTTTTGCAAAAACCATGACAAAGAAAACACTGACAACGCCAAAAGACTGCCAGCCAATGCTAGAACTATTGGGTTTGTCAATGCTTGTTTTAAAAGTTATTTCTTAAATGTTACTTCTTATTGTTATCCGTTCTCCCTTTTTTAAAAGTTATATCTTATAGTTTACTTTTTATTGGTATCTACTATTCGTTTGTGTGGATGATATTTAACTGCTGTTCAGTCCCATCATCCTAGGTACGTGCCAATAACTATGCCGCACATGGAGAGTAATTTTATACGTCTTTACGCTGCTGCATGTAAGTCAGAACTCTATTCTAAGCCTGCCTTTAATTCATCCCTCCAACACTTAATTCACAGGCCTACGGTGTACAGTGGGAATCAAAAGTATTCCAATGTTCCTTATTTACAAGACACTACCAGCCAGATTGATCAAAGTAAAATCGGCTCGCAAAGGGAAAGAATCTGAGAATCTGGCCCTTTGCGAGTGCTATTTTTGCATTTGGGATTCATCATCCCAAATGCAGAAATCGCAATTCTAGAAATTGCTAAATTGCGATAAATTGCATTTAAGGAATCTCAATTTGAGATTCCTTAAATGCAATTCATGAACCATTTTTAAATTGCGAATTCGCAATCTGGGGCCGGTATTAACCGCGAAATCTAACTACGTGGTAAATAGCAAAAACTTTGAAAAATGCACTAAAGTGCATTTTTCAAAGTTTCATGTTGCGCACACACATGCCCTAAGGGCATGTGTGTGCGCAACATATGTGCACACATTAATTTCAGGGGTGCAACAGGGTGTCCTTTGGACACCCCTGCACCCTTGAAATCGCAATCTCAATTTGCGAATCGCTAATTGCGATTAGCAAATTGAGATGGTCTTCCCATTCAACCCTATGGGCCTCTAGGCCCATAGGAATGAATGGGGAGATATTCCTTAATTGCAACTCGCAATTTGCGATTCGCAAATAAGGAATTATTAGAAATCGCTATTTTTTTAAGTGTTTTCTTGATGAATATCATTTTGCTATTCCTCAATAGCGAATCGGTATTTTTCGCTATTAAGGAATCGCAAAATGTGTTTTTGATGAATCTGGGGGTACATCTCCCGCATTGTTAAATAAAAAGTTACAACTTTTAGTGGACATTAAAAACAGCAGCTCTCAAACTGTACACACTAATTGGATTCCTAACCTACCGTCCATTACATAAGGAATTCTCACCCCAGACACAAGATATTGGCTGAACAAAAAAGATCGACTGTTATGGGACACCCTGCTCTCAATCAGACTCAAAGTCATTCTCTCCGAATGGAAGGACTCTTCCAAACTCTTCTCCCACACCTGGTAGGAATGGGTTTAATCCAACGGAGTGGCAATTGACTCACAGATGCATACCCATGAAAAGCAGTAAAATCTGTCTCAAACTAGGCACATATATAACGAAAATGCCCCTAAATTAATAGCAATGGTAGTCTCTTTTCCCCCTCCCATTAACACTGCCCCCATCCTCACCATCCATCCCCCTTCCAATCCCTACCCGATCGCACCTCTGCAATGATCCACCCATTCCAATTTCAGCCTTTTTCACCTCTTCTTATTCTTCTTTCTCTTCTCTCTTCTTTCAGGTCTATCTCTCTCTTGCTCTCCACCCAGCCTGCTACCATTCAGGGTGCCCCTCACTCATTGCTTAATTTGTGAAAAAAATAAGTGCCAGGGCCCTTGTCAGGATGCCACTGCAGCTTGCACCATCCGTTGCCCCCACCAGCCCTGCCAATGACAGTACCAACACAACTGTTGATCATCAACCTCTTGCACGCGTGACAATTCATAAGAGACTAAGCCCCCAAAGCCAAAAGAAGGGCTTTGGTGGCAGGTATTATTCAATGTTAATTTATATTGAATTACTAAAAAGCTTTTGTGATGCTCATACCTAAAAATGTCACACAGCGCCGATGGCAGCCTGTCATAAGCGCCAGTGCTGACAATTAATTGCCAGTGCCGAGCACCGTAAACCACCGATCAAATTAAGCACTGCCCTCACTACCCCTTCACTAAACAACCTCACCCGCCCACCACACAAACAACAGCCAATTCTTCATTTCCCCCACATATACTATTACACCCATCCTCCGATGTTTATGGGGCTCATTCAACATCTACTGTACTGATGTAACCAAATGACATGTTGGTACCCCTCCGTGGATTGCTTTTTAGCCTTTTCTGCGTGTTCTTTCAGCTAAACTTTCTTGCTCATACAAAAACCCAATAAAACTTCTTTGAAATGAAAAAAAGAAGTTACAACTTTTCAAAATAGATAAGGAAATTAAGAAATACATGAATACAATAAATATATGCACAGATGATCATAGATAAAGATGCAAATATACTTCAGTTCATCGTCATGGTGCCTGAATCACAAATCCTGATCGGGTCATTGGAAACTGGAAACTGGTACTCGAAGCGCCAGTGATCTGCACAGGTGAGGTGAAATCATCAGCAGACACAGTGTCATCAACAGTCTGTCTAGACCCAGTCTCTACATTAACATCAATGTTTGGTGAATGATGGGCCACACGTGGAATGTGAGAAGAATTTCTCGTAAGGGACTTCCCTGTATGCTTAATCAATCAATCAATCATGGGTTTGTAAAGCACGCTACTCACCAGTGAGGGTCTCAAGGCAGTAGGGGGGTGGGTTGGGGGGGAAGCTCCGGATCAGTCAAAGAGCCAGGTCTTGAGGTCCTTCCTGAATGTGTGCAGGGTCGGGGAGAGTCTGATGTTCACCGGGAGCTTGGTTCCAGGTCTTGGCTGCGATGTAGGAGAAGCTCTCCTGCCTGTTCTGTTTCTGCAGATGCGGGGGACCTCTGCCAGGGCGAGGTCGGCGGAGCAGAGGTTCCTCTTGGGTAGGTGGAAGGGCACTATCTCATTGAGGTATTTGGGTCCGATGTTGAGGGATTTGTAGGTGTGGGTGAGGAGATTGAAGGTGACCCTCTTCTCGACTGGGAGCCAGTGGAGGCCTCGTATGTGTTGGGACATATGTTTGTGACGCTGTGTCCCGAGGACGAGTCTGGCTGCAACGTTCTGGATGGTCTGGAGCCGTTGTAGAAGAGTTCTGTTGATTATCGCGTATAGGGCGTTACCATAATCCAGTCTGCTGGTTATGAGCGCGTGGGTGACGGTCCTTCTGTAGTCGGGGGGATCCATTTGAAGGTCTTGCGGAGGATGCGCAGGCAGATGAAACTATTGGAAGCGACGGCGTTGATCTGGTGGTTCATGGAGAGGGAGGATTCGAGGATGATGCAGAGGTTACATGCGTGGTCTGTAGGGGTGGAAGGATTCCCGAGGGTGGAGGCCACCAGGTGTTGTCCCAGGCGGAGGTGCAGGGTCCGAGGATCAAGACCTTGGTCTTCTCTGAGTTGAGCTTCAAACAGCTGTCTTTCATCCAGGCTGTTACGTTCTTCATTCCTTCCTGGAAGCAGAGTCTTGTGTCTTTGGGATTCTTTGTGAGTGAGAGGATGAGCTGGGCAGTTATCATGTGTTCTTTGATGTCAGTGAGAGTAAATGGTTCAGCATCAGTAGAGCAGATACACAGTGGCCTCCAAGGGGAGACCAAACCATATACTAATAAAGTAGAATGCGAACCGTGACCAAAGTTGAGGCTTGACCCAGGAGCCTTATAAGAGCTGGGGACCCAAGGAACCACCCATGATAGGAACCCAGGAACCCCACAGAGGCCGTGTGCAGAGTGGAAACAGAACCTTGTACTCAATGCAAGTCTAAGGGGAAGTCGGGGTTGCAGTTTTCAAGAAGAAGGACCCTTCCCAGAGGACCCTGAAGAAACCCTGTAGAAGATGGAAAGAGGGTGAATCACCCCACCTGTGGATACCCTAGGAACAAGGACACCCATACCAGGGAAGCCGGATGCATTGGTGCGAAGTGGCGCCGGAAACCGCCGTAGACCACAATGAAGGACTTCCGTGAAGATATCTGTTGGCGAAGAAGGTGAAAGAGTCCTGTGGAATCCAAGGGTGAATTCTTAAAGAGGAATATCTGCAAGCAGAGAGGACAGAGTCTATGCCACTCAGGAGTGACCCGGAGGCATATACCCCAATGACCATCGATGACGGAAGATGCAGGAGGGTTGATGGAGACCTTGTTGCTGCATCTGTGAGTACCAGGAAACACTGTGGAAGACCAGGAACTTTTCATGAGCTGTCCCACATCGGAAGTCGAGAACCAGGGGGTCGGTGCCCAGGGGGAGCACCAACAAGCCTTGGCGGCAGCAACAGACGTGGAAAACGAAGAAGGTGCAGTGTCAGAAACAGCAAGGTTCAAAGGGCTCACCAAGTGCAGGAGAGTCAGAGAAGTGCCTGAGAAAGTGTAAGAGCTTACTTGAACCAAAGAAGACCCTCAAGAGGACCCACAGGCCAAAGGCACAGGAGTCTGAAGAGGACCTCGAGCATCTCACTAATGATGCAGGCCCATGGTGCAGAGGATGTGGTGAGAACAAATATCTTGGTAGCAAGAGATGCTGGTGGCTGAAGCTTCTTAGAGCCTGAAGATCTCTGGGAAAGAGAGTCAACAAGCCTTGGCAATGGCAAGTTGATGCTGCTCCCAGGGGTGCTGTTCCAGCGGTTTTGAAGAGGGATACTGGCCTCAAACTCGCTGAGAAGACATTGCAGGCATCGAGGGAGGTGTAGAACTAGTACCTGTGTTGCTCGACCATCCATAGTCTGGAGGATGTCAAGATCAGCAGACTGGTCAACTTAGATGCAGTGCCTGCAGATGCACATGTGTGACTCCTTTACTTCAAGGGAGGTTCCTTCAGGTGTCTTTGATGTCCACAAGCCTGGGAAGAACCTGGATAGAGCACAGGCACAGATGATGCCAAAGACTGGCAGTACAACGAGACCAGAAGCAGCAGGAGTCTTCCAGATGCAGTCTCGGTTCCCAAAGCAAAGCCCAAAGAAGTCCAACGTGCCCAGACAGTTGAAGTAGAAGTGGTTTCAGATCTGAATCTTGACCCTCAACGAATCTGAGGTTCACCCACAGGTAATTCCTTAAGTACCCAAAGGAAAGGATTGGTATAATTCAGGGGGCCCTCCGAGAGGAGGGACTGAACAGAGGGGAGGATACTGCCATGTCTTTTGTCCAGTTTTGCGCCAGAGTGGGAGCCAACAGATCCCTGAACTGGTTCCAACTGGAGTATGCAAGGAGGGCACCAAATGTGTCCTTTAAAGCAGACTGGTGGTGCTGGCAAGCACCCCCACCCCAGACCAGTACTATAAGTCCTGTCTGGGGGGTAGTCACACCTCCCTGTGACAGGAAACCTATTGTTCTACCTTCCCCAGCTCGAGCCTAGCTCAGCAGCAGGAGGGCAGAATCATGTCTGTGGTCGGCAGCAGCACCAGTTTGCTGTCAGACCCTTAAAGGCTGGTCCCGGGACTACAGGGGGCTACCAATTTACATTTACCTAGGGGAGCCCAATTACATGGGACCTACCTCCAGTACTGGAATTGCTGTTGGGGTAGGATTCCAACAGGTTTGATAATAAATATGACTGGTTTTGGTTAACCCAATATATAGTTAGACGTCTTGTAATTGACTTGATACCCACTATATGTATAAAATGGCTGACCACACTTACAAAGCCTGGAGAATTGACTCCTGGGTTTGCAGGGGAAGTCCTGCTCATGCAGGGCACCCTCACACTTAGAACTGAGCATCCTGCCTTCAGGATGGAAAGGCCTAACTTATAAAGTGCAGTGACCTCAGATATAAGGAAACTTATATCTGTGCTGAGTGGTGCTAGCACCAGCTCACACAGGCTGCAAGGGCAGGCCTGTAGTCACAGTTTGAGTGGTCTCTCATGGGTGGTATAATACATGATTCAGCTCAAGGGAGACCCCTGGGGTACCTATGTCCTGGGTTCCTTAGTACCATATACTAGGGACTTAGAAGAGTACAGCAATAGCCAATTAGGAAGGCACCAACGGGCTCACAATAGTCCAATTCAGGGATAGTAAATACAGAGCCCAACAAAAAATATTGTATTTCTAGAAAAAGTAGTACATTTTATTTTATACCAAACAATGTATTTGTCCTTTTATAATTCAAAGGTTCAAGATACAATTTTTACAATATTTACAATGTTTTTAGGTATGAGATTCGGGGTGCTCATAGGAACGTGCATAGAAATAGTGCTCAAGAATTGACGCATGTGATTGAAAAAGGAGGAAAAGAAAGAAATTGGTGACAATTTTTACAAATATATATACTGGTTCGGTAATTTCAAACAGTATAAACCTGTCCACATTCAAAATTCAGAGTCTAGTGTATCAGAATCTGATTCATTTATTGAACACGTTGTCACACTAGAATTCTAATTGGTCCAGGGGGTTTAATAGGAGTGTCGACGTTTCGACCCAACTTAATGCGTATGGGGTAGTTGATAGCCTCTACTTGCGGGTCTTCTTCAGGACAAGGGAGCACCCTCCGTACCTGATGTGTAAAAGTACCCTGATGGTAATTCAGGTAGTCGTCGTCAATGATCGATTCATGGAGTAGGGATCCAGTGCATCATCCCGACTTTGTTTTTTTTTTCTTCAAATTTGTGCCGGTGTGTTCGCGGTAACACATCGTTACCGCGAGCAGACGCCTGACGCTACTAAGCGGGCTACGACCTATGTTGATGTTGGGAAAGCGCTAAGTGATTAAAACTAGAGTGACCTCACCGGCACAAATTTGAAAAAAAAAAACAAAGTCGGGATGATGCACTGGATCCCTACTCCATGAAAGGAAACTCTCCCTAATACAATTTAATAACTGGTAGAGTGATTTCACCACCATTTAGAGTGGATTAACTTCTTATGGTGCAACAAAATTCTGGGACATGGATACATAGATCCCGGGTCGATTATTGACGACGACTACCCGAAACGTCGACACCCCTATTAAACCCCCTGGACCAATTAGAATTCTAGTGTGACAACGTGTTAAATAAATGAATCAGATTCTGATACACTAGACTCTGAATTTTGAATGTGGACAGGTTTATACTGTTTGAAATTACCAAACCAGTATATATATTTGTAAAAATTGTCACCAATTTCTTTCTTTTCCTCTTCTTTCAATCACACGCGTCAATTCTTGAGCACTATTTCTATGCGCGTTCCTATGAGCACCCCGAATCTCGTACCTAAAAACATTGTAAATATTGTAAAAATTGTATCTTCAACCTTTGAATTATAAAAGGACAAATACATTGTTTGGTATAAAATAAAATGTACTACTTTTTCTAGAAATACAATATTTTTTGTTGGGCTCTGTATTTACATAAATAATTCTGGAATTCGTTCGAGGAGCAAATTAATGTGGGCTCAAACTTAGTAAACTAATGAATACTAATGTGAAAAAATCACTGAATTGAATTGGGTTAAGGACCATTGTTTTTGTAAACGCACTGTACCCAGGTCCCGGACGGTTTTTGGGTTACCCCATTCATGATAATGGCAATTCAGGGATAGAGCACAGTGACTGGGTTCCTGATTTGCAGGATCCCAGTCAGACTAGTCAGAAAACAGAATGACACTACCAAAAAGTGGAGATAACCATGAAAGCAGATCCTACTTTCTTACAGAAGTCAAACAGTAAGCTCGAAGAGTGTTGTTCAAAATAATTTTGAGGTTTAGCATCTTAATTGCAGACTGCTGAACAGCTTTTTTTAAAGAGTACTCATAAACAGTTCTACAAGGCTGTTAGCCTCCGGCCAAAGAGGAGTACTTTTTGGATGCTTTATATAGAGGTGATTTAGAAAGTCTTCAATTCACTACCAAGCATTATGTGGCAATTCAGACATGTTCAAAGTGTGCTGAATAACGTGAGAGAAAAGACAGTTGCATACATGACAGGCATTTTACTCTTTCAACCCTTTCATTGAGATAAGGAAACCAGACTTGGTCGTGGATGACTCGGTTTGTGGCAACTATTCCTTGATGTCCTTCATGGGCGACGTCGATCACTTGTTGTAGACTCTCTAGAATAACAATTTGTGTAGCTCACAGGAAGAGGCCTTCCTGATAGTTCATCTCTTACATTTTACATTTTAAATATGCACTATCATTAGTGAGGGATCTAGAATGCTTGTTTCATGATAGGTGAACAATAAAGTCTTTTATTTCAACATGTCAATATCTTGGCTTGTGGCAGTGACAATTTGTTCTGAAGACATGACATCTGGTGTGCTCGATTACACAATAAAATCGATGTAATCCTCCGCTGTCTTAGATGTGATGCCAGGGCACTGCAATAACCTTTTTTAAAAATAACCAGCAGGATTCTGATCTTTCCCTGGATGAGGAATAACTATATAATTGTACTCTTGTAAATTCAAACCCCAGCATTCAATTCAAGGAGGCATTTTGGCTTTGTGATTGCCACATATCGTCAACAGTGCTTGATGATCAGTCACTACTGTGAAACGCTTTCCATATAAGAACACGTGGAAATATTCACAAGCCCAGACCACTGCCAAACTTTCTTACTCATATTGCGAGAATCACGTTCCGTTTGTGACAAGCTTTTACTGGCGTATGCCAGGATATGTCTCAGAGAATTTGGCTATCCATTGTGCTGTGCAAGGACTGCGCCTAACCCGACAGGGCTCGTGTCAACTGCAACTTATTATTTAAAAAATATATTTTTTATTGATTTTCAAACAACCATCGTCATGAGAAGCGAAGCAATATCAAATGGGCAATTGACAGCATAATCTCTCTCAAGTCGCTTCTCACTGTGACCCCGCCCACATCCCTTTCTCCGCCACCTGTGTGCTTCCATAGCATGGACTATAAACAATTAGGGTGCATCAGAATTCAATACAATAGCAATGTTGAACAACAGAAATGCAGTACATGTCATACATGTTCACTAGAGATCACCATTCGTCTCACTGACCATACCCTGGACCATTCTCCTTGCGCCACAGTGCCAGTTGGGTCCCTCCGGTCTTCCATGTCCAATCCCCCCTCCGAACCTGTTTCTGGAGCCTGCAGTGTTGCAACTAAAGCCTCCCACGCTCTTGCTGCCTCTTGCGCTTTGTCATTATTAGTGCGTGCGGCTTGTTGTAATCTAAGTGTACCTTCATTCTGTGCCCACTTGAGCAGTTCCACCCGCCTTCTCCCCTCTCCCGGCCCCCTCGCTGATTTCCAATGCATTGTAATTTCCATCTTGGCTAATACGAGGCCCAGGTCTAAAAATGTTCTTGTTACTTTCGTTTTAGCGGTATGTGCAGCAAACATGTGCAAACAAGTGCCCAGGTCTAGTTCTATTGTACGATCGGTTATACTACACAGCAATTCTAACACTTCCTTCCAATACGTTCCCAAACTCGTACATCCCCACATCATATGCTGGAAGTCGGCTCCCTCCAATCTACATCCCAGGCACTGAGCGGCACCGCGCCAAAAGATTGATTAAACTTGGCTGGTGTCAAGTACGCTCTATGCCGGACATAGAATTGTATAATTGAAATCTAGCATTCCTCGTGCTCTTCTAGGCTCTTCTAACTAACTGGGCCCATGTTTTTTCAGGGATTTCCCTGCCAAGGTCCACCTCCCCCTTCCCCTGCAACATGCTCAACGGTTCCAGAGCCTCAGTCAACTTTCGCCTGTAAAGGCATGTTATGGCCTTAACAGTTCCCGCCGCCATTACCACAAATTGGCACACCATTGTGGCCCGCGGTTCTGACAGACCCATTCCCCAATATCGCTGTATTACCGAAACAAGCGGTGAATGCAGCAAACAATACCCTCGCGGAAGATTGCATTTAAGTTGAAGGGCCTGAAATTACAACAGGGTTTTGTTTTCGTAGAGGTCTCCTAGCACTTGTATTCCCAACTCTTACCAGTTAGCCAGTGCCGTCCAGTCCTCGCGTTGTGGGAAGGCCGTGCACATACCCAGCGGTATCTCCAGGGCATACGGGCGAGTGAATCCAGCCTGGCGCTGGCTCAGATTCCAACACAACCGCAGTGTCCTCTCTTCTGCAGTGAGCGGCTCAAGGCGCATCTTCTGCTGAAACACTATAAAGGACAATATATTGCGTGGGACCCACCGCCCTTCGGGGCCATCCGGGCCCCGGAACTCCCGAGCTACAGCTTGGGTGAGCCATTGCAATTGCGCTGCTAAATAGTACCACTCGAAGTCCGGTACTGCCAGACCCCCATCAGCTCTCGGGCGCATCATAGTAGCCATAGCAACCCACCGTCTGCCCGACCCCCAGATAAACCCTACATCCATAAAGCAGAGCTGTCAGAAGATGGATCCCAGCACCCAGATCGACAATGTCTGAAAATAATAAAATAAGAGCTTGAGTGCCACCATCTTCAGGAGTGCCACCCGACCCGCTACAGATAGTGGTAACGTACTCCAAAACCCCAAACTGCCCCTAAGTCTGCGTATGGCCTGACCCAAATTACCCTCCAGCAAATCCTCGGGGTATGATAAATGTTGGTGCCTAAGGTAAACAGTGGGGTTCTCGGTGATGCCAGCCACCTGCGAAGCTTTCAACACAGCAGGCGCAACCGGAATCAAGCAAGTCTTTGCCCAATTCAGATTCAACCCCGAGTGCTGCCCAAACACTGTGAGCAAGTGTTGTGCGCCCTCCAAAGCCATATCCATATCTGTAAGAAAGATCAACAAGTCATCTATATAGAGGGAGATGAACTGCATGTCCCCAAGGAGGCATAAAATAGGATAGTGCCTTCCCAACCGGGCATGGGAGGTCAGAGGCTCAATGGGCAAGGCAAATAACAACTGAAAGAGCAGGCAACCCTGTCACATGCCCTGCCCTACCTGGCAGGCATCAGCCCCTCCGGGGGCGGGTCAATCACATCCCGCTTCTGCTGCTCCACCACTCCGTCCTCTGGCTCCGGGGGTGCCCGACCCTGCCGGCCTCGTGGCTTCCCCATAGGAGACAGTCTACCCGGCCCCCAGTCCAGATCTCACCTCCCAACACCTCCCGCAGTTCGGTAGCGTAGGACTTCCCCACAAGATGGGGGCACGGGTTCTACTTGCCACTAGCCCTTGCCGTCCACAACTCTCCCGGGCGATCCTCACCCATTTCCGCTTCCTGTAGGTGGCCCAACTGGGCAGTCCACTCTTAGGCGAAACCTCAGGCCACCAGATGAGGGAGCATCAGGCCCAACAAGATCCCAGCGGCCCTGTAAATAATTCTCTACTCCTGAGATAGCCCAGAGGAAGTCACAGGTCCACAGATCTAGCCACCACGGGAGAAGGGCCCAACAATCAGCCACTGAGCAAAAGTCCGATCATGAGCTCAAGGCCACTTCAAGACATAGGTGGTAACCACTCCTGCCCACCAGTGTCGCCGCACCCTCAATCACCACGGTACACCAGGCTGGGCAGACCTCCAGCTCTGGGGTCACAAAGTACCACAGGTTACTCCTGCGCTGCCAGCTGGGTAGGCGCGTTGCACACAGTTACCACCGTCAGCTCCGAAGGTCAGTCCTCAGCTCCCAAGCAGCTCCGTCACAACAGCCAACTCTCACTGGGGCGGCCAGCAAATCCACACTTTTGCATACTGGCCAAGACGCGGCCAGTCCCATGTCGCCAGTGTTCAGCCCTCCGGGCTCACTACGGAGTTGAAGGACTTCCAGAGCACAATGCTGCTGTCGCTCTCTATGCAGCTTCACAGTTCCAGCTCACCTCCGCCCTATCCTCCAGGCTGCAATGCTGAGCCCAAGCCCCCGCGATCTGGTTGCAGGAGAAACCCTGGTCCAGGGACTGTTCACTCAGAGTCCCCACTACTAGGAGGGCAGCATCAGCAGATTCTCCCACCAGCTCACCTCGCTGTACTGTCAGCCAGCTTTGTGTGCCTTGCCCGCTGCTGGCCGCCGTCTGCCCCCTCCTCCTTGCAGCTGATTTTCCTTGGGGTCTCGGAGGTCTCGCAGCTCCTGTGGACCCTTCGCTCCCCGCTCCAATCTCAGCGGGGGATCAGGTCCATACTGCGAGTATGCGGTATCTGCCTCACAGCAGCGGGAGTCTCCCCCCAAAGCGAGGTTGCAGCCAAAGTCTAATCCCCAGCCTCAGAGAGAGGAGCGATCCGCCGCCCCGGCCGTCTAGATTTGCTGACGCGGACCGGGCTCCTCCCTCCCCCGGATCACTAGTAGGCACTGGGGGTCAGACGCCCACCAGTCCTGCTCTCCTCAAACCTCGCCACCGTCAGGCTCCCCCTCCGGCTCACTGAAGGTCCCCAGTATCAGGAAGGGGAAATAGAAGAGCCGGAAATAGGTTTCCGGCGAGCTGGGGAAGGAGCAGGGGCTCCTTCCCCGGTTTGCCGGAAGCCTATTTCCGGCTCTTCCCCCAGGATAAAGGGTAGGGTCGTCGCGGAGCTCTCAGCTCACGCGACCATCCTCATCGGCTCCGAAAGTCACGCCCCTGCGTCAACTACAACTTATGTATGAAGTTTCCGATCAAAGTAGGCCATTTCAGTGGCATTCTTGATGACTTGCTTGATTTTTTGGAAGCTCTTCTCACATTCACGTGACCAATGAAATGACAGATTATTTTCGGCAGTTCTTGTAACGGTGCATCTAGAACAGTAACTGGCAATTCCAAAGAATGACCGTAACATAGAAATGCCCTACAGGGAATTTGCAGTAGATAACGCTTGCATTTTAGCTGAATCAGTTTTCATACTTCCATTTGAAAAGACATGGCCAAAGAATTTCAAGGAGTACTTGTGGAATTAACATTTGTCAGCAGTCAGAGTTAAGTCTGCATCATTCAGCCAGAAACATACTTGCATGAGAGCTTTGTCATTCTCTTTCTGAGTGGCTCCAAAAACCAACATGTCATAACTATAGTTAAATGCATTTACTACAGGCTGTATGATATGTCAAATGATGTCTTGGAAAAGCTCTGCAGCAAGCAGAGGATACACCACAACTCAATCGCTTATAGCAACACAGACCAATATGTATAGGAAAGGTTGTAATGTACCTGGATTTTTCTTCAAATTCAAATTGGTGATATCTTTTATTTAAGTCAAGGCTTGAAAACAACTTTGCAATATTTAATTAAGTTATCTGCAGAGTGCCAACCAGGCTGGCTCTCTCACTCAATCGCCTTGTTGGCCTGATGCATGTCAATGCCAATGCGTACATCTCCTTCACTGTCTCTTTTGGGCAATACTACGATAGGAGAAACCCATTGTGTTGGACCAGTGGAGATTTCAATGATGTTGTGTTTAAGCAACAAATTCAGTTCCTTTACAACAGCTTCTTGCAAGTGAAATACCATTTGTTTGTGTATTTTAGCAACAGGAAGAACATCCTCATTTATATGCAACTTTACTTTCGTTGTTTTGAGTTTTCCCAACCCATGAAATAATGAAGGAAATTGACTTACAATTTCATGACGAGCATTTATAATATAGTTAACTAAAGTCCCGGGCACATGTTACTAGGTAAATGCACTGTTTGCCAAAGTCTCTTGCATTAAAAATGTTAGCATATAAGATCCACGCAACTTGTTCATCGCTTCTTCAATTTGTTTAATCTTTATGAATACAACCAGCCAACATGTGTTTTGTCACAGTGGGAAGTATCCTGTGACTTCTTCAGGGCTGTACGTAAAGCGTAGGAGTCAGGTGCGGCCACTCCGCTGGTGATAATTCCGACCCGGCTGGTAGGGCGAGGATGGGACCAAAGTCCTCGTAATAATGAAAAGTGTGGCAATAGAAGTTCCGGAGTGCCAGAGATCCCAGTACAAAAGGTGATGTAAAAGGGACTCAGGTATACTGTCCACATTCAATGTCAGAACTACCGGTATAACGGTGATTCCACAACTTGAGCCCCTGTAAATAGCCTGTAAATCACGGAAGTAGTCCACTTCCGGAGCAGAGGTGAACCAGTGCCTGTTCCCCACCCGAAGCGCACCCGCTTTTGGTTCTTTCCAACGGCGGACCCGCCGTTGCCGCAATTTACAGGCGCTCAAGTTGTGTGATCACCGTTATGCCGGTGGTTCTGACATTGAATGAGGACCATATGTATGCCTTAAATACATAAAAGAAATTGGTGCATGACTACTGCTTATGCCACCAGTTCCCATGCTTGCCTTTTTGGTATCATCCTGTTACTCATTTAACAGCATGTCTTTCTGGCGCTTGCTGCTGTATGGATTACTAGACCTAGCTTTGCCGGCGCTGCCTATGCTGACTCCTGCCTTCCCACCTGAACGGCGGCTCTTGCCTTCTTTGCTACGTGGGCCATGGCTGTTTCTGGCCTCTAAGCTGCATAGATCATGGTGACCTTGTGCTCTGTGTTATTGGTGGTAGTGGAGACGCAAAGGCGTCTTCCACCAGCCACCATCTTACATTGAGCACCATTCAAGGGCGGAAAAACAATCACTACAGGCATTTTCCACTTTTAATGTGTGCTGTAGAATGCAGCATGCTCTGAAAGAGGAAAAAACAAGGAGAAATTAAAACATTTCTCCTCGTTGTGCCTCACAATGCCTCCCCTGGGGAGGCATAGCATTAACACCTATTTCCAGATTGATGATACCTTGTAACTCTGGAAGTGTATCTCGTTCCATGGGTGTTGCGTGGGAACACCCACAGCAACACCCATGGAACGCTCCTTCCCTGCAAAGTGCTGCGTGTGAAGGGGCCATATTTATAAGGAGAGGAAAAGTCTCGCAGGGTGGCTTTTCCTCTCCTTGTAAATATGGAGATGTGAAATGTGCCTCCAGTATGTCACAAAAAGTGACGTACTGGTGGCGCAGGGGGGGTGTGAATCTGCACCTTTGCATTTAAGTCACACATTCACTTTTCGGATGGACTTCATAATGAGCAATTTGCTTGGAAATGCTTTGGCATGGGCAATGCAGTGCTTAATTTGAGCCAGTGGTTTCCAGTGCTCAGCACCAGCACTTAATCATCAACACAGGCGCTTTTCATGAGCACCAGTTAACAACACATTTCTTTAAGGGGAGATTAAGTGATTTGGCTAGAATCATAGGATGTTGAGCTGACTGGGAGACTCAAACCTGTTTCCCCAGCTCTGAAGTCTGCAGCTCGGGCTTTCATGGTTAGTAGGGGGTTCTGTTTTAGGAGGCGCTGAAAGGGGAAACGGGTTTGTGCAACCTGCTTTCTGAAGAATGCCCCAGTGCTTATTTCTTTACAAATAAACCACTGGAGCAATGCCACTAGTATCAAATTCTAGCCCCCTTCTGGATAACTTTCTCTCCTTCTTGATGGCATTTCAACAAATTGTTCGACCATCAGTGTTGGACAGGCCACATGAAGGGCCGCTCTCCCCCGGCCCAACCAGGCCTGAGTCCCGTCACGCAAGTACCACACACCACCATTGCACGTCCTCCATCCTCTCAGGGCCCCTGCCCTCGAGCACGTTAACCTCGTGGGTCCGATCCACTGCCGGCCCACGCGCCCAGCCTGGGCCGCCATCTTGGACACTTCACCACGAGGCCGCCTGGCCCCCGATCGACCTCAACCCTGGGCCTAGCCCGGCCTCAGACATTCCGGCACCACCCTCCACCCAGGAGGTGAGCGGGCTACTTGGCAAGTCAATGGGAGAAAGAGGTGCCGATGGCTCTCCCCCGCCAAGTGCCGCTCGCCCATCGCCTCCCCGGGCGCTGGCTCCACCCCCCTGCTGGGTGTCTGGACTCCCTCATCCCGGACCTCCCGACCTCCAAGTGCGAGGGTCCGGACATCAAAGCACGCCAGCCCTATAACTGGGGCAGCTCCAGAGCAGGAAGGCAGTTGTATCTTGGAGTCGAGAGACGTAAAGAGGAACTCATCCTTGACAGACTACTGGCGCTGCCGTAGCTCTGTCCTGTGCACCATCGTCCTGCCTGTTGGCGCTGCCACAGCCTTCGCAACCTTCCAATCCATCATCGTCGTCGGGACCTGCTGGCGTGGCCGCGGACCGTTGTAACCGTCATCTTCACCGGGACCTGCAGGCTCCGCCGCGGACCGTCGTCCTTCCTTCGTCCATCTCGGGACCTGCCTGGCTCCGCCGCGGCCCGATCATCTAGAACGCCGAAGCTCGAGGATTGAGAGCTATTTTCCACTCATTGGTAACAAAGACTGTCCCGCTACCCCTTTCCTCAGCCAGAGACTAGAACCGAGGGGACCCCTGAGTCCAGACCTCCTTGTATCATATCATCGTAACCTAAGAATTGCATATAAAGTCTCGTTAACCTTCAATCCTGTGTGGTGTCCGTCTGTGGGGGGGAAGTTACTTGTCTGTACAGTCGTTGGAGACGGCTCTCCCCGGAGACCTCTCCCCGTAATCTCGGCCGACCCTCCCGGTCCGTCTAACATTGGTGGCCAGCGGCGCGATCCGAATCACCGCATAACGTACAGAGAGTAGCTCACCCCACGACGAAATCACAATGACAACTAAAGGAAGCGGATCAACCGAGAAGTTCCAAATGGAGAAACTAGAGGAGTACAGCCATTGTGAACTAAAACAATTCTGCATCGAACTAGGTATCGCTACCACCGGACTAAGCACCAAAGATGATTTCAAGCATGCCCTAGAATCTTGGGCAGAGACCGGGGCTACCGGAACCCCCGATCAAAGCACCGCAGAAAAAACAACCACGGCCCCTGAAGGGCAAAGAACGGGTCTCTCGCAAGACGAGATCCAGGAAAGAGAAAGAACCCGACTACACGAGCTGGAAATGGCCCGACTCAAGATGGACATTGAACTCAAGCTGGCTGAACAAAAAATCAACTTAGAGCACCTGCGCCTCCGAGAAGAAAGAGAAGAGAAACAGAGACAAAGGGAGCTCGAGGAAAAGAAACTGGCGTACGAACACGAACGGAACCTAGCCGAGATCAACCTGCGCAAGCAGAATAAAGAAGCAGGGGTGCCCGAGCGACCCCACACCTCAGGGGCCACAGAGAAAAAGGTCCACATCCCCAAGGATGTTGTCCGAGAATATTTCCGAGAAGACGACATCCAGCAATGGTTTAAGGCCTATGAAATCGCTATGACTGCACACCGGATCGATAGAAGCGATTGGGGAGCCGGTCTATGGGGGAGATTCCTCAATGAGGGCCGCGATACCCTGCTACAACTCCCGGACCACCAGATGACCTCTTATGACCATATGAAAGCGGCCCTCCTCACCCGCTATGGCCTCACACCCGAGATGTACCGTCAGAGGTTCCGAGACTGCACCCGCATCCCGGGTACCACTTGGGTGGACTACGTAACCTACTTTAGCCGAGCCTTCGAGGGCTGGATCAGAGGAAGCAATGTCACGACCTACGAACAACTGTTCAATCTGATGGTATGGGAGCATCTGTCGAACAATTGTTTCATTGAACTCCGCCAGCACCTCCTCGACAGCAAGTTAACAGATCCCCGGCAGCTCGCAGCGGAAGCTGACCGGTGGGAAATCACCAGAGTGGGCCGGAATGGGTTCTACGAACAGAACCGGAACAACAATGGTCAGCACCGACCCAGAGGAGGAGGAGGGGGCCAAGGACGAGGAAGAGACAACGCTCCGGCCGCCCCCGCAACCAGCACCACCCCCCCGGCCAACCGGGGCAGCACCCCGGCGCGACCGGGGTACAGAGCCAATGTCACGTGTCACCGATGCCAACGAGTCGGCCACTACGCAAACGACCCAAACTGCCCACAGTAGCAGAGCCCAAGACCCCGCCAAGTGGCCGCTGCGGCCCTAGGGGAAGAACAGACCTCCGAGGAGCAGGAAGAATACGAACAAGAGCATCAAGAGTGGGAGCCAGCCGCCATGGCTCTGGCATGCTTAGGGGGGAAAGACATGGTCCCGCGGGTCCCCCTACCCGCTAACACCCAGAAGTACAGCCAATGGGTGAACATCAATGGGCGCCGGGCCGAAGCCCTTCGTGACACCGGGGCCAGTGTAACAGCCGTCCGCTGTCACCTGGTGGCCCCAGAACAGTATTTACCGAACATTCTCTGCCCTGTACGATCAGCCGATAACTCGGAAAGTTTGTGTCGGATGGCCTGCGTCCCTTTCGAATGGGGAGGGGTCTCCGGCATGTTGAAAGTAACAGTCCGAGACGACGCCCCCGTAGACTGCCTCCTTGGGAATGACCTTGAAAGCTCGCCGTGGGCAGCCGTGGAGCGAAAAGAACACCTGGGGATGTTAGGCGTCCCGGACTGGGCGTGCGTCACCACCCGGTCCATGGCCGCCCGTGCCAACCACCGCCCAGCAGAGCCCGAATGGCCGGCGCCACCGCCTCCGGTCGCCCCAGCCGAAACCACCGACCCTGACATCCCCTCCGAACCAGCTCAACCCTCCGACCTCGCTAACCTCGACCAGTGGCCTCAAGAGGGGGGGCCCACGCAAGAACAATTTCGCCAAGAACAGAAGACCTGTCCCTCCCTCGAGGGACTCCGCCAGCAAGCGCTCGCCCAAAGCGCAGGGGATACCTCCGGAACTCATTGGGTCTACTGGGACAATGATCTGCTGTACAGCGAGCAAAGAATCGCCGAGCTGGGGGCTAACAGAGTATTAGTGGTGCCCCTCCGTTTTAGAGACTTTCTGCTAAACCTGGCCCACGACGTCCCCCTGGCAGGGCACCTGGGCCAAGATAAAACTTACAGTCGCCTAGTGACCCACTTCTTCTGGCCCAAAATGAGGAACGATGTGCACCAGCATTGCCGATCCTGCCCCACGTGCCAAGCCAGTGGAAAGAGCGGCCGCAAACTAAAGGCCCCCCTGCAACCTTTCCCGGTGGTCACTACCCCATTTGAGAGGGTCGGAATAGACATTGTGGGGCCCCTGGACCCGCGCACGAAACAGGGCCATCGATTCATCTTGGTACTAGTGGACCACGCCACCCGCTACCCTGAGGCTGTTCCTCTGCGGACTGTGACAGCCCCGGTAGTCGGCCGGGCTCTGATGGGGATCTTCTCCCGTGTGGGCTTCCCCCGAGAAGTCGTCAGCGACAGAGGCACGAACTTTATCTCTAAATACATGAAATCCCTCTGGCAGCAGTGCGGGGTCACCTACCGATTCACGACCCCCTATCACCCACAAGGGAACGGACTTGTTGAGCGATTCAACCGCACGCTAAAGGGGATGATCGGGGGGTTGGAAGAGCCCCTCCGTCGCCAGTGGGATGTGCTGCTGCCGTGCCTCCTCTTCGCCTACCGAGAGGTCCCTCAGAAATCCCTAGGCTTCAGCCCATTTGAACTGCTATATGGACACCCAGTGCGGGGGCCGCTCAGCCTAGTCAAAGAGGGCTGGGAGATGCCTCCGTTAAAGAACCCTCCAGATGTCTTCCGGTACCTCCTCACCCTCCGCAACCAGACCCGGCGGTTCAGAGAACTAGCGAAAGCCAACCTAGAGGCCAGTCAAGAGGACATGAAAAAATGGTATGACCAGAATGCCTCATCCATTGAATTCGAACCTGGCCAACAGGTATGGGTAATGTCCCCCACGGAGCCATGCGCTCTACAAGACAAATGGGCGGGGCCCTTCAAAGTAATCGAGCGCAAGGGTCCTGCCACCTATCTCATCGACATGGAATCCTCCCGGAACCCTCTCCGGGTCCTCCACGCTAATAGACTAAAGCCCCACTTTGCACGAACAGAGCTCAGCCTCCTGATGGCCACAGACAATGGGGTTGAAGAAGACTCCGAGCCTCTCCCTGACCTCCTACGGACTCAGGAGCAAGACGGCTCCGTGGATGGGGTCCGACTCTCGGAGACCCTCACCAGAGAACAACGCCAAGAGTGTCAAGCCCTCCTGTCACAGTTCGCCAGCCTGTTCTCCCTCACCCCAGGTGTCACTTCCTGGTGTGTGCACGATGTGGACACCGGGGACAGCCCCCCTATCCGCCACCGGGCCTACCGCGTGCCAGATCGGGTACGGGCCTGCATCCAGGCAGAAGTAGCCAAGATGCTCACGCTCGGGGTCATCGAGCCCTCAGACAGTCCCTGGGCCAGCCCTGTCGTACTGGTCCCCAAAGCAGCTGCCCCCGGCACCACACCAGAACTCCGGTTCTGCGTCGACTACCGGGGCTTGAATGCGGTCACCAGAACAGACGCACATCCCATCCCCCGGGCAGATGAACTGGTCGACCGAATGGGAGCTGCCCGCTACCTCAGCATCTTCGACCTGACAGCAGGCTATTGGCAGATCGGCCTCACACCCCGAGCGCAAGAACGTTCTGCCTTCTCTACCCCCGATGGCCATTACCATTTCACGGTCATGCCCTTCGGCATGAAGAATGCCCCAGCAACATTCCAACGGCTCGTCAATCAGGTCCTGGCGGGGCTCGAAGGATTTAGCGCCGCCTACCTAGACGACATCGCTGTATACAGCCACCATTGGACCGAACACCTCCACCACCTCCGAGCAGTGCTACAAGCCCTTCAGCGAGCTGGCCTCACGATCAAGGCCAGCAAGTGTCAAATTGGGCAAGGGTCTGTGACTTATCTCGGACACCAGGTGGGAAGCGGCCTAGTGGCCCCTCTACAGCTGAAAATTGCCGCCATCCAGGACTGGCAGCCCCCCATCACCCAAACCGAGGTACGAGCCTTCCTGGGCCTCACGGGCTATTACCGAAGGTTCGTGAAAGACTATGGTACCATAGTGGGGCCCCTCACAGAACTCACGTCAAAGAATCAGCCCAGGAAAGTCAACTGGACCCCAGAGTGTCAAACGGCATTCGAACAATTGAAGGCCGCCATGTGTTCCGCTCCTGTGCTCCAGGCCCCAGACTACAGCCGGGAGTTCGTCGTCCAGACGGACGCCTCCGACCAGGGCATTGGGGCGGTCCTGTCTCAAGTGAACACCGAAGGCCTTGATCAACCGGTGGCCTTCATCAGCCGGAGACTCCTACCACGGGAGCAACGCTGGAGCACCATAGAGAGGGAAGCCTTCGCTGTGGTATGGGCCCTCAAGAAGCTCCGGCCCTACCTTTTTGGCACCCACTTTCGGGTGCAGACCGACCACCGA
This sequence comes from Lissotriton vulgaris, assembly GCF_964263255.1. Taxonomy (NCBI): domain Eukaryota; kingdom Metazoa; phylum Chordata; class Amphibia; order Caudata; family Salamandridae; genus Lissotriton; species Lissotriton vulgaris. The sequence goes on from NW_028248075.1 coordinate 100,319, forward strand.
CCCCTGCAGTGGCTGATGCATATGCGGGGGGAAAACCCAAAGTTGCTACGCTGGTCCATCTCCTTGCAAGGTATGGACTTCACAGTCGAACACCGGCCTGGGCCAGACCACGCCAACGCGGATGGCCTGTCCCGGTTTTTCCGCCTCGACGGGGAGAGTCCCCAAGAGGATGGGTAACTCTCCCCGCCTTCAGCTGGGGGGGACGCATGTTGGACAGGCCACATGAAGGGCCGCTCTCCCCCGGCCCAACCAGGCCTGAGTCCCGTCACGCAAGTACCACACACCACCATTGCACGTCCTCCATCCTCTCAGGGCCCCTGCCCTCGAGCACGTTAACCTCGTGGGTCCGATCCACTGCCGGCCCACGCGCCCAGCCTGGGCCGCCATCTTGGACACTTCACCACGAGGCCGCCTGGCCCCCGATCGACCTCAACCCTGGGCCTAGCCCGGCCTCAGACATTCCGGCACCACCCTCCACCCAGGAGGTGAGCGGGCTACTTGGCAAGTCAATGGGAGAAAGAGGTGCCGATGGCTCTCCCCCGCCAAGTGCCGCTCGCCCATCGCCTCCCCGGGCGCTGGCTCCACCCCCCTGCTGGGTGTCTGGACTCCCTCATCCCGGACCTCCCGACCTCCAAGTGCGAGGGTCCGGACATCAAAGCACGCCAGCCCTATAACTGGGGCAGCTCCAGAGCAGGAAGGCAGTTGTATCTTGGAGTCGAGAGACGTAAAGAGGAACTCATCCTTGACAGACTACTGGCGCTGCCGTAGCTCTGTCCTGTGCACCATCGTCCTGCCTGTTGGCGCTGCCACAGCCTTCGCAACCTTCCAATCCATCATCGTCGTCGGGACCTGCTGGCGTGGCCGCGGACCGTTGTAACCGTCATCTTCACCGGGACCTGCAGGCTCCGCCGCGGACCGTCGTCCTTCCTTCGTCCATCTCGGGACCTGCCTGGCTCCGCCGCGGCCCGATCATCTAGAACGCCGAAGCTCGAGGATTGAGAGCTATTTTCCACTCATTGGTAACAAAGACTGTCCCGCTACCCCTTTCCTCAGCCAGAGACTAGAACCGAGGGGACCCCTGAGTCCAGACCTCCTTGTATCATATCATCGTAACCTAAGAATTGCATATAAAGTCTCGTTAACCTTCAATCCTGTGTGGTGTCCGTCTGTGGGGGGGAAGTTACTTGTCTGTACAGTCGTTGGAGACGGCTCTCCCCGGAGACCTCTCCCCGTAATCTCGGCCGACCCTCCCGGTCCGTCTAACAATCAGGATCATAAATTTGCCAACCAGGAGTGGTCATAGAACACATGACAAGGTTGCATGGACCTGCTTTCCAATATAACAAAGTTCAAAGGACAAGCAAGAGAAATCTATCGGACCGACTCTATTTTATTCACCCTCTTCCGGAAAGGGCTACGGGAGGAGTTGAAAGATGAACTTGCCAGAGTAACCAGGTCTTCAACTTTCCAAAACCTTATCTGCTTGGTGCTCCAGACTGATACTCATTTGCAGGAGAGACTTCAAGAAAGAAGGTAGTAATCAACAAAGGCCACCATTAGAACGCCGTCCAGCTCAGCATCCAAAATTCCCTGACATAGAAGAAGAGCCCATGCAAGTTGAGGTTACTAAAGGTCCTCTAACAGAGGAGGAGGAAGCAAGAAGAGAAAAGCTTCATCTGTGCATGTACTGTGGTCAGGAAGGATACCTTATCAGCTCCTGTTCTATAAGACTGACTCACCCCTCACCAAAGTCAGGAAACTAAAGAGCTTGTCCCTAGTGCAGGAAATAGAGGCAGTTATGATCAACATACCCTGCCATCATCACTACAGTCTTCCAGCTTTGTACTTCTCCAAGGTGAACTTATCATTCAGACTGCGTTATTACTGTTTTAACAGTTATTAATGCAAAGCTATTATGTGTATAAGGACATTCAATGGGCTTCACATATTCAGATTCCTGTTATAAAAAAAGAAAATCTTTCAGTGACAGTGGAAGCTGTTAATGGTACTCTGGTAGCTTCTGGATTAGTAATTGAAGAGAATCAGCCATTTCCCTTGAAAATGGATGCTCACTATGAGCTCATTTCCTTTGACCTAATTGCCCCTCTTAGCTCCTCAATAATTCTGAGAATAAATTGGTTGATAAGACACGAACCATGTATAAAATGGACCGCAAAGACGCTCTCTTTAGGATCTGAGTTTTGTGTTCACCATTGTAACATGGTTCATTCCAGTCATCATATCCCCAAAGTTCATTCTAGCCAATCTACTCCCACCATAGGTCATTTTGGGGACATTCCATAGGTCCATCAAAAATAATTGGATGTTGTTCAAGAATTCACTTACTTTCCTCACCTGCACACACTGCTTATAGTTGCATGCCTCCCCGTTCCATCGCGGATGGATCTGTTTGTACGGAGGGAGTTGACATCAACCGGAAGTGATCCAGGTACACTTCCGCCGGGCATTAAAACTGAGGTTAGCAGTTCAGCTGTTATGTTATGTTATGTTAGTAGTTTTTATAAGGCGCGCAGCTGCCCCAGCCAAGGGACGTCCCGGCGCCTGATCAGGTACCACAACACAACAAATCGATGCTGGGAAGGAGAGGAAGGAATCAATCAGCGATTGGGAACAGAAAAGTTTTTATGGCACGCCTAAAGGAAGTAAGGCTGTTCAAGGCTCGTATATGGACAGGGAGAGAATTCCATAATCCTGCCGCTAATACTCGAAAGGAGCGACCTCCCATCCTACTCAGTCCAAACCGTGTATTGACCGCCAGATGGAGAGATTCCGATCTAAGAGACCGCGTAGGAACATAGGAGGAAACAAGCTTAGCGAGGGCTGGAGGAGAGGAAAGCTTCAAGATTTTAAATGTCAGGCAGAGAGCCTTAAATTTAATTCTCTGTCTGACCGGCAGCCAGTGGAGAGAGGTCAAAACTGCAGAGACAGAGCACTGTCTAGGAAGGCCAACGATGGCTCGCGCCGCGGCATTCTGCACCCTTTGCAATCTAGTAGCCTCCGCCTGATTCACTCCGAGCAGCAGTGCACTCCCATAGTCCAGCCGAGAAAGAATGGAGGCTTGGACCACCAGTTGCCGAGTAGGGGGGTCAAAGAATTTGAGGACCGGTCTCAGCCCTCGCAGAATACCATAACAGGTAGCTGCAACCTTCTTCGTGTGGCTGGTGAAGGAGAGTGTAGGATCCAGCCAGACCCCCAAGTTCTTAACTTCGGCAGCTGGGATGGGAGTTACCCCCAATTCTGGAGGCCACCACTGGCCTCCCCAGAGCTCCGCCTGCTTTCCTAAGATCAGGACCTCGTTTTTTTTGGCATTTAACTGCAGACAGTTAGTTCGCATCCAATTTGCCACGGCTATGAGTCCTGCACGGAATCTGGGAGCGTTCACCTCGGGATCACCGCTGAGTGTCACCGCCAGCTGCGTGTCGTCGGCATACGATGTCATGGTTAGGCCACATTGTCTGACGACTGCAGCCAGCGGTTTCACATATAGGTTGAACAAAGTAAGGGCTCAACGCAGAGCCCTGCAGAACCCCCAGCTCCAGTGGATGGAGAGAGGACTGACAAGGTGGAACAGCCACTTTAAAAAACCGGTCCGAGAGGAAAGAGCGAAACCATTGGAGAGCAGTCCCCTCAATTCCCACTCCCTCCAAGCGCCGGATCAGAATGTCGTGAGACACCGTGTCAAACGCGGCGCTCAAATCTAACAGGAGGAGCGCCGCTGTCTGCCCAACATCCAGCACCGTTCGCAAGTGCTCGGTCATAAAGAGCAGTGCAGTTTCGGTGCTGTGTTGTGCACGAAAACCATTCTGGCTCTGGTCTAGAATGTTATTTCGAGAAAGGTGGGCGGACAAGATGGAGTTCACGTGTGCCTCAGTAACCTTGGCGGTCCAGGGCAGGAGGGAGATGGGGCGGTAGTTTTCTGGTAGTAGGGGGTCAAGGTTAGGCTTCTTTAAAATTGGGCTGACCACTGCCTGCTTCCAGGAAGAAGGGACCACACCCGATGTGAGCGATAGATTGATCAGATCCAGTATAGGCTCACGACATAGGGGAGGAAGAAGTCTGAATAACTCTGGCTTCAGCGGATCTAATGGAGAACCGGATTTAATTTTGAGGCTCAGAGTATCGAAGACCTCGTCAGACATTACTGGCAGGGAGGACAGAGTTTCATGAACCGTAGTCATCACACCAGTTTGCTCAGCAAGCTGCCTGCCTTTTATAAAAACAGATGCCTGTCTCAATTTGCAGTGGACGCGCTTGAGGCCACTAAGGTGATTTTGACTTTGATCAGTATGCTTGATTCTGCAGCTCTGGTAGCACCTGGCAAGGGCTCCTTTAAGTCAGATGCTAATTCGTGTTCGAATGCTTTTAAAATTCTACTTTAATTTTTTTTAGTTAACTTACTTTCCTCACCTGCACACGTTGCTTATAGTGTGTGCCTCCCCGTTCCATCCCGAACTGTTCCGTTTGTATATAGGGAGTGATCCAGAAACACTTCCGCCGGACATTAGAACTGGGTTAGCAGTTCAGCTGCCAGCCTTCCATAAAAACAGATGGCTGGCTCAATGTGCATCGAAAAAAAAACATGAGAAAAACAAGGTCCCCCTGGGTAGTGATTATTGAAATGTGCAGCGGACACACCCCAGGCACTTTGGCGCGCCTAAGGCAAGCCCGTCTGCGCCAATCCGTGCCTGGACATCGGCAGGAGCCAGAATCCCTGTCGGTTTGTCCTCCATATTAGGAAATAGCGCTGGCGCCCCTCTCCTTTACTCGAGCCAGTTGTTGGTGAGAATTAGAGACAACTATTTTTCTGGACATCCAGTAAACATTGCATGCACCACACCAGCAGAAGTAGAAGGACCTTTCTCATGCATGACTTGTAGATTCCAGAGTATGGTGTTCACACTGTCTCAGACTACTAAAACAGCTGACCCGGGAATCAACCTACCACACTGCACTTGTGAACAGGAAGGTCCCCCTCACAACCTCCACCATAACAACGGAGGTTGGAATTGTTTCCTGGCCAATGTCAGATCATTGCCCAAACATGCAGTCATAATGGGTTTCTGACTGAAACGTGGACTAAACCCTGCTCCAACCCTGCCATTGCAGTGGCACTACCTGATGGCTATCACATTCAAAAACTAGATAGAATCTGTAGGGCGGGGGGTGATTAGCTATTGTCTATAAAAAAAACAATATAATCTCCATCTTGGACCAACTATGTAATGACACATTGGAGATCTTAGTCTTCAGAATTGACTTGCACTCACAACTTAGTTAGAAAGGAGCCCTAGCATACCAACCCCCGGGACCACTTACCAATTTTACCTCCCAACTCATGGATCTCATTTCTCCTCATGTTATTTCGACCAGAAATGTCTTACTTCTCTGAGATTTCAATGTGCACAGTGAAAATCTTGCTAACATAGAAACCTCTTCACTATTGACAGACCTATCCACACTCAAATTAACCAAGATAAATAATGGTTATGGTAATGTAGTTTCTTATATAGCGCACGTATCACCACAAAGGGTATCTCGGCACTTGCTTTGGGAACCCGTCCTGGTTTTTCCCTGTGGGATAGCCCAGCTGGGCACCCCCAAGGTGAAAGCCAGGCATCCCGCCGCGGGGGCCGTAGTGAAGATTGAGCAAGCTATTGCCCAGAGTTGCAGAGCGTGAACCCCTGATTCAAGTAGGCACCGAAGCAAGAATTATCAGGTCCGTGGACATTTGGGCTCCAGACCCTGCCGCGTCGGGAATTGAGCCCTGGTCCCGGGCCGACCTCTGCTTCTGGGTCTGCCTCCTCTAACCGGTGAGCCACACTTCTCCACCAAATAATGAACCCACTCACTTGGCACGGCAAACAGTGGATCGAATTCTAACCAACTCCACCGATATTATTTGTGGAGCAACCTGTCCTTTGACATGGTCAGATCATTCATTGATCGAATTCCAAATTAACTGCCCTAAAGAAAACACAGCTTTCAAAACATACCGTATAAGGAGGTACAGACAGTGGCACAGACTCACACCTACTCAGTTCCAAGATACTTTCATACCACCTCAGAATTCTGACTCTGATAGTATGGAGGAGCGCTTAGCCTCCTTCAATGCTAGTATGAAATCCACTGTAGACCTCCTAGCCCTCCTGAAACTTTACTCACCGTCCACTAAATGTCATCAGACACCATGGTACTCTCCCAATCTCCGGACCGAAAAAACTAACTGCAAAAAACTTAAACTACACTGGCGCCTTAAGAAACAAAATCCCGCGCACACAGATTAAGTACAAGCAAGTAGAGTGCTGCTTGATATGATTAACAGTAACAAAAGTCCAACGTAGGTTCAATGAAGTATATCTCCTTTTATTTGGTCGTCACATAAGTAGATATTCACAGCCAGCCGACACGTGTTTCGTTATAGGTCTATACAAATCTAGACACTATAAATCTTCAGGGCTCAATGACTGGATCATTATCTGTGTGGGCCCTAGTCCGGTGATAATTTTAACCCGGCAGGGTAACCTATTAGTAGGAGGATGACGGCGTAGTAGTTCAGATGAAGAGGTTCACCCCGGGGACGCGAACAATACCGAGGGTGATTCGACCCAGAATCTGGACTCCACATGTACCCGTGTGCTGCACAGTGAAATATTTTCTTCACCTCACGATTTGGGACCGTTGATTGTTTTTTTAAACAGACTCATTGCAGTTTGGCGTCCCTTCAAGACAGATTTAATTGAACCTCTTCATCTGAACTACTACGCCATCATCCTCCTACTAATAGGTTACGCTGCCGGGTTGGAATTATCACCAGACTAGGGCCCTCACAGATAATGATCCAGTCATTGAGCCCTGAAGAGTTATAGTGTCTAGATTTGTATAGACCTATAACGAAACACGTGTCGGCTGGCTGTGAATTTCTACTTATGTGACGACCAAATAAAAGGAGATATACTTCATTGAACCTACGTTGGACTTTTGTTACTGTTAATCATATCAAGCAGCACTCTACTTGCTTGTACTTAATCTGTGTGCGCGGGATTTTGTTTCTTAACTCTTAGATGTGATTTTTCACATTTAAATTGAGGGGTTCTTGGGGTTTCCCCTCCCTGCTAGCACCAGTGATTGTTGTCAATTGTATTTTATATACACTCTAATTTTTGTTTGAGCGCCAATTTTTCCTGTATACTTAATACCCTTTGGCTGTTGTGTACACTGGTGCCTTACCCATGACTTGCAAGATAAAGAAAGATTCAAGCCTGCACTGGCACAATACCATAAAAACCTGAAAACCAGTCGGAAAACGCATATCACATTGCAACTCAAACTAGCAGAGAACTCCCCAAGAACACTATATCAGGTTTAAAGTCTTTCACTAACCCTAAGGTGTGCAACACTGAAGAGGCCCATCCCAAATCTTATGGGACAACATAGCAAATCATCTAACCCAGAAAATCGGAATGATCTACAACAAGATTACTTTGGCTAACTGCTACCGGACGGGCCCTAAAATAGACCCTCCCCCAATTACTCCCAATGCTTCAACACTGAAGAACTTCCTGTCTCTCATACCGGAGGAGGTAGAATCTCTACTAAAAGTAGTTAAACCAGGGTCTCCACTAGACCTGATCCCTGCCAAGACCACCGCTTTGCTATCCAAGCTCTTCGCGGCTCCCATCTGCTCCATTCTCAATAGTTCCATGAAGGAAGGCAGTCTCCCTCTTGAGTGGAAAGCAGCGCAAATTATCCCCATGAGGAAAGACCCTAAAGCCCCCCTCGAAGATGTTTATAACTACCGCCCTATCTCCTTGCTCCCCCTACAGAGCAAAATTCTGGAGAAGCATACTAACAAGCACTTGTCTGAATTTGTTGAATCCTTGAATTGTCTCGATTGTTCACAATCTGGATTTCGACTCAGACATAGTACTGAGTCAGCGTTGGTGGCAGTTACCGATAACATCCAAATGCTAGCGGATAATGGTAAGGCAGTACTTTTGGTGCTGCTTGACCTGTTTGTAACATTCGATACCATCTCCCACTAGATCCTACTCAGGCGACTTAAGGACAAGGGAATGCCTTGAAATGGATGTCTAATTTCCTGTCTGATAGAACCCAGACTATTAATCTGGGCCCTTTTCGCTCGCAGACAACAAGAGTAAGCAAGGGAGTACTTCAGGGTTCCTGTTTTAGCCCTACTTTATTTAACATCTATGTAACTCCCTTGTTTGGGCTACTGAGGAATCTAGGATTTATTCCTATCTCCTATGCCGATGACACTCAACTTCTTCTCTCCTTTGACAAAATCAACCCCAACATTCAGACCACTTTTTCGGAGGGTATGAAAGTCTGGACTGGATGAGAGATAACTTCATGCAGCTTAATGCAGAAAAATCTGAAATAATGTTGTTTGGAAAAGCAGCAGTGAGGTGGTCTCAGAGTTGGTGGCCAGAGGAACTTGGCTCTGTCCGATCCCCTAAACAGGTGGTAAAGAACCTAGGCGTCCGGATAGATCATTAACTAACTCTTGAGGAACATGCTACCAATACTGCTGGGGCCTGCTTTCACATACTTATTTTCCTTTAAAGAGTCTTTACTCTTCTGCCACTCTCCACACAGAAAACCTTGATCCAGGTATTGGCCCTAAGCTGCCTGGTCTACTGCAACGCTTTGCTTATTTCAGCCAAGGAAACCTCCTTAAACAAATTGCAGGCAGTCCAGAACATGGCGGCCCGCATGGTGACCAAAGCCCCTCCTAGAACTGCCTCTGTTCCTCTACTCCAAAAACTACACTGGCTACGGGTGTGAAAGAGGATTACATTCAAGATCTGTTGTATGGTCTACAAATTCCCAAACAATCTGGGCCCTAGCTATCTGACAGATAAATTGGCCAGATATATACCATCTAGGCCCCTCCGGTCAGGATCCAAAGCTCTCCTCCATATCCTTCGCTTTAAACAAGCTTGCATGGGTGGTAAAGCTTTCTCCCACCTTGCCCCCCTTTATGTGAACCAACTTCCTATTCACTTGCGTCAATGCGCAAACCTCCTGGTTTTTAGAAAGCTGCTGAAAACCACACTGTTCTGATTCATCCCCCCTTGGTTGGTAATGGCCTTCGTAGCAAGGAGATACCCCTGTTGGGGTGATTCAGGGGCTTTATAAATTAAATAAATAAACCCAAACTGGAGGCAGGAAGGACACCATGAGCTATCTAGCAATGAAGCCTCTGCAAAAAGCACAGCCAGACCTAAACCTTGACTCCCTATTGCAGGTGATTCGAGCAAAACTACAACCACTGCTAACATACGGGAGTGAATCAATGCAAGGGAGAGATGCAATAGCCCTGGATAAAACAATTACCAGCACCTACAGAGAAAACTTTCATCTTCCAAACCATGTGTCACCCACCCAAATACCCTAAGAATTTGGGACACAGAAACAATTGGTGGAAAGGAGGGGTGCATACATAACAAGCATTTGCAATGCAATAGGTCTCGCATTAGGAAAGTTTGAGTTATTGGTATTGTTAATGACAAATTTTGTATTTATGTGTTGGTTTTGAAAATAGCTAAATTAAAAGCTTTGTCATTTACAATCCCAATAGTTTTAACTTTCGCAAACACCTATAGCATTTGTAATGCAATATGTGTTGTATTTACGTGACTTAGATGTATTGGTATTACAAATAACAATGGCTTTTCATTTTTCTTAATAATTAATACTTAAATAAAAGTTCGTGTAATTTATAATGGCAATGGCTTAAATTTTTGTAAATAACTTTTGTGAAGATTATGTTCAGTGTATTTTATTCTGACGAAAATCCAAGAACAGAAGTTAAATATTAACATATTTTTGTGACATTTGTAATAAAGCTTGAAACATTGAGAGAACATATTTGAACCAGTTGTTGTTGAATGGTTGCACAGAATGATGCTGTGGTGGCGATGAGTGATGTTGTGGTGGCGATAAGTGATGTTGTGGTGGCGCAAGTGATGCTGTGGCGTTCAGTGATGCTGTGGTACCGCATAGTAATGTTATTGTGCCCCTGAGTGATGCTGTGGTGGTGCTGAGTGATGCTGTGGTGATGTGATAGATAGAGTGAGTATAATAGATAGATAGAGGGAGGGCGATAGATAGAGTGAGGGCGATAGATAGATAGAGGGAGGGCGATAGATAGAGTGAGGGTGATAGATAGAGTGAGGGCGATAGATAGATAGAGGGAGGGTGATCGATAGATAGAGTGAGTGCGATAGATAGCTAGAAGGAGGGCATAGATAGAGGGAGGGCGATAGATAGAGGGAGGGCGATCGATAGTGGGAGTGTGACAAATAGAGGGAGGGCGATAGATAGATAGAGGTAGGGCGATAGATAGATAGAGGTAGGGCAATAGAGGGAGTGCGATAGATAGAGGGAGGGCAATAGATAGAGGGAGGGAGGGTGATAGATAGAGGGAGGGAGGGCGATAGATGGAGTGAGGGAGGGCGATAGATAGATAGAGGGAGGGCGATAGATAGAGGGAGGGCGATGGATAGAGTGAGGGTGATAGATAGAGTGAGGGCGATAGATAGAGTGAGGGCGATAGATAGATAGAGGGAGGGCGATAGATAGAGTGAGGGCGATAGATAGAGTGAGGGCGATAGATAGATAGAGGGAGGGTGATAGATAGAGGGAGGACGATAGAGAGATAGAGGGAAGGCGATAGATAGATAGAGTGAGGGAGGGCGATAGATAGAGTGAGGGAGGGCGTTAGATATATAGAGTGAGGGCGATAGATTGATAGAGTGAGGGCGATAGAATGAGTGAGGGCGATAGATTGAGTGAGGACGATAGAGTGAGTGAGGACAATAGAGTGAGTGAGGACAATAGAGTGAGTGAGGGTGGTAGAGTGAGTGAGGGCGATAGATAGATAGACAGAGTGAGGGCAATAGAGTGAGTGAGGGTGATAGAGTGAGTGAGGACGATAGAGTGAGTGAGGACGATAGAGTGACTAAGGATGATAGAGTGAGTGAGGGTGATAGAGTGATTGGGGTGATAGAGTGAGTGAGGGCGATAGAGTGAGTGATGGCGATAGAGTGAGTGAGGGGGATAGAGTGAGGGTGGTAGAGTGAGTGAGGGCGGTAGAGTGAGGGCGGTAGAGTGAGGGCAGTAGAGTGAGGTGGTAGTGTGAGGGCGGCAGAGTGAGGGCAGTAGAGTGAGGGTGGTAGAGTGAGGGCGGTAGAGTGAGGGCAGTAGAGTGAGGGTGGTAGAGTGCTAGAGAGAGGGTGGTAGAATGGTAGAGTGAGGGCGGTAGAGTGAGGGCATGAGGCGGTAGAGTGAGGGTTGCAGAGTGAGGGCAGTGATGTGGTAGAGTGAGGTTGTAGAGTGAGGGCGGTGGAGTGGTAGAGTGAGAGTGGTAGAGTGAGAGCGGGAGAGTGAGGGCGGTAGAGTGAGGGTGGTAGAGTGAGGGCGGTAGAGTGAGGGCGGTAGAGTGCTAGAGAGAGGGTGGTAGAATGGTAGAGTGAGGGCAGTAAAGTGAGGGCGTGAGGCGGTAGAGTGGTAGAGTGAGGGTTGTAGAGTGAGGGCGGTGGAGTGGTAGAGTGAGAGTGGTAGAGTGAGGGAGGTAGAGTGAGGGCAGTAGAGTGAGGGTGTGATAGCGGTAAAGTGGTAGAGTGAGGGCGGCAGTGTGTTAAAGTGAGGGTGGTAGAGTGGTAGAGTGAGGGTGGTAGAGTGGTAGAGTGAGGGCGGTAAAGTGATGACGGTAGAGTGAGGGCAGTAGAGCGGAGAGTGAGCACGGTAGAGTGAGGGAGGTCGAGTGGTAGAGTGAGGGCAGTAGAGTGGTAGAGTGAGGGCAGTAGAGTGAGGGCAGTAGAGTGGGGGCGGTAGAGTGGTAGAGTGAGGACGGTAGAGTGACGGCGTTTCATGCAGGTTTGCACACTTGGTTGGGGATCCGTACCTGACACATGCAGTAGGGAGGGGGGTTCCTTTGCCCAAGAATGATTTATAACACCTACCAATTTAACATTTTCCTACAGATTAGGGCTGGAGTCTGAACTTTTGGGATACCTCAGGTAGTAGTGACATTAATACACCTGGTTTAGCGGTGCTCTCACTCATGACGTATTGTCTGTAGGTGACGTGTTGACTTCCTGTTGAGTGTTGGCGTATATACGTAGATGGAGCTGCCAGCTTGCTGGTGAGTGCTGGCCTGTGTTTTTGAGGTGTGGTACCTTCTAATGAGGGCGACGGAACTTCACCTTTGATGTGGCCGTGAAAGCAATTAGGGGGGGGAGAATTGAGGCCAGCGCGCACTGCGACGCTGGGGAAGCCTGTGGGGGGACTTCACCTCTAGATGACATGCTGTTTCTGAGGGCGGAAGGCGTCATGTGTGAGTGGTGGGCTGTTGCCTGTTAGCTGTGGTCGGCCCTGGACGATGTTAGGTTTTCTGAGCCTCTGACGTATTCGGAACAAAAATAAATGAAAGAGCAAGCTATATTCGTTTTGGTCTGCGATGTGAAAGTTAGCACTGCAAATGGAAAGATAACTTATGTTTGTGTAGGAGGAATCCAAAGCTGTGCCTCAAACGGAAATATAAAAGTGCCCGTATTTCGTATCCTAGAGTACGTTTTCTACTTAAAAGTGCTGTCCCTCAAATTAAGTGTAATGCCCTTCCGCTAAGAAGAGCTGGCTGGGACGCACCTTAGTGTATCTGGCAATTCAAGGCATTGCTCTGAAATTGTTTATCGTGGGGCTACAAACGTCCTTAATACTGAGAAATGTTGGTTGCAACTACGAGCCTTGAGCATGTGTCTGAAAGGTGAATAATTAGAAGAAGAGCTGGCTGGGACGCACCTTAGTGTATCTTTCAATTCAAAGCATTGCTCTGAAATTGTTTATCGTGGGGCTACAAACGTCCTAAATACTGAGAAATGTTGGTTGCAACTACGAGCCTTGAGCATGTGTCTGAAAGGTGAATAATTAGGGGAGGAGAAATGCCTGAGGCAAAGCGGCCGGGAAAGGATCCTTTTGATGTGGCCGTGAAAGCAATTAGGGGGAGGAGAATTGAGGCCAGCGCGCACTCCGCACGCTGGGGAAGCCTGTGGGAGGGAGGCTGATTGCTTTGATGTGGGGAAATGCGCGTGCTTGTCTTCATGTGAACTGTTGAAAATCCGGCCCTTGGTTTGAGAACCTATTTTGCACACTAAAATTCGATCCTATCCATTCCTGTGGAATGGGACAGGCTAGACCTAAAAAGCTTCCATAAGATCAGAGGTGCTGAGGCAGGGTCCCTGAACTCGCACCTTTGGAACGAGCTATATTGCCGTGGAAAATCGCTCGCCAGAGATCACTTTCTTGATTCTCTAAATAGATTGGGACTGACCAACCTTTGCGCAACCTCTACAGATCACCAGAGTTTTAAAAAGACTGTAACAAAAATAACAAGAATGGTATCTGTTACAGAGGATAAGGAAACACTAGCTAAAAAGGCGGACCGCTGGACAGTGCTTAATGACTACAAAGCTCTTAAACCTCAAATTTGTTTAAAAACAGGAGTTAAAATGAGGATAAAAAAAATCCTAAAGCTACATTTAGGCATCTTACCAATCCTCCCGCACTTGCCACTTTGGAAAAGGAGACCAGGAGAGCAGACCTGCCACCTTTGTGGAAAATGAAACGAGGACCTTGTGCAATTCCTCTGTATTGGTTAAATTTTTTATATTGTGATTTTTAATTAACTGAACAATAACTGAACAATACAACTATTCTATTGATATAGCTCTCTCACTGATGTGCATTTCTACCTCCCCCTCCTCAGTCTGGGTCTTGCTCTCTCGTCCCTGTGCTTCTCTCCCCCACCTGCACTCCAAGTTGCTCTCTCTTGCCTGTGTTGCTGTCTCTCAATCGCTTCTCCTCTTACTCGTTGCCTGTCCCCCACCCTCTGGGAAGCTGTCCCACCTGCGGTGTTGCTCTGATCTGTGTTGCTTTGCCTTCCCTCCTGTGGTGTTGCTATCTCTAGCCTGTTGCCCGCTCTCTCTCTCTCTGTTGCTTTCCCTGCCTCTCTGCTGCTCCACTTAAAGAGTAAACAAAAAACATGCCTTTGTGCAACTTTTGTTAATTTAACAAGCCATCTGCGATTGGTAAGTAGACAGAAGGTTCCCACGTCATTGGTAGGAGGTGCACATGCATGCGCTTACAAAATTATGGAGCCTCAGTGCCTTTTCTTTTTCTTTAGCCAGGCTGTACGGCATTGGCAAAGCTGCAGAGCATTGCTCAAAAAATTGGCAAAGCAAATAGGTTACAAAAGTGAGACCTGTTGGTTTGCAAATGCTTTTTAGGAAAGGCTTTACAACAGCTTCAGTGGTCTGTCCAGCCTCATGTAAACAATGGAATGCATAGAGAAAAATACATACATGTACACATACGTGGGGAGGATTTGCGTCAGTCCTCTTTAAACAATGCTCTCTTCAAATGTCTTAAACATTTTGCTTCCGTCCACCACAGCACACACCACGGGGCAATGGCCCAGCCCAATTCAATCTCAGGCTCTCTTACACTGTGAGGATTCCCTTTTGCATGCGCACATGTGCACAGCTGCCCAAAACAAAGTAAATTTAATGACCAGCACTTTGATGATGCGACTTCCTATCCATTCATTGTCCTTTTTAGGTCTGGTTTACCTTAGAAACTGTCACTGACTTCATGTGATGAACAGAAAAAGAGTTTTAAGAGCTCAGGTGGATAGGGCCTTTGGTTCCAGCTAAATGTTGTGCATGTATCATGTATTTGTGCGACTGCGGGATGTGCTCATGCAGGGAGAACATAAAATGAGCATAACGTGAGTTGTGTAGGTGCAAGGTTGCAATAGGTCTGTGTGAGTACAGATTGTGCAGTGTGCCTGTGGGAGTGCTGCTTGAGTTGTGTACTTATGTGAGTTGATGGTGGCTGTGTACTTGCATGAGTGCAGGGGGAGCAGTCCCTGTATGAGAGCAGGATTGAGGGAGTATCTATTTGAGTACAGAGAGAGCAGAGTACTGCAAGTGCAAGGAGAGCAGAGTTCCTGTGTTTGTGTAGGGTGAACTGGGTGCATATTGGGTAGGGTGAGAAGTGCCTGAGTGCAGGGTGAGTGGAGTCTGTATGCCTACATGTGAGGAGTGGGCCTGAGTGTGTATTAAGTGTTCAGGGTGAGTGGACTGTCTATGGCTGTGAGTGCTGGGTAACTGAAGTGTCTGTGCGACTGCTGGAGGAGGGTCTATCTGTAGAAGTACTGGGTTCGCTGGGCCTGTGAGAGTGTGGAGAGTGCCTGGGGGTGCATGGTGGGGGGCGTCTGTATGGGTGTGGGGTTTATCTGTGTGAGTAAAGAGTGTGTTGGGCCTATGTGAGTGCAGACGGAGTGGTATGTTTGTAGGAGTATAGTGAATTGTGCCTTTGAGAGTGGAGGGTGCGCGGTGTTCCATTGTGAATGCAGGGTGCGGTATGTTAAAGCAAGACCTATTAGCATTGACAATCCATGTTTATTCTTTTAGTCAAGTCATCCTTGTAGGTTAAAACTATATGTTCAAGTTACTGTAATGCAAAGCAAATAGTATCTTTTCTTTGGCCCAGTAAGAATCACATTTTCCTGTAATGTTCATTAAGACAAAAAAGAGTTTTTATACCTAAGGGCAAGCATTTCACCACTAATTTGGGCACCAGCGCGTTGTTTTTGTTTTCTTATTATTATTTTTGCCGCACATGCTTATGATGAAAAAAATAACGATCACTTCAGCTTTCCAAGGCTGGACCTATTGGCTTTTCTTTAGTGTTGTTATTGTATCTGGATGCTTTGTTTGACTTATTTGATTCTAATTTCAGCTCTACTTGTCCTTTCTAGTTATATTAAATCTGTTATATTTCTAAGTTAACACTCAGCATGACATGAGAGAGACTCCATGATGGGTGGCCCATATCCCTTTATTAAGGGTTGCAGCTGCAACCCATGTCTTGCAATTGTAACCCGTGGTGCTGTCTTTGTGATCCCTGGCCTCAGAGGCAGCAACATCAGTGGCAAGAACACAAGTGCTCTACGCTTTTTGTTCGACCTCTTTTTTATTATACTAATAATGAATACCACTCTATGATCACAGTCATTGCAATAAAATGGAGCACCAGGAACTGGAAAGCACCATTAGGTGACAGCTTAAGTAAAAATAAATTGCTTTTAAATATGTGTGCTTGTGTGAGAGAGACTGACTATGTGTGGGGTATGAGTGTCTGTGTGAGCATGTGTGTGAGTGAACATGAATGAATGAGAGTGAGTGATCTTGAGGGTCCACTAACAGGAAATGCTTATTCCAAAACCTGTGAACAATTACAGACTCTTTTCATTCCACAGCAATGAAAATATGTACACCATATTGCTGGCAAATGGGTTTGAATAATTACCTCTAATTCTTGCGATTTAATCATACACTCAACAGATTTCTGCCCAGTTTACAACAGACTTTGAGAAAGTAACTAATTTAGGAAAACCCTCTGGGCGAAAGCTCGATCCAGAGAAACTGTGGAAGACAAAAAGTAGATTCAATATTTATTATTATATTTAAGGCATAACAAGGAAGAAATATTAACAGTAAATTACAGGAAACTGGATTAAACGAGAGTTTGATTGACACTGGGACTTAACTTTGAGCTTTTATGGAGATGACCACGATCTCGAAAAGACTGCCCCTTGTATATCAATTTTCTATTCGAGACCTCCCAAATTAGAGTAAAAACGGGACATCAATAAGTTTCGATCAACGATAATCACATTTGATATTACCTAAGAGAAGAGCAATAATTAGCTGAAAACTGCCAGACCATTTCTCAAGAAAGGAGACTGAACACTATCAAATTTAGAAAGGAGGGGCAAAATTGATCAAAGTGACGCAATGGCAACGCAAGCCCTTAAACGAGGTTTACCAAGCGACGCAAAACCACCTTGCGTGGCCCTGCGTAGCTTGGTGAATCTGGAGTCAGGCAAGGCAGTGCAAGTCTCTACCTTGGGTTAGTCTGCGCGGGGAAGGCTTTGCATGAGGGGAACAAGGGTGTTCCAATACATCCACCCATGGGCTTCCGTGCATTCCCAAATTTACTAACACTAGTAAACCTGGGGATCAGTCGATACAGCATGCCTTCCTAAGAGATTCGGAACGAAGAGACAATTATCCTATTTATTCTTGTAATTTTCTCTTTCTAAATGTGCTCCATTCTCTAACACACTTAGCAAGAGGATAAAACCTCTGAAGGTTGTTTTGTGTATGAAGATGTCCCTTGCTGCACCAAAACAATCTTGGGTGTAACGGAGGCACCTATACGCCAAGCCGTAAGGGTGCCTGCGCCCGCGCTTGGCAGCCACAAGTGCACCAGTGCAGAAAGAGAGAAGGAATGCTCCATGTGTTACTAAACATGACACATTCTTGCCCACTCCATGTGAAGCAGTGCACTACAAGCTGTCTTGCTGCATTCCGCTGCGTCAAATCTTGATAAATCTGGCTTGCGATTAGGAAAACACAAATATGGAATTATGGACCTGCTAAAGGTTGTGCATTGTTTGAGAATGATGGGCCAGATGTAGAAATTGTGTGTTTGCGATTTCCAAACAGAGAATTGTAGAGATTCGCTATTAGGAAATCGCAACCTGCAAATTACAACAGTGTGTTTGGCACTGTTAGTGATTACAGTAGGTCGCAAATGGACCTCCATCATAAATGTTGATGAGGCTGACCGCAGTTTGCGATCCATTGTGAATGGCAACAATCACAGGGATGGTGGCCTGCTGGGGTCAGCAGGCCAAAACGGGATACGTTCCAAAAATAAGGATGAAAAGTTACCTTTTTATTTTTTAAGTGCTCTTAAAAATCATTGGCGTCCACATTCACAAAGGGGAAGGAATCCCTTGAAGACCCCTTCCTTGTTTATGAATGGGTTACCACCAACTTAAAGTTGGTGGTAATTGAAAATGTTTTGCAACCGCATTCCTGGTCGCAAAACATTCATACATACCAGTGTTAGTTGGTATTAGGAAGGGACACCTAAACACGCACCTGCCTAAAACTGAATCGCAAAAGCAAAAAGCGATTCGGTAACAAGATACCGAATCGCATTTTGCCTTCTGTACATGGCAAAATGCATTATACCGGTTGCAAACGGACAGAATGCTTCGTACATTTGGCATTATATGCTTAAACATAAATTAATTACGCCATCTAAATGCAGAGACTACTTTTATTTCTACTCCGGAGCGGGATATTTTCAGGGCTTTCGTCAAAGGCAGTTAAACTGTGAATAATGTGGTGGGGTCGACTTTGCCTCTAGGAGAAATATGATTAAATGACTCCACTCACGCAACAGCAGTGCGAATGTTGTTCACCGAAGTTGTGTCAACACATTCGATAGTTGTATAAAATAAGCACATGACATAGCCTTAAACCAAACAGAAGGAAAAACAAAACACAGATAAGATCGAGCACTCGTCTTTCCAAGCAGGGAGGTCCTGGACTGACCTCCCGCGTTTTCCAGATAGTACCTCACCAAGGGTCAGCAGTGGGAACTCTGAATCCTCCAGACAACTGTCAATAAATAAACTAGCACTTGGAATTTGGCAAAAAAAACCAAAAAAAAACTTGGACACTTTCATCCTAAAAGCGCAGACTGTTTTTACTTCGGGGGTTGCGAGAACTAAGAGATGAAAGAGTGAGAAAATGTGGGAGGCAGTCAGAAACGTTGTCACCCCTTTGATTGCCGCGCCGTGTTTGGAATTTGTCAGTCATCTGGGCAGAACTTTCACAGACTGAAAACACTCGGAGGCTCTACCGAGAGCTCTTGGCAGCATGCCTGAATTTAATTTATTTCTGCCAGTAAATAATGATTTCTAAATATAGGACTCCGGGTTGCCAGCAAGTGTCTCAGCTCAGTATGTTGCAGACAGAACACTGGGGTCTCTGTCAGCTGGTTATGAGGTTGTGATGCTGCAGGCTGGGTGCGGCCTGTGACTGAACACACAAGGAGGTGCAGGCTTGGGGAGAAAGAGGCGGCATGAAAAGGGGGAATAGGAGATGAGAATTAAAGGAGAAAGACATAAAAAAAGTATAGTAGGCAGAGGCGAACATGAAAGTTAGGAGCCAGTGAGATTCGTAAATATTTCCCCCATATTTCTTTTGACACGATCAGTTTACAGCACACTAAACAGAAAACAGGCCAACAGATTGCATAGCATAGCCTTTTATCTGCAGTTGAATTGGAAACCTTTGTCAGAGTGCCCGTGCTTTGGTTAGGTTACTAATGGTTCATATTAAACATTAACATGAAGGTGACTGAAATAGAGAAAATCCCTGCTGTTTGCTTCCACTTATTGTAGACGGTGCTTTCTTTCAAAAACAAAAAATAAGGAGAAAATGATATACCTAGAAAATTGTGTTGAAGTTGGACACAGAATTGCCCTCCCGTGCTGTGCTCTTGAATCAACAACTGAATTCATTTGAGCGTTTGCAATTTTCGTCCTGCCTACAGTTTAACACTTTGCCTTCCAGACTGCCTTCAGTATGTTTTGTTTATGAACACTAAATCGAGATGGCTGGAAGCAACATGCAATGGAGAAGAGAAATAACCTGACGTGGACGTCGTCTTTCGGGATGAAATTGTAAGGCTTGGTATGGTATGGTATGGTATGGTACTTGAAAAGCCATGTAGTCAGATTTATGCACATCAGTTTCAATTGCATGTATTTTTATTCAAAACCAGAAAGCTTCATACTTTCTAAACCATGCACTAAAGATATCAGCTTTTCAGAGAATCCATGATGACATGGCACTGTGGACACAGAAACTCATCAGCAGATGGATGGCAGGTCTGATCACAGGCATCCCCTCTAGGTCTCCTGGTTTAGTTTAATATGCTCACTTCTCAATGGCACGGTACATTCTGCCCCCCTCTGCCTGCGACTTAGTTACCTAGTCTTCAGAGATCACATTTGATCCATCATTCAAATTATACATTCTTGGGCAACTAATTAATAAATGAGACCACGTTATTTTAAGTAGAGGAGTAATTTGTCACAAGTTTATTAAAACACATTTACTTCTGGGTGATCAGGTTAGTCAGCAGACCACCATTGTGAGGAAGTAAACACCTTCTACATTTACTTTTAATTGTTTCTCTAGATTAATTTCTTCAGGAGTTATCCTGCCTTTCAATCCGATTTCACACCACAGCTTTTATACAAGATACTTGCCACCCAGTCAGTCCCACATCTGCTCAGGATTCCAATTGCCTACATAAGGATACATGTGGGCTGTTGCATTTACCGTTGTGGTGCAAGACAGAAGCCTCCTGTCTACTATTCCCTGCATGTTACCCTGTGTGGCTCAGCACCCTCCCTGCTACAGCCATTGTAAAGCCTAGTACCACTCTCGGTTTAAATTCACATACGTTCCGATGGAGCAGGATGGCATCTTTGTGTCCTCCTTGCCTTAGCGAGGTTAGCCCATGGTCTGAAAAGTGAAACACCTGAACAAAAGGCATGGACATTATTACACACCTATTAAAGCAGATGGCTTTGTCTCACATTCTGTTTCTTGATAATCTCAATAGCAAGATACCAGCATAAACTTCCGATTTTTTGGAAGACTATGTGGCTCCAACCCATAAAACCATGCAAAACAACAGTTGATGGACAGAATGCAGAACAATGTCATACATTCACTCCAGTACAGAGATCAGGGCCTAAATCCATCGTTTTTTTGCACTCCACACCACCCCAGTTCAGACATGGCCATATGCAAATCAGCCTTGACCCTGTGCCTCATGGGAACAGTCAGCCCGAACTGCCAAGCCATGTCTTTCCTGGACCGGAATCAAGCATCCTAGGACCGGTTTCTGGCTATCAGCCGTCTTCAGCCAGGATAGCTTGACTCCAGTGATGTGGAGAGCATGGGACTCACGTCTGAGCATACCCATCCCACTTGGGGTGACAAAATGCAAAACAACAGTTGATGGACAGAATGCAGAACAATGTCATACATTCACCCCAGTACAGAGATCTGGGCCTAAATCCATCTTTTTTTTTGCACTCCACACCACCCCAGTTCAGACACGGCCATATGCAAATCAGCCTTGACCCTGTGCCTCATGGGAACAGTCCAGCCCGAACTGCCAAGCCATGTCTTTCCTGGACCAGAATCAAGCATCTTAGGACCGGTTTCTGGCTATCAGCCGTCTTCAGCCAGGATAGCTTGACTCCAGTGGTGTGTTATGTTATGTTATGTTATCTGTGTCTTTTATAGCGCTCGGCTACTCCAAGGAGTGTCCCAGCGCTTTTATTTTTAACCTGTAACAGAGAACACAACGGGGCAAAAGAAAAAGAAACCAGAAATCAAAGAAAGAGCAAATCTAGAGAGCAAAAAGCCAAGTTTTAAGGCTCTTCCTAAAAGCTAGCAGATTGGAAGTGCTGCGCAGTGACACAGGCAGAGTGTTCCACAGCTGTGGAGCCAACAGCCTAAAAGACCGGCCCCAAATGCGTGCCCTTTTTACCCGAGGAACCACGGCCAGGAACAAAGACTCGGATCTCAGGGATCGGACAGGATGGTAGAAAGCTAGCCTCTTTTGAAGATATTTCGCTCCAGATGCATAGAGAGCCTGGGACTCACATCTGAGCATACCCATCCCACTCGGGGTGACAAAATGCAAAACAACAGTTGATGGACAGAATGCAGAACAATGTCATACATTCACCCCATACAGAGATCTGGGCCTAAATCCATTGTTTTTTTGCACTCCACACCACCCCAGTTCAGACATGGCCATATGCAAATCAGCCGTGACCCTGTGCCTCATGGGAACAGTCCAGCCCGAACTGCCAAGCCATGTCTTTCCTGGACCGGAATCAAGCATCCTACGACCGGTTTCTGGCTATCAGTCGTCTTCAGACAGGATAGCTTGTCTCCAGTGGTGTGGAGAGCATGGGACTCACGACTGAGCATACCCATCCAACATCTGTTGACCGGGTGTGTGTGTTTGCTTGGTTCAGATGCTCCCTCCATCACCACCCGGTTTTGTACCGCTTTGTTCGCCATAAGTTGGCAGGGTATGCTCAGACGTGAGTCCCTTGCTCACTTTGCCACTAGATGCAAGCAAGCCGGGCTGAAGACGGCTGAAATGCCAGAAACCGGTCCTTGTAAGCTTGTTTCCAGTCCAGGGAAGGTATGGCTTGGCAGTTCGGGCTGGACTGTTCCCATGAGGCACAGGGTCAGACTGATTTGCATATGGCCATGTCTGAACTGGGGAGGCAGAGTGGGCTAAAGAACGGTGATGGATTAAACCCAGATCTGTTGACTGGGTGTGAGTGTTTGATTGGTTCAGATGCTCCATCCATCACCACCCCCTTTTGTACCGCTTTGTTCGCCATAAGTTGGCAGGGTATGCTCAGACGTGAGTCCCTTGCTCACTTTGCCACTGGATGCAAGCAAGCCGGGCTGAAGACGGCTGAAATGCCAGAAAGCGGTCCTCGGAAGCTTGGTTCCGGTCCAGGGAAGGCATGGCTTGGCAGTTCGGGCTGGATTGTTCCCATGAGGCACAGGGTCAGACGGATTTGCATATGGCCATGTCTGAACTGGGGTGGCAGAGTGGGCTAAAGAACAGTGATGGATTAAACCCAGATCTGTTGACTGGGTGTGAGTGTTTGATTGGTTCAGATGCTCCGTCCATCACCACCCCTATTGTACCGCATAAAATCATGGGCAGCACATCTGGTGCGAGTCATGTCTAGGTGAAACAGAGTGACAGGGCAGATTTAGTAGCAGGTTACCATGGATTTCTACAACAGCTGCAGCCAGATGTACTTTAGAATGACTGGCTGCCTCCGAATGTTTGGCGAAAACTTTCAATCTGACGAGTAGGTTAGAGTGGAATCACCTACCACTGCCTCTGATCATAATCTTGCTAGCTGGGTCAGTTGCAGTCTGAACAGAACACGAGGTAGATTCCATGTGTGTTGAGAACCTGCCTTGATCCAGTATCCTGCATTGATATGAGGAGCTTTAAGAAGCCACGAAGACTAAGATTGGAGGCTAGCAAAGCTGAACAGCACAACCCAAGAGCACAACATTTGGATTCCACGGTGTGGACAGAGAGAGTCCCAACACCAGCAGGTCTTCTAATGAAGTGAAGCAGACTCTCTCTCTTTCAGTATTTCCCTACTGTCAGGCTCAATAATAGATTGAGAGTGGCTCTGAACAACAACAAAAATCCCATCCTCTTTCTTCTTTGTGGTATTTAACACAGCCTGTCTGAATCAGGGCTAAAGGACCACCTGTTGAAGAGAGAAATAGGATGTGAGGGGAAGCAAGAGACAAAGGACAGCACAGGCGACTACAGCTGACACTTTTAGAAATGGATACAAAAAGATAGCAGATAGGCAGTCAGGACATGTGAAGCTTTGTCAACACAACAAGATTATGGACAGAGTGCTGTAACCTTTGAACAACTCACCCCGAGCAAAGAGATCTGGGATTACTCCATTGTTCTTTTGCTTATTATGCCACCCTAGTTTGGGCCGTGATATGCAAATCAGTCTTGATCCAGATTCTCATGGGAACAGCCCAGCCTGAACTACTAGGTCATGTTCTCCCTGGATCGGAGACAGGCATCCTGGGACCGGTTTCAGGGTATCATCACTCATCAGCCAGCCTAGCTTGAATCCAGTGGCACAGTGAGCAAGGAAGCCACGTCGGGGCATACAATAGGCCTCTTAGGGTGAACATAGCAAACACAACAATATGATGGACGGAATGCTGTAACTTTTCAACCACTCATCTCAGTCACAAGATCTGGGTTTAATCCATTGTTCTTTTGCTCACTGTGCCAGCCTAATTTGGACCCAGTCATATACAAATCAGTATTGACCCTGTTCCTCATGGGAACAGTCCAGCCCAAACTGCCAGGTCACATCCTCCGTGGGCCAGAAACAAGCATCCTGGGGCTGGTCCTAGCATGTTTTTGTCCTGTCCAGGGAGGATCTGGCAATTTGGGCTGGACTGTTCCCATGGGGAGCAGAGTTAAGACTGATTTGCATGAGGCTGGGTTTAAACTGGAATGGCATTGTGGGGATTGAGTTTTGATTGGCTGATAGGTCTAGGGTTCTTATTGGTTCCTGGGCTAGGGTTTCTATTAGGTGTGGGCAGAGTTCAAGGAATCGTGCTGTGCAGAGCCTGGCATATTGTGCAGTTTGCAATGATTTTTAGCACCAGGAGTTTCTCCAATGCTGTGAACTCAGCATGAACAGCATCATGCAAAGCACCAGAGGACGCTGCTTCTTTCTACTACTCAAGTAGATTTTCTGCTTGAGCGGTAACTTCCTCAACTTGAGTGGCAGCTTTCTTAATGTGAGCGGTAGTGACCTGCTGCAACTGCCCGCTTTCAGAAATCTTAATGGGAGGCGGTCTAGCGAGCGATTTCTCTCTCTCACGCTTGGCAAATTAACATTGCTGAGCCACACAAGGTGTTTTTCGAGTGGGAAAAACTCTGCGAACTCTACCTGCTAAGCAGAATCCTCAGCCTGGGCATTGAGGCTTAGGGCAAGGGGGACAAAAGCAGTTGCCTGCTTAAGCCTGTTTGGGCTGTGTCTGGCCTAGGGCCAGAAATGCTGCAGTTTTTAAAAATGTTACCAATTACCAGCCACCACCTTACCTCATACACATCCACAAACATATTAACACACACTCTCTGCAAATGCATACTACTCATTTACAACAAACAAAGCCTATCCATACTTCAATGTCTCAGCTACCCCTAAGAAATCCCACAACACACATCTATACACCCTTCTACCCCAACTGCTACACAATGGCACCTTCACTCTCACACAAAGCACCCCTCTGTCCTGTACCACTATCAAATCCAAACCTCACTAACACAAACCCATGTTTTACTTAACCTTGATCCCTGTAAACACACACTTCTTGTTCATACAAAACACCAGCTCTACCCTATACTTACTCCTAACATACCACTTTCCATCATCACCATGCCTACACTCATTCCTCTCTCATATCAACCACCAACATTTCTCTCCTCCTTTCCACCAAAAACACAAAGCAAACAATCCTTACACTCCACTATACCACATATATCACCACTTACTGTTACCAAACCAAACACAAACACACATAACACCTGTCTATCACTATCACACACCACATACACTCTCCTTCAATGCACATCACCACTCATTTACCTCTCAACTTCCACTCATCAACAGTACTTTACATTCAATTCATTCACAGAAATTCACTACTTCATCTCAGCTCACTACTCCACAAAAACAAAACATAACACACACACTAGCCCATCAAAATCTCACACACAATTTCACACCACATTTTGTCACAAAATAGAGCCAACACCCACTTCCACCCTCATGACACAAATCATACAGATGATCCTAAACCATCTTTACTCCCAAATTTGCTACCTTCACCAACACCTACCACAAACAGCCCAATACAACGACACTCATTCACCAGTCTCTCATACATTGCACAATGTAGAGCTGTTAGACCCGGCCTCGTGGCGTGGTCCTCCCTGACCAGTAGCAACTCCAGTCTGAGCTTTCCCCAACAGACCCCTCAGTCCCCCAGCCTAACCAACCCTTCCCTCCACGTTAAGTCCTGACCTTTCCCGTACTTCCCAGCCCATGCCTCCATCTTCCCGGCCCGTAGGCCCTGTGTGCCCACTTTTCAGCACCTAAGATGGCCGCCGAGCCAGCGCGGCCTAGGCCGAGAGGCGCCACCCTGGCGGGAGGACAGAGCGCTCCCAGCAAGTGAGAAAGGGAGAAGCAGTATCCTTCACACCTCCGACCTCCCCTCAAGAAGTGGGTTTAGATCGCCCCTCCGGCCGCCGGAGGGCTGGCTCCACGCCTGCTGTGTGTCTGGGACTCCTCCCGAAACCAACTGAATGGATCAAAGGGGCCGCGTGGCAGGAAACCCCAACAAGCGGCCCCCAGGTGCCAAGTCCCCTGCCGACCAGGCTCCGGAGATCAAAGATGAGCAGTCCTATAACTGGGGTTGCTCCGGGACTATTGGCAGATTCGACTCTGGAACATCGAGAGCCCTGCTGAGTGACTCGCGACTCTCTTGCAACTTTTGAACCCCCTGAGCCCTGCTGAGTGACTCGCGGCTCCCCTGAAGATCGTAAGAACTCCGACATCGTGCTTGAGCCCTGCTGAGTGACTCGCGGCTCCCCTGCAACCTTGAACCACCTGAGCCCCGCTGAGTGACTCGCGGCTCCCCTGAAGATCGTAAGACCTCCGACATCTTGCTTGAGCCCTGCTGAGTGACTCGCGGCACCCTGACTCTCCTGGTCCGGCTGGACCCTGAAAGATCGCCCTGTATCCCCCGGCTCGAGGATTGAGAGCTGTGCGCCGGATACGCAACGACATTGACTCTGATCCGAAAGACTGTCCCGCTACCCCTACCCTGACCAAGACTCTTGAAGCTCTGCTACACTTGTAATTACTAGCTTTTCTGATCATAAAGATCCCATTGAACTACGAGATAAAGAAACGTTCTTAAGAAGCTATGGTGTGGTGTCTCTTTGTCGTGTGGTGCTTGTGTAGTGTGTACGATCCTAGAATCGAGACTCTCTTCCTGAGGAGTCTCTCCCTCCTGTGCTCGTCTTCGTACCTAGGGAGGTGGGTCCTAGGGTGGCCAGGTACACTTCCTGCCCTCCCCTGAGGTCGCCTTCTAACATTGGTGGCAAGCGACGGGATACGAGCCGCAATCTAGAGATCGTACAGTACACGACTAACGCACTACCAAGCAAAGACAACGGAAGAAACCACCATGAGTATCATCGAAACTGACGCAGGTACAGCATTCCGTGTAGAGCAACTGGAAGACTACACACACAAAGAACTAAAAGAATTCGGCAAAGAACTAGGAATCGCTACCACTGGCCTCAACGCAAAAGAAAACATGCAGAAAGCGTTGAAAGCTTGAGTGGAGTCCGGAACCTTTCGCCTGGCCCATTAACGTTGACACCATTTCATCGGTGACTCACCTAGCTGCCATTTACCAACCTACCTCCTCTACTTAGTCTTCAGGATCCACATTCACTAGGATCCCTTAAAGCACTTCCCAATTCAGACAACCAGTCCTGATGATGATCCTAACTTCTCCGGATCGAAACGTAGTCGACCCAACAGCTTGAATAACAGGCGCACTTTTCTCCTAGTGGCTATAGACCTGAATCAAAACTAATTGTGCCCACTGTGATATCACAATGTCACATGCGCCGTTCTAGCCACCTACTGTAAATAGCTTGCACCACTTGCACAGTGTGCCGATTAAGCTGTTTTCTCTTTCACTTGCGTCGTCACCTGCACTATTTATTCACGTTTGTTGCACCAAGTCCCATGTAGTTGTCATTACATTCTATGCAGTGCTGTTTCTTCAACTGTATTCGACCATGAAATGAATTTTTTTCCACATAAAACTGAATAGGTTCTTTTTTGACAAAATTATGAGTTATCTCCTTCTTGTCCACCCAAGTAATGCTATGTGCACGCTATGATTAACTGCCTAATGACTGTTACCTTTCAGGACATTGTCTT
Organism: Lissotriton vulgaris; assembly: GCF_964263255.1. NCBI lineage: Eukaryota > Metazoa > Chordata > Amphibia > Caudata > Salamandridae > Lissotriton > Lissotriton vulgaris. The sequence goes on from NW_028248075.1 coordinate 127,938, forward strand.
TCAATTGCACCTTATCTACCCAGTCCTGACTTGGTCTAAGGGTTATACTCCTGTCTTGTTTAAAAAAAAAAAAAAAACACCCGATCCATGGCAGCCCGACTGCCCCCCGACAGAGAAATTGAGGAAGACCCGGCCAGCCTTCCCCCTGTGGATGGCGACCGGGCCGATCTTGCCGAGGCCTCCGACCCCACCCCACGAGGAGAGGGGGACAATGATGATGAAGCCATACACCCAGATCCTGCTCAGGTCACCAAACTGCGTGATCTGCCCAAATTGGCGCAGTGGTGCCACGAGGGGGGCCCCTCCCGAGAGGAGTTCTGCCAAGAACAAGCGGCATGTCCTTCCCTGGACGGGCCCTGGCGACAGGCCGCAGCCCAGGCGGGGGTGACCAATCGGGTACTCACTGGCTGTACTGGGAGAATGACCTCCTCTACAGCGAACAAAAGTCAGCAGAGCTAGGATCAGCCCGAGTGCTGGTGGTACCCCTACGCTTCCGCGACTTCCTCCTGAACTTGGCCCACGATGTACCCCTAGCAGGCCACTTGGGCCAAGACAAGACTTACAGCCGCCTGGGTACGCACTTCTATTGGCCCAAGATAAAAACAGACGTAGAAGCCCACTGCAAGTCCTGCCCCATGTGCCAGGCTAGTGGGAAAAGCGGAGGAAAGCGCAAGGCTCCCCTCCAACCCTTTCCCGTTGTCAGTACCCCCTTTGAACGGGTTGGAATTGACATTGTGGGGCCCCTAGACCCCAAGAACTCTCAAGGTCACCGCTTCATCCTCGTTCTAGTGGACCATGCCACTCGATATCCGGAAGCCATACCCCTACGCACCGTCACGGCCCCGAGGAGGGCCGGGCACTGATGGGAATCTTTTCCCGTGTAGGATTTCCCCGCGAAGTCGTGAGCGACCACGGGATGAACTTTATCTCCCGGTACATGACGTCCCTTTGGCAGCAATGTGGAGTGTCCTATCGGTTCACCACTCTGTACCACCCCCAAGGAAATGGCCTAGTAGAGCGGTTTAACCGGACTCTCAAGGGGATGATCATGGGCTTAGAAGAGCCCCTCTGGCGTAAGTGGGACGTCCTGCTCCCCTGCCTCTTGTTCGCATACCGGGAAGTTCCCCAGAAATCCTTGGGGTTTAGCCCGTTCGAACTCCTGTACGGAGACACTGTCAGGGGGCCCATCAGCCAGGTCCGAGAGGGTTGGGAGACGGCCCCCCGCGACCCTCTTCAGGAGGTGTTCCGGTACATTCTGACCCTCCAAAATCAGACTAGAAAGTTCAGAGAACTGGCCGAAGCCAACCTGGAGGCGAGTCAGGAAGAGATGAAGCGCTGGTACGACCAGAATGCCACTCTGGTCGAGTTCCAGCCGGGCCAGCAGGTATGGGTCATGGCCCCAGTAAAACCGTGCACCCTTCAAGATAAGTGGACTGGGCCCTTCAAGGTGATCGAGCGGAAAAGCCAAGTGACATACTTGGTGGACGTCCAGTCCCCCAGGAATCCCCTGCGGGTCCTGCACGTGAATCGCCTCAAGCCTCACTTCGTGCAGACGGAGTTGAGCCTGCTGCTGGCCACAGATGACGGGGCAGAAGAGGAGACGGAGCCTCTCCCTGACCTCCTGTGCGCCAAAGAGAAAGATGGCTCAGTGGAAGGAGTGAACCTCTCTCCCTCCCTCACTCCCCAGCAGCGCGAGGACTGCCGCCAGCTCCTGGGGCAGTTCTCAGACCTGTTCTCTCTCGTCCCCAAGGTCACCGACTGGTGTGTCCATGACGTGGACACCGGAGATAGCCCGCTGGTGTGACACAGAGCCTACCGAGTCCCCAATCGAGTCTGGTCCTGCATTCAGGCCAAGGTCTCGAAGATGTTGTCCTTGGGGGGTGGTTGAACCCTCGGACAGCCCCTGGGCCAACCCAGTGGTGCTGGTCCCGAAAGCCGCTGCCCCTGGTGTCGCCCCTGAACTGAGGTTCTGCGTGGACTACAGGGGCCTCAATGCAGTCACCCGAGCCGACGCCCACCCCATTCCCCGCGCAGACGAGCTCATTGACCGTCTCGGGTCGGCTCGCTTCCTCAGTGCCTTTGACCTGACCTGCGGATACTGGCAAATTGCGCTCACAGAGGGAGCCAAGGAGCGGTCCGCCTTCTCCACCCCGGATGGGCATTATCGCTTTCGCGTGATGCCCTTCGGGATGAAAAATGCCCCGGCCACTTTTTAGAGACTTGTAAGCAAGGTCCTGGCCGGGCTGGAAGGGTTCAGTGCCGCATATCTGGACGATATCGCAGACTTCAGTTCAGAATGGAGCGAGCATCTCCGGCACCTCCGGAGAGTGCTAATGACCCTGCGCCAGGCAGGCCTCACAGTAAAAGCCAGCAAATGCCAAATCGGGCAAGGATCGGTGGTCTACCTGGGGCACCAGGTCGGAAGTGGGCAGGTCGCCCTCTGCAGCCTAAAATCGACGCCATCCAAGCCTGGGAACCCCCCACCACCCAAACAGAGGTTCGAGCCTTCCTGGACCTCACCGGTTACTACCGGAGGTTCATCCGAGGATACGGCAGCCTCGCAGGTCCCCTCACAGAATTAACATCCAAGAAGCAACCCCAGAAAGTGCAGTGGACCCCCGCCTGCCAGGAGGCGTTCGACGCCCTCAAGAGAGCCATGTGTACTGCCCCTGTGCTGCAGGCCCCTCACTATTCCACAGAATGTGTGGAGTGTGGTACAAACTGATGCCTCGGAGCACGGCATTGGGGCCGTACTGTCCCAACTGAATGAGGAAGGTCTAGACCAGCCAGTAGCCTTCATTAGCCGGAGGCTACTCCCCAGAGAGCAGAGATGGAGCACCATCGAAAGAAAGAAATTACGGCCCTACCTGTTCGGAACCCATTTCAGAGTCCAGACGGATCATCGACCATTGCGGTGGCTGATGCAGATGCAGGGCGAGAACCCCAAACTGCTGCGATGGTCGATCTCCCTCCAGGGAATGGATTTCACTGTAGAACATCGCCCTGGTACCAACCACGCCAACACTGACGGCCTCTCCAGGTTCTTCCGCCTCAGCGAAGAGAACTCCCAAGAGGATGGGTAGTTCTCCCCGACTTTCAGCTGGGGGGGACGCATGTTAGACCCGGCCTCGTGGCGTGGTCCTCCCTGACCCGTAGCAACTCCAGTCCGAGTTTCCCCCCCAACAGACCCCTGAGTCCCCCAGCCTAACCAACCCTTCCCTCCACGTTAAGTCCTGACCCTTCCCGAACTTCCCAGCCCGTGCCTCCATCTTCCCGGCCCGTAGGCCCTGTGTGCCCACTTTTCGACATCTAAGATGGCCGCCCGAGCCAGCGCGGCCTAGGCCGAGAGGCGCCACCCTGGCGGGAGGACAGAGCGCTCCAGGCGAGTGAGAAAGGGAGGAGCAGTATCCTTCACACCTCCGACCTCTCCTCGAGAAGTGGGTTTCGATCGCCCCTTTGGCCGCCCGGAGGGCTGGCTCCACGCCTTCTGTGTGTCTGGCACTCCTCCCGAAACCAACTGAATGGATCAAAGGGGCTGCGTGGCAGGAAACCCCAACAAGCGGCCCCCAGGTGCCAAGTCCCTTGCCGACCAGACTCCGGAGATCAAAGAGGAGCAGTCGTATAACTGGGGTTGCTCCGGGACTATTGGCAGATTCGACTCTGGAACATTGAGAGCCCTGCTGAGTGACTTGTGGCTCTCTTGCAAATTTTGAACCACCTGAGCCCTGCTGAGTGACTTGCGGCTCCCCTGAAGATCGTAAGAACTCCGACATCGTGCTTGAGCCCTGCTGAGTGACTCGCGTCTCCCCTGCCACCTTGAACCACCTGAGCCCTGCTGAGTGACTCGCGGCTCCCCGGAAGATTGTAAGACCTCCGACATCTTGCTTGAGCCCTGCTGAGTGACTTGCGGCTCCCTGACTCTCCTGGTCCGGCTGGACCCTGAAAGATCGCCCTGTATCCCCTGGCTCGAGGATTGAGAGCTGTGCGCCGGATACGCAACGACATTGACTCTGATCCTAAAGACTGTCCCGCTACCCCTACCCTGACCAAGACTCTTGAAGCTCTGCTACACTTGTAATTACTAGCTTGTCTGATCATAAAGATCCCCTTGAACTACGAGATAAAGAAACATTCTTAAGAAGCTACGGTGTGGTGTCTCTTTGTCGTTTGGTGCTTGTGTAGTGTGTACGATCCTAGAATCAAGACTCTCTCCCTGAGGAGTCTCTCCCTCCTGTGCTCGTCTTCGTACCTAGGGAGGTGGGTCCCAGGGTGGTCAGGTTCACTTCCTGCCCTCCCCTGAGATCGCCTTCTAACAAGAGCCTTAAGACGTGACCCACATGGAAGAAGAAAGAAAGGTTGCAGTAGACCTCAACAAATTGCCGCACCCCCACCGGTATATCCCCAAAACTTATCTTAAAAGTTTTGTATCATATGGTGTGCACCTCCTGTATGCACCCTCTACCCAAAGACATTACAACTAGAGGTGCGCAACATTCAGAATATTTATGATAGTTATAAAGAATAGAAAATATCCCTGAAAAGTTGTATACATCCATAATAATCTTCCTTTATTGATACTTCTTAAACACACTTCAAAAGCCAGTCACTGCATTTTCCCCAAAATAAATTGGACTTCTTCAGGGCATTAATATGGTAAAACAGATGTATGTCTCATAGTCCAGTTGAGTATGGTACATTTAAGACGGCCTGGTACTATGAGTGGTACAATTCCCACGGTAGTACATACGAAGAGAATGAATGGGAAGTCATAAGATAAATGACATTCCACCCATGTGTGGATTCGGTATGTGTAAGGTTCCTGTGTTCCGAGTGTGCCTTAAACAAAGGACATATCCCCCCACGCTAAGCGCTTCAATTGGTACCCACATGCTCACCACCACCCCTAACCCATACTTCTACCTTAAACACACGCAAAGAAAATAACCAATTAAGCCACTCTTTACAGCTTCACATCTCCATGTCAATTACACAGCAAGTCTTCTCTACAAAAATAACACAGTTTACTAACTCACTCTCATCCACCATCTCTGCCACCTACACACGCAGACCCAACAAAATGCCTTTTGAACCTGCTGGACAAGGATTACGATACAAAACAAAAATCAACATGATGGCACCCTTCATACAGGTAATCCCAACACTGATAATGCACATGCTACAAATTCAAAGAGTATTACTCACTCCTCTACCAAATAAAGCAACACCACCACCAAAGCACAACCTCTAGATGGCCTACTAACAAATGTCTAATCTTTTTCTAAAAAGAAGTACCACATCTACGACCCACTCACTAACGCACAATCTGACTTACTCTTCATAACTGTATCATGGTTAGGAGATGACATGGCTCCAGTGTTGCATGAAGCCTTTCCTCCAGGCCATGGGTACTCAAACACTTTCTCTCAGTGGCCAAACTTACAGTGTGGTTTGTAGCTGAAGCCCGCACCGGTGAGGGCGGGGTCAGTGGTGGAGGGGGCGGGTCTAGAGCAAATAAAACTGTGACCATGAGGTTGAACACAGGTCCCTGCACAGGATGCCTTTGTCCACTGAGCCACCAGACCCGGCAACCACACACACACACACCTCTCTCTCTCTCTTCTCTCTCTCTCTCTCTCTCTCTCTCTCTCTCTCTCTCTCTCTCTCTCTCTCTCTCTCTCTCTCTCTCTCTCACCCTCTGTCACCCTCTGTCACCCTCACTCGGACTGTCTCCCTCCCTCTGTCCCTCCCTCTCTCTCTCACCCTCTGTCACCCTCACTCTGACTGTCTCCCTCTCTGTATCTCTCTCTCTGTCTCCCTCCCTCTGTCTGTCTAGGTCTGTCTCCCTCCCTCTGTCTGTCTGTCACCCTCCCTCTATCTGTCAAACTCCCACTCTCTGTCTCCCTCTGTCTGTCACCCTCTTTCAACCTCCCTCTCTCTGTTACCCTCTGTCTCCCTCTCTCTGTCTCCTTCCCTCTGTCTCCCTCCCTCTGTCTCCATCCCTCTGTCTCCATCTCTCTCAGTCTGTCTCCCTCCCTCTGTCTCCCTCTCTCGGTCTCCCTCCCTCTATCTCCCTCCCTCTGTCTCCCTACCTCTGTCTCCCTCCCTCTGTCGCCCTTTCTCTGTCTCCCTCCCTCTGTCTCCCTCCCTCTGTCTCCCTCTCCCTCTGTCTCCCACTCCCTCCATCTCCCTCTGTCTCCCTCTCCCTCTGTCTCCATCCCCTCTGTCTCCCTCCCCTCTGTCTCCCTCTGCCAGTATCCCTCTGCCAGTCTCCCTCCTCCCTCTGTCTCCTTCCCTCTGTCTCCCTCTCCCTGTCTCCCTCTTCCTCTGTCTCCCTCTTCCTCTGTCTCCCTCTCCCTCCCTCTCCCTCTGTCTCCCACTCCCCCTACCTCTATCTCCCTCTCCCTCTGTCTCTCTCCCCCTGTCTCCCTCCTCCCTCTGTCTCCCTTCCTCTATCTCCCTCCTCCCTCTGTCTCCCTCCCTCTGTCTCCCTCCTCCCTCTGTCTCCCACTCCCTCAGTCTTCCTCTCTCTCTGTCTCCCTCCCTCTGTCTCCCTCCTTCTGTCTCCCTCCCTCTGTCTCCCTCTCTCTGTCGCCCTCCGTCTCCCTCTTCTCTAGTGTCTCCCTCCCTCTGTCTCCCTCCTCCCTCTGTCTCCCTCCCTCTGTCTCCTCTCCCTCTGTCTCCCTCCCTCTGTATCCCTCTCTGTCTCTCTCTCTCTGTCTCCTTCCCTCTGTCGCCCTCTCTCTGTCTCCCTCCCTCTGTCTCCCTCTCTCTGTCTCCCTCTCCCTCTGTCTCAACAGTCTGTCTCTCTTCCTCTGTCTCCCTCCCTCTGTCTCCCTCCCTTTGTCTGTCTGTCTCCCTCTCTCTGTCTGTCTCCCTCCCTCTGTCTCTCTCTCTCTCTGTCTCCCTCCCTCTGTCTGTCTAGGTCTGTCTCCATCCCTCTGTCTGTCTGTCTCCCTCCCTCTCTCTGTCAAACTCCCTCTCTCTGTCTCCCTCTGTCTGTCACCCTCTTTCAACCTCCGTCTGTCTGTCACCCTCTGTCTCCCTCTCTCTGTCTCCTTCCCTCTGTCTCCCTCAATCTGTCTCCCTCCCTCTTTCCCTCTCTCTCAGTCTGTCTCCCTCCCTCTGTCTCCCTCTCTCTGTCTCCCTCCCTCTGTCTCCCTCCCTCTGTCTCCGTACCTCTGTCTCCCTCCCTCTGTCGCCCTCTCTCTGTCTCCCTCCCTCTATCTCCCTCCCTCTGTCTCCCTCTCCCTCTGTCTCCCTCTCCCTCTGTCTCCCACTCCCTCTCCCTCCGTCTCCCTCTCCCTCTGTCTCCCTCCCTCTGTCTCCCTCCCCTCTGTCTCCCTCCCCTCTGTCTCCCTCTGCCAGTATCCCTCTGCCAGTCTACCTCCTCCCTCTGTCTCCCTCCCTCTGTCTCCCTCTCCCTCTGTCTCCCTCCCTCTCTCTGTCAAACTCCCTCTCTCTGTCTCTCTCTGTCTGTCACCCTCTTTCAATTCAATTCAAAATATCTTTATTTCGATCATTAAAGATCATAAAAGATGTACAAATAAATGTCACCATAAAAGCGTTAAAAATGAGCTCAGTATTTTAGAATTCAAAAATTCATGATTACAATCTAATTAAAATGAATACATTTTGGATTAAGAACTAATAGTTCGAGCAGCATTAGAGTCCCTTATAATTCTTGCACGTAATCTCCACATTGCCGTCAAGAATTTCACCATTACAAACACAGTTGGAGCTGTTAAGTCTGTTTTAAACACTCTATAGGCTGGTGCATAAGTTCGAAAGCCCAAGTTCCTTAGATAGGGGACCAGCCAATAGCTCCTGATTCTACTGTAGGCTCTGCAAAACAGGACCACATGCAGATCACTTTCCAGCTTATAGTTGCATGCTGGGCAGTTACCCAAATCCAAGTTACCGTCCCAAGATTTAGTAAAGGACCTCAAGGGAAGGGAGCCGTATCTCCATTGCAGAAAGATCTTTCTTACATACACTGGCGTCATAGCGTCTAAGACGTACTCAGGACTGTAGGAGTCTTTAGCCTTGATAAATGTATCGGTTAGAGAACCATCCCGGATTGAATTCACCGATCTCTGGAACATAAAGCTGTAAAACAGTTTGGAAAGTTCTTTCCTCTGGAGCCTTACGGACATTACTTCCGGGTTGCACCATAGCTCAGGGACTCCGAGGGTCGTACACATGCCCCTGATGTACTTCAGCCATGGGATTTTAGCCACATGAATTGACCTAAGAAGCTCCTGCAATTCGCTTCTGTAGTGGCCCAGATCCTGGCTGCTCCACAAACGTCTCCAGTAGGTCAAAGGTTTGAGGCCCAGTTCCTCGGAGATTGGACGTAATGCCAAGTCCATTCTTAAAGGGAGAAGAGGGGGCTCGGTGGGAGAGCCGCCAGTTGTCTAATAAAGTTGTTCTCTGCGACCTGTGTAGTCTGTAGCGGTGTATGTCCCCATAGCTCGGCCCCGTAAGTAATGCCTCCCCGATCTTGGGCTTTGTAGATGTGTATGGCAGGGGCCAGTGTGTGAAGAGGAGATTTTTTGGCGATTCTTGTAATGGCACCAGCCCTCTGGATTAGTTTTGTGGTTGCCTTTGTTTTATGTGGCAACCAAGTTAGATTCTGATTGAGGGTTATGCCGAGATACTCAATTACATAAACTCTTTCTAGGGATGTGGATCCCAAGCGGGGATTTGGGCAGCTTTTGGGTTTATGATTGAGAATCATGAATTTGGTCTTGGAGGGATTTATTTCTAGTCCCCTTTCATTGCAAAACTCCAAGAACCCATTCAAGACCCTCTGTAACCCCATTGGTGTTTTTGACAACAGCAGGGTGTCGTCCGCGAACATAATCGCTGGCACCCTGCTGCTGTTCAATTGCGGCGCGTCAATGTTAGGGATCCTGCTCAAATGCTCTATCACCCCGTTCGTGAATAGACAGAACAGGGTCGGCGCCAACACGCAACCCTGCCTTACCCCTCGTTGGACAGGGAACCTATCTGTCAGCCTACCACCCTTTCCATATCTTACTCGGGCGTAGTTGTCTGTGTGTAGCCTGATTAGAATTTGGAGAATATCTCCAGGGACACCCAAATCAGCCAGTACCGCCCACATTTTGGCCCGAGCGACCAAATCAAAGGCGGCACGGAGGTCCACGAAGACCGCATACAGTGACCCACCTTCTAGATGTACCGTCTTCCAGTACCGGATGTTCAATCTAAGTATTTGATCAACTGTTGAGACTCCCTTCCTAAATCCCGCCTGGAGAGGGCTTAAAATATCATTCTCCTCCATCCAGCTTTGCAGCCTATCCAGGATTAATCTGCCGAACAACTTCTGGGATACATCAATGAGGCTGATTGGGCGATGGTTGGCGGGGAGCAGGGGCGACCCTTTTTTAAATATCGGGACCACCTCCGCTCTCAGCCAAGTATCCGATATTTTCATTCCCCCCAGCACTGCATTGAATAAAACCATCAAGTAGGGAGCCCAAATCTCAGGTTCCTGCCTGAAGAGGTCGCCCGGCACCCCATCCAAACCCGGCGCCTTTCCAGAGGAAAGCCCAGCTATTGCCGCCCTGATATCTTTTATGGTGAAGGGAGCAGAAGTGTGTGTGGCAAGAGTCATAGGTGTTGTTGTTTCTAACTCCTCATTTTCGGGGGAATATAGCTGCTGGAAGTGATCTTGCCAGACGTTTACTGCAATGTTGGGTTCAATTGCCGAGGGAAGATCCCCGCTCCCATGGTTAATTATTCTCCAGAATCTGAGGGAGTCCCTTTTTGCTAAGGACTCCGATAGATTCTCCCAATGCTGTACATCCCACTCTATTTTAGCGTTAGCTATGAGTGATTTGTAAGCACTCCTTTTAGAGCGGATCTCCTCCCTGGAGCCTCCTTCTTTTATGGTAGATAGGAGGTCTTGTTTTGCCAATCGACAGGTGCTATTGTACCAAGTGTTGGTTGGCCCCTGAGTTCTTGGTCGCCTTGTGCTAAAAAGATCGACTTCAAACTTCTTAATTAGGTGTTCGTGCAGTTGTGCTAAATCCTCACTAGTATCTTTTAGTGAGTCTAGATTCCATAGGTCAAAGGCCTCCTCAAGGATAGGGACAATTCCAGCATAGAGAGAGGCTAGCTTCTCTACACTAGAGGCAAGCTTTTCCCATTTTATCCTCCTCCTGTTGTTGTCCAAGAGATGTCCCCCTTTCAATTCCTGCTCGCTTGGCACAGTCACCCACAGAGAAGGGATGGCGTACTCTAATTCCAAGGCATTGTGGTCACTGTCGTGCCTAGGTATTATTTTGAAATCCACTACCCTTTTCCATTCCTGCATTTGTACCAGGAAGTAATCTAATCTATATTCCCTCCCTACTTTATTAAATGTACATTTGCATGGGATGTCAGACCTAGTGCGGCCGCTACAAGCTCTCAAACCGTAGGTGAGATTTAGTGTGTTTATTTGGACGGCCAGCGGCGTCCATGCTCTAGGAGGGGGTGCTTCTGTCTGAGGAACCTGCCAACTTGAATCCTCCTCTAGGGAGGGTCCATCAAGTAGACCAGGTAATGGTTCAAAATGTGAATTGAAGTCCCCTCCTATTAGGTAAGACATATCCCCAGGGATGGTTTCTAGAAGGCGCGACAGTGCCTCTATGGTTTTGGAAATGGACGCTATTTGGACTGGCCTGGAATAGATGTTTATGACTAGTAATTTAAAAGGACCCGGCCATTCGAGTAGGACGGCCAGTATATCTTCCGAATCTACTGTATATCTTGAGGCTAGACATCCTAAGTCGGAAGCCACCCAGGTTGCCAAGCCTCCAGATGGTCGGCCTCTCCCACCCCAGGCAGCTGGGATTGAGAATGTCTGGAAGCCCCTAAAGGAAGTCTCTTCCCTTGTCCAGGTCTCTTGAAAGAGACAAACGCTTTTTGGATGTATTAGCTCGGCCCATGAGTCCGAGTCTATTTTGTTGGCCAGGCCTGCCACATTCCAAGAAAGCAATTTTAAAGTTTGTGGGGCAGTCTGCGTGCCAAATTGGTTAACCGTTTGACTTGTGTGGTCTAAGCATAATGCACTATCTATATGCCCTTCGTCCATGGGAAGGCCTTCCAGGATAATTTCCCTTTTTTTTAACTCATGGGGTAGGTCTGAATTCCCAATGGTGGATTTCTCCTCCCTAAAATTGGGGGAGTCATGGTTGCCTTGTTCGAACCCTAGTGTTTGCTCATATGCCCCTTCTACAGAGGCCAGCTGTCAGGCCACCATTTCCAGGCAGTCATAGCAGTTAGACAGCGGTAGAAATGGTGGCTGGTAAAATCTTGGGGGCCATGGCACCTCTCTATCAAATCCGCCCCTTCCCATTCCTCTTCTCTGTACAGTTTCCCATCCCTGGCAGTTATTGTATATGGTCGGATGATCAGGGGGAATTCACATTTGGTTAAAGGGGAGTCTCCTCCTTCCCTGGTTACCCTCCCAATTTCCCTGTGAGTTCTGGTGGTATCCTCTTCTCTGGTCATTGGTTATGTGGTCGTTTGCTGGGTAGAAGAATGAGAGAGGGACCGGGTTAATAGTACTCCCTTCGTCCTCCAGAAAAGAACTACAAATGAATGAGACTGTTCCTAGTTCCTTAAAACTCACCAGTATACAGTCACCACTGATTGTTTTAGGTCTCTTACCTACCCACGAGACTCTTCTTACCATGCGAATGTCGCTGGTCATTCCTCTGGGAAGAGGTCTATGTATTGAGAGCCAGTTGATTACTTTATTTTTTAATGACTCCCCTGTCTCATTTGAATCCGATTTTAATTTGGGTACCCCAACTAGAATGACAGTATATGGAGCTACCTCAGGTGGGAGATTGACAGTGACTGTTCTTGGTGGTTTTACCGCTAGGTTGTTAAAATCTGGTGCGTTTTGGTTGATAGTCGAGGGGGGTTTGAGGGGACTTTTGTGTTGTGGATTAAGCTGCGTGTTGTCATTGGCTGAAGATGATTGTTGTTGTGAGGTGAGAAGTTGCTTTTTGGGGGGACCTACAGAAGTCGCTAGCGTTGATGATTTAGGTTTTGGGTTTGATGGTTGGTTACTATGTGATTTGGTATTTTTAGCGCCCGATGAAGTTGTTGTTGGTGCCTCGCTAATTTTTACAAGTTTAGGAGGATCCGGGTTGCTTTTATGTTTTGGATCGATGTTGGAAAATGTGGGGCGGGGGGCCCCCGGTTTCCAACAGTCCATAAACTGTAAGACAGATTTCTCAATTTTAATTAGTCTCACCTCTATTTTCATCAGGCGTGCTTCTAGGGGGCTTAAGATTGACTTAAGGAGATGACCTATGTCTGCTAGAGTTATGTCCTCTTCGGCTGACTCAGAATTGTATTCGATGGTGGGAGGTGGCAGGTCAGTGAGGGTGTCACTAGGTGGTTCCTGGGAGAGGTCAATCGATATCACAGGTGGGATACTGTCCTGGATAGTATGGTCTATACTAGATGTATTGTGTATTGACCCTGCCTTTTGCCTCACTTTTTTCGCCTTCCTATCCTTATTGCTCTGTTTCCCCATTTTCCTCTTTTGTATGGCGCCCTCCCTTAGGCCCCGATCTGCACTCGATGGCCCTACTAAATTTGGGGTGTTAGTTGTTGTGGGAAGTTCTTCCCTCAGTGAGATAGGGCTTTGGATGGTTAGATCAGTATCCTCCCCCGTATTTGTTGTGTTTGGTGGTTGAGTAATTTGCGTCAATGGCAGTGAAAGAAGACTCATATCCTCTAGATCGCTTAATGTTCCCTCAGAGAGGTCTATACTAGTGGTTCGCTGTACCCCACCACAAGCACCGAGCTGTGAGCTATCTATGGTCCGCCTATCCTCAGGAGTTTTTGCCATCGCTATAACGCCCATCGATGACCTCCTGACCCACTCTATTTCCTGCGAGATTTGTCTTTCTAGAAGAGTGATATCGTCAATCAAGAGGGAACCTGCCTTCAGAAAAGTTATCAATTTTACCTTGATTTGGGGTAGTTGTTATGGGGCCATTGGCTGCCAGGCTGGCTTTGCTCCTCGTCTCCATTTTGCTCATAGTGGGCAATATGACTCAAGGACGCCTAGGGAGAGGGCAATAATTTAGTAGAATCAAAGGTGAGTATTAGGGGAATTCCTGATGTAGGTGGAGTGGCCCAGTCCAGTCTCTAACGTTCTCGAACGGCCTCAAACGGCCCGCTCTTTGCCCGGTCTTCGCCCGCGCTTCCTTCCGCGCGCGTCCCGCGTACGCGTCTGGAGGCTGGGCTAAGTAGGAGGAGGAGGGGGGCGGGAAGAGGCACCAGGTGCGCGCGATGACCTGGCGCAAGCACCTCTGGGCCTCGCAGTCCCGCTCCGGCTGACCGCTTCGACTCCCTCAGCTGCAGCACAAACCCTGGGATGGAGCACACGGGCTCGAACAGAGTTCCGTCTTCAGGGCAAAGTTAATCCGGGTAAGGTGGAGCACACGGGCTCAAAAGGGTTCCGTCTTCAGGGCAGATGACTGGCAAGATAATTCCCAGCGCTTTTACCAGGACACACACACGACTGCGAGCGGCTCCCTCGGAGCGGGGGCCGCGAGTCGTTAAGAGCCTTCAGGGAGGAGGGGGCGGGAAGAGGCACCAGGTGCACGCGATGACCTGGCGCAAGAACCTCTGGGCCTCGCAGTCCCCCTCCCGCTGACCGCTTCGACTCCCTCAGCTGCAGCACAAACACTGGGATGGAGCACACGGACTCGAACAGAGTTCCTTCTTCAGGGCAAAGTTAATCTGGGTAAGGTGGAGCACACGGGCTCAAAAGGGTTCCGTCTTCAGGGCAGATGACTGGCAAGATAATTCCCAGCGCTTTTACCAGGACACAGAAACGACTGCGAGCGGCACCCGCGGAGCGGGGGCCGCCAGTCGTTAAGAGCCTTCAGGGAGGAGGGAGCGGGAAGAGGCACCAGGTGCGCGCGATGACCTGGCGCAAGCACCTCTGGGCCTCGCAGTCCCGCTCCCGCTGACCGCTTCGACTCCCTCAGCTGCAGCACAAACCCTGGGATGGAGCACACGGGCTCGAACAGAGTTCCGTCTTCAGGGCAAAGTTAATCCGGGTAAGGTGGAGCACACGGGCTCAAAAGGGTTCCGTCTTCAGGGCAGATGACTGGCAAGATAATTCCCAGTGCTTTTACCAGGACACAGACACGACTGCGAGCGGCACCCTCTTTCAACCTCCCTCTGTCTGTCACCCTCTGTCTCCCTCTCTCTGTCTCCTTCCCTCTGTCTCCCTCCCTCTGTCTCCCTCCCTCTGTCTCCCTCTCTCTCAGTCTGTCTCCCTCCCTCTGTCTCCCTCTCTCTGTCTCCCTACCTCTGTCTCCCTACCTCTGTCTCCCTCCCTCTGTCGCCCTCTCCCTGTCTCCCTCCCTCTGTCTCCCCCCTCTGTCTCTCTCTCCCTCTGTCTCCCTCTCCCTCTGTCTCCCACTCCCTCTCCCTCCGTCTCCCCCTCTGTCTCCCTCTACCTCTGTCTCCCTCCCTCTGTCTCCCTCCCCTCTGTCTCCCTCCCCTCTGTCTCCCTCTGCCAGTATCCCTCTGCCAGTCTCCCTCCTCCCTCTGTCTCCCTCCCTCTGTCTCCCTCTCCCTCTGTCTCCCTCTCCCTCGGTCTCCCTCTCCCTCTGTCTCCCTCTGTCTCCCACTCCCTCTTCCTCTGTTTCCTCTCCCTCGGTCTCTCTCCCCCTGTCTCCCTCTTCCCTCTGTCTCCCTCCCTCTATCTCCCTCCTCCCTCTGTCCCCCTCTCCCCCTGTCTCCCTCTCTCTCTGTCTCCCTCCCTCCCTCTGCCTCCCTCCTCCCTCTGTCTCCCTCCTCCCTCTGTCTCCCTCCTCCCTCTGTCTCCCTCCCTCTCCCTCTGTCTCCCTCCCTCTGTCTCCCTCTCTCTGTCTCTCTCTCTGTCTCCTTCCCTCTGTCTCCCTCACTCTGTCTCCCTCTCTCTATCTCCCTCCCTCTGTCTCCCGCCCTCTGTCTGTCTGTCTCCCTCTCTCTGTTTATCTCCCTCCCTCTGTCTCCCTCCCTCTGTCTCCCTCCCTCTGTCTCCCTTCCTCTGTCACCCTCCCTCTGTCTCCCTCTCCCTCCCTCTGTCTCCCTCTCTCTGTCGCCCTCTCTCTGTCGCCCTCTCTCTGTCGCCCCCCTCTGTCTCCGTCCTCTCTCTGTCTCCCTCCCCCTCCCTCTCCCTCCACCAGTCTACCTCCGCCAGTCTCCCTCGTCCCGCTCCCTCTGTCTACCGCACCCTCTGTCTCACTCTCCCTCTGTCTCCCTCCGCCTGTCTCCCTCCGCCTGTCTCATTCCGCCTGTCTCCCTCAGTCTGTCTCCCTCTCTCTGTCTCAGTCTGTCTCCCTCTCTCTCCCTCTGTGTGTCGCCCTTTGCCTCCCTCCCTCTCTCTCCCTCCCTCTCTCTGTCTGCCTCCCCCCTGCCTCTCCATTTCTCTCCCTCCCTCTTCCTCCCTCTGTCACTTCACCTGGCATGTGTGTGTGTCAGCTGGCTGAGACAGCTTCCCAGCTGCACCCGAGTACTTCACAGGTCTTTAAAGACCATTTACATGTTAATGAGGCTTTGTTCACCTCTTCTTAGTGCCCCTGCAGCTCCACTCTGACCTTCACTGGAATCGCCCGGCCCCCATACAGCGCTGCTGCAACGGCAGTGTTTGCCGACACAGGACACTAAATTTTTTGTTTAAAAAACACGGGTACGATGCCTGCAAGGTCCACGGGTCGCCAAGGAAGGCTTGCGGCCCGCGGGCCGTACTATGAGTACCCCTGCTCCAGGCCATCAACTGTCACACAAAATTACATTAGCAAAAGAGGAGGTGGACTACCTGTTATATTCAATGAAACAATAAATCTTACCGGCTGACACAGTTTCCACACAAGGTTGTGAGGCCCTCATGACCAGATGCAACCCTACACCAACTTTGTCCTTCCTTACAGGCCCCCACCTAGCAATGCAATATTCCCAGACACATTTTTAGACACAATTTCAAAGTTTATGAAACTACACTCCAAACCATGCATCCTTGGTGACTAAACATATGGTTAGACAAACCCACAATGCCCCATACAAGAACTATCATCACTGATATAAACACACTGAACCTACATCAGATCACCCGCAACCCCACACACATCACTAAACACATACTAGGTATAAGTAAGTAAGTAATACATTTACTTGTTCAATTAATCAAGTCGTTACAAAAAATTAATCCTGCACAAGCAATAAACAATACTGTTTGTATGAGCACAGTCAGCTATACATAAATGAACTCCATTTAAAGTTCATAGACATCTAATATTCTAGTCATCCAACCTTTAAGCAGTCGAAGTGCAAAAACAAGTAATTTAAAAGAAATAGCCATTTATTACTAGCAGCAAGATTATGTTGTGAAATGTAGTCATTTTAAGGGCACTTGATCACCAGCCCAAGGAACCGAAAGGCCAGCGCACATAAGTGCAGACCTGGCACCAGGCAAACTACTGAGCACAGGAATCTTCCCGTTCGCTCCAAATGTTCATTACTTTTCAGGGGCCATTTATGTGTTGGATTTCATAACTCCAGTCTTTCCACTGTCCTTTTTTAGGTTTCGCCTGGCGTAGCCATGCACAGCAGTGCCCGCACAGGGGAAATCTTATGTTTCTCAGTACGGGGCTTTGTCCCGCCTCTCTCTTCCATTGGCTAGCTCCATAAATGGAGGCTAGCCATTGGAAGAGAGATCTGTCCGTAATTCACGGAGCAGATTCGGGGGCGTTCCGGCGATTTTCTCGCTCTCCGCCCCTTTGTGAACGTCATTGCGGTGGTGGGCGGATGTTTTTTTTTTTGTCAAGGTTTGTTTTGGTCAATCCGCCGAAGATGGCGCCCGGGCAGTAGCTTCGTATTCGAACAGCTACCGACTGATCCCGCAACTGGGGTTCTGCACTTCCATCGTTTTTGTCCATTTTTGATTTTGTTTATTTTTTCCGTGTGATTTTTGGTATGCTTTGTCTGTCTGAGTTTTCCTGGCTCTCAGAGGAATGCGCTGCCAGCTGCCCATGTGTGCTGCAGTCACTGTAGGGTGCCCAAGGCTGTTTCTCGATCTTGGTAAGTAAGTGGCGCCATTGTTTAGCGCTGCAGAACAGCATTTTATTCCACTTGTACTATCCTTATAGAGTGTGATTTTGGGAGTCGAAGACCTGTTCTTTCTGTATGTTTACAGTCCTAGGGCTGCCCTCCTCTTCTCCTCGGGCGCTCTCCCACTCCCTATCTCGCTCTACTTCCCTGTGTTTATCTCTCTGCCCTTGCATCTTGCTCCACGCCTGGTGCCCATGCATGTCACTCTGTGCCCGTTCCCGCCCCCCTCCCGCTGTCCATGTGCCCGTTCCCGCCACCCCCTCCCGCTGTCCGTGTGCCCGTTCACGCCCCCCCTCCCGCTGTCCGTGTCTCCCGCCCCACTAGTAAATGCTTGTTTTTTATTAGAGCAAGACCAACCGTGTTTGACAGCATCAGTTTGCAGAAGTGATTATGTCCCGGAGAGCACAGTGTTTCACAGTAACATTCTAGCTTTTATTATAAATATGAAACGTACTGAGCAGCAACTGGGGCAGGGACCTAGGGCTCGGGGTCTCCAGAGAAAGTTGACTTGGGATTTTTCTTTTTATAACTCGAGACCTAAAGCGCATTACCATTTTGTTTGTCGAGGAGCGGCAACCACCAGCTATTTTGAGCTTTTCTGATAAGTCTTTGGTTGTGCTAAGGTGGGCGGAGCCAGTGGAGATCCGTTAGCGCGGGGTGATGTGGTCACCCCCCTCACATGGAGTTGCGTGAGTGCCTAGAGTGGGGCACGGCCATGATTTGGGGAGAAGTGTTAGGTGGCATTATTGTAGTCACTAATGTTTACTGCCACGATTTGAACCACTTTCTTGAGGTCTTGCTTTTGAACGAAAGGCTTCATTTTATAGGCATCCTCAGCTAATGCTGGGGCACCCTCAGTTGCATTTTCTTTTTATATGTTCAGATTGTTAGCTGTCAGAGATGAGCCCCAAAGACCTTGCTTTTTAAAAACACACACCCCCACACACACACAACTCCACACACACACAACCCCCCCACACACACAACCCCATACACATAACCCCACACACACAACCCCCCACACACACAACCCCCCACACACATAACCCCCACACACATAACCCCCCACACACATGACCCCACACACTCACACCCAACCCCACATACTCACACACAACCCCCCACACACAACCCCACACACACGCACAACCCCACACACTCACACACAACCCCACACACACAACCCCCCACATACACACAACCCCCTCCACACACACAACCCCCCACACACATCCCCACACTCACACACTGTTAGACTGGGACCCGGAGGGTCGGCCGAGCAAGGGGGGAGAGGCCTCCTGGCGAGGGCCCTCTCCTTCAATCGTACGGACGAGCAACTCCCCCCCCACAGATAGACACCACACAGAGATGAGTTCTGCACACTTTTATATATCTTTAGGTAAGGTAGCTGGCAATACAGTAGGAGCAGGATACGAGGATCCCGTCAATTCTAGTCTCTTTGGGGAAAGGGTAGCGGAACAGTCTCAGTACCGGACAGGCACGGGGTTAGTGGGTGTGGAGCTCACAATCCTCGAGCTGGTGGGTTCGCAAGTAGGGGCCGCGGCAGCGCCAGCAGGCCTTCAAGAGGGTCCACGGAAGGATGAGCCGCGGCAGCGCCAGCAGGCTTTCGAGATGGTTCACGGAAGGATGAGCCGCGGCAGCGCCAGCAGGCCTTCGAGATGGTTCACGGAAGGATGAGCCGCGGCAGCGCCTGCAGGCTTTCACGATGGTTCACGAAAGGAGGAGCCACGGCAGCGCCAGCAGGCCTTCAAGAGCATTCACGAAGAGGAGCCGCGGCAGCGCCAGCAGGCCTTCAAGATGGTTCACGAAGAGGATGAGCCGCGGCAGCGCCAGCAGGCCTTCAAGATGGTTCACGAAGAGGATGAGCCGCGGCAGCGCCAGCAGGCCTTCAAGATGGTTCACGAAGAGGATGAGCCGTGGCAGCGCCAGCAGGCCTTCAAAGATAGTTCACGAAGAGGAGCTGCGGCAGCGCCAGCAGGCCTCCAAGGATGAGTTCGTCTCGGTGTCTCTCGACTCCAAGATACAACTGCCTTCCTGCTCTGAAGCTGCCCCAGTTATAGGTCTGGTGCCCTTTGATGTCGGGACCCTCGCACTTGGAGGTCGGGAGGTCTGGGATGAGGGAGTCTAGACACCCAGCAGGGGGGTGGAGCCAGCGCCCAGGGAGGCTGGGGGCGATCGAAACCTGGCGGAGGGAAGCCATCGACACTCCTTCTCCCATTGACCTGCCAAGTGGTCTCTTTACCCCCTGGGTGGATGGTGGTGCCTCGATGTCGGGCTGGGCCAGGCCAGAGGCTGAGGTCGACCCGAGGCCACAAGGCCTGGTCGTGGAGGGTCCAAGATGGCGGCTGGGCCGGGGTCGGAGGTTCGGGAGGAGACCCGGGCCAGCCGAGGATGTTGCGATCATGAGCCAATGTTCTGTCGGGGAAGAGCGGGGGGTTGGCCCGGCGGCCTGGAGGTGTTGCTCCCGTCCGGGGACAGGGGTAGCCGGGGTCCGTGACCCGCCATGCGGGGAGGGGTCGGGCATGTCACAAGGCCTGTCCAACACACACACCACCCCACACACAACCCCACTCACTCACACAACCCCACGCACTTGCACACACAAACCCACATACAACCCCCCACACACAACCCCCCACACATACCCAAAAAAAACCACACAACCCCAAACACACACACACACAACCTCCCCACACACACAACCCCCACACACCCCAATACACAACCCCACACACTCACACACACTCACAAACTCACACACACAACACCATACACAAACACAACCCCCCACAAACACAACCCCACACACACACCCACACATACAACCCCACACACAACCAGAACCACACACAACCCCCTACACACAACCCCACACACAACCACCCAACACCCCCACACAACCCCGCACTCCACACAACCACACACAACCCGCCAAACACACAACCCTACATACACACAACCCCCCCACAAACACACAACCACACAAAACCAACCCCCACACACAAACCCCCCCACACACACAAGCCCCCCCAAACATAACCCCCTCCACACAAAAACCCCACACACACAACCCCACACACACACAACCCCCCACACACAACCCCACAAACTCACACCCACACACACACACACAACTCCATTACCACAAACACACAACCCCACACATACACACACAGCCCCCCACACACAACCCCTCACAACCAAACACAAACACACAACCACACAACCCCACAACCACACACAAACACACAACCACACACACAACCCTACACACACAACCCCACACACCACACAACCCCACACACACACAACCCCACACACAAACCCCCCCCACACACAACCCCCCACTCACACAACACCCCACACACACAAACCTCCCACACACACAACCCCCCCACACACACAAACCCCCACACACACAACCCCCTCACACATACAAACCCCCAACACACAAACCCCACACACACAACCCCACACATTCACACACAACCCCCACACACATAACCCCACACTCACACACAACCCACACTCATACACACAACCCCCCCAACACACACACACAACCCCAAACCCACCACCCCACACACACAACCCCACACACTCACACAACAACTCTAAACACACAACCCCCCACACACCAAAAAAAACCACACACAATCCCACACACAACCACAAACACAACCAAACACACAACCCCCCACACCCCAACACAACACCCCACACACATACACACTCACCCAACCCCACACACACAACCCCCCACATTCATAACCCCCCACACACACAACCCAACACACACACCACCACACACACATAACCCCTCACAACCAAACACAAACACACAACCACACAAACTCACACCCACACACACACACAACTCCATTACCACACACACACAACCCCACACACATAACCCCTCACAACCAAACACAAACACACAACCACACACACAACCACACAACCCCACAACCACACACAAACACACAACCACACACACAACCCTACACACACACACAACCCCACAGACCACACAACTGCACACACACACTACCCCCCACACAACCCCCCACACACACAACCCCCCACTCACACAACCCCCCCACACACAAACCTCCCACACACACAACCCCCCACACACACAAACCCCGACACACACAACCCCCTCACACATACAAACCCCCAACACACAAACCCCCCACACTCAACCCCACACATTCACACACAACCCCCCACACACATAACCCTACACTCACACACAACCCACACTCATACACTCAACCCCCCAACACACACACAACCCCAAACCCACCACCCCACACACACAACCCCACACACTCACACACACAACTCTAAACACACAACCCCCCACACACCAAAAAAACCACACACAATCCCACACACAACCACAAACACAACCAAACACACAACCCCCCACACCCCAACACAACACCCCACACACATACACACTCACTCAACCCCACACACACAACCCCTCACATTCACAACCCCCCACAAACACACAACCCCACACACACCACCACACACACATAACCCCTCACAACCAAACACGAACACACAACCACACACACAACCACACAACCACACACAACCACACTCACCCACACACACACAACCCCACACACACAACCCCACACACTCATACACAACCCCACACTCACACACAACCCCCCACACACACACAACCCCCCACATACACGACCCCCAACACACACACACAACCCCAAACACACCACCCCACACACATAACCCCACACTCACACAACCCCACACACTCTCACGCACAACTCTACACACACAACCCCCAAACACCCCAAAATAAAACACACACAACCACACAACCCCACACACAACCACACACACAACCCACACACCCCAACACAATACCCGACATGCATACATACTCATTCACTCAGCCCCACAAATACTCAACTCCCCACACACAACCCCACACACACACAACCCCCCAACACAACCCCCACACAAACCCTCCCACACACAACCCCCCCACACAACCGCACACAACCCCACACACCACATAACCCCCCACACAACCCCCCCACACACACTCCCCCCACATAACCCCCCACACACAACCCCCCACACACAACCCCCCACACAACCACACACACACAACCCCATACACACACAAACCCCACAAAGACACAACCCCCCCACACACACAACCCCACACACACAACCCCACCTACACACACGCAACCCCCAACACACACAAACCCCCAAACACAACCCCACACACAACCCCACAACCTCACACCCACACACACACTCAACCACAAACCCACACACACACAACCCCCACACACAACCCCTCACACACAAACCCACACACACAACCACAGACACATAACCCCACACAACCACACACACAACCACAAAACCCCCCACACACAACCCCTCACACAACCCCCCCACACACACATGCCCACACACAACTCTACACACACAACCCCACACACCACACAACCCCTTGCACACATGCACCCAGACACTCTCTCAGACTCTCACGGACACTCTCTCACAGACTCTAACAGACTCAGACACTTGGACAAACACTCTCTCACAGACACTCTCTCACAGACTCTCACAGATACTCACACTCTCAGATACTCTCTCAGACACACTCTCATAGACTCTCAGACACTCTCTCACAGACATGCTCTCACTCTCACAAACTTTCACAGACACTCTCTCACAAACTCTCAGACACTCTCTCACAGACACTCACAGACACTCCTTCACACTCTCACAGACTCACATTCTCACACTCTAACAGACATTCTCTCACAGACACTCCTTCACACTCCCACAGACTCTCTCACATTCTCACACTCTAACAGACATTCTCTCACAGACTCTCACAGACAGACTCTCACAGACACTCTCTCACAGACACACTCACATACACTCTCATACAGACTCTCACAGACGCTCTCTCACACACTCACAGACTCTCTCACAGACACTCACAGACTCTCTCTCGCAGACACTCTCTCACATACTCTCAGATACCCTCTCTCACAGACTCTTGCAGACACTCTCATACTCTCACAGACACTCTCTCACACTCTCTCACAGAAACTCTCACAGACACTCTCACAGATACTTTCTCACAGACACTCTCTCACAGAATCTCACACACTGTTGGACTTGGCCCTCCTGGCAGGTTCACCCCTGAACATTTTGCTTTTTATATGTGACCTGGGGATGGTGATTCTTGGTTTCTGCGCACTTTCACTGTGTCCCAGTGGAAAGTTTGTGCGCACTCTGAGTGCGTGTGGTGAGATAGGCCTTCCCTCCCATAGGAATGCATGGAGAATGTATGTGTCCCTGGTAGTTCCTGATGCGTGGGGTGTGCAGGCTCGAGTCTGGTATGTGCGGACTCATGTGATTAAATGCGCAATGATGTGTGCAGCGTGTTTGTGTCTAATATGGAAGTGCCACTTCTAGAAGTGTGCCTGTCTGTGCAGTGAGTGTGCTGGCACATGAGTCTGGATGGGTCTGCCCGGTGGTGAGTGTTGAGATTAGCATGTGTGATGTGAGGGAGTGGTGCACCTGGGACCTGAATAGGGCTGAACTTTTCCGACACAATGCTGGCTCCGCCCCCTGTGGTGCATCCAATGACCCTAGCCTGGCCAGTAAAAGGAAAGGGTGGTTGAGCACACAACAGTGCTCCAAAACCAGCTGTGACTGGTTTTCCCCCATCCTGCACCCCGAGACAAAGGAATTCCCTCTATAAAAAGGGGCTGTGTCCCCATACAAAATGTTCTTGTTTCCCACTCGAATCTACCAGGGGCGTGCTGCTGCTGGGGCCCAGGGGAAGGCTTGCCTCCCTGGGCCCTGCCCAGCCCCTGGACTGCTGATGTCCTGGACTCCTGAAAGGACTTTTGCTGAGGTTTGTGGCTGGACTGAATGGTCTTCTCAGCGCCTGGGAGCGCTTTATCTCTTCCCTAGCGCCTGGAAGTGCTTTATCTTGTCCCCAGCACCTGGGAGTGCTGCAATCACCTGCTAAGCGCTGGGAGCGCTTTGTTTCTTCCCTAAAGCGCCTGGAAGCGCTTTATTTATCCACTAGTGCTTGGGGAGCGCTTTTATTTGTCCCAAGAGCTTGGTAGCACTTTTATTTCCCTTTGGCGGCTGCCTACGCCGCTCATTGCAGTGTTCCCCTTGTTATTTACTATACCCGGTGTTGGACCCGGCCTCGTGGTGTGGTTCCCCCCGCGAATCAGCTCCCCGTTAGCCCAGATCCATACATAGAGACCCCTAGCGCCCTTCCCATGTCCGACCAAACGCCCATTGCCCGCATCGGCCTGTCCCCGGCCACCCTTTCAGCCCGCACGCCCCAAACCCGCAAGGCCCCATAGGCCTATCGGCAGCCATTTTTCCTTCCAGAGATCCCGTGGGCCTAGCATGACCCCAGCCCCAGCGCAGCGTAGGCTCCAGATGCGAAAGCCCCCGTTGGGAGGGTGAGGGCTACCCTAGTGAGAGAAGGCGATGAGTTTTGATGGCACCTCCGGCCTCCCCTGAGCGAATGGTTTCAATCACACCTCTGGTCTCCCCCCTGAGGGCCAGTTTCGATGTCACCTCTGGCCTCCCCGAGTGCTGGCTCCAGACCTGCTGGGCGTCTGGGAATTCCCGGACGCATCCTCAAAAGGATCAGAGAACCAACCGCCGGACCTCACCCACGAACCGCCCCCACAGCCTCGGACCCCCGCCTGCAAGGGTCCGGACATCAAAGGGTCACTGAACTATATCAAGGGTCGCCCCTGAACTAGCGGGCAGTTGTATCTTGGACAAGGAAGCCCTGCTGATCTGATCGCGGCTGACTGAACCTCGTGAACTCTTGAGCCCTGCTGACGCTGTCATGGCTCGTTCTTGGAACTGAACCATCGGAGTCCTGCTGACCTCGTCGCGGCTCGAGCTTGAACCTTGAAGACACCTAAGGAACTCTCTGAGCCCTGCTGACGTGGTTGCGGCTCCTCCTGAACTTCCTCCAGAGCGAGCCCTGCTGACGCTGTCGCGGCTCGAGGAACATTCTAGTCCGGCTGGACTATCGAAGTTAGCATCCCGACGAAACTATCCTCAAGTGAGTAGGATCACCAGTGCAACTACCACCTTCCGTATCCCCCCGGCTCGAGGATTGAGAGCTTTGCGCAGGGTATGCTACGTACTGGGCTACGAAACTAAGACTGTACCGCTACCCCCTCCCTAAAGACTTAAGACTCTCTGCGATCTCTCAATCGTTGTATATAAGTGTGATATTACCTTACTTCATGATTATAAAGAAGTTCATAACTACTCCTTCGGTGTTGTGTCTGTTCATAAGTGTGGTGTGGTCCTCGTGTGAACGATTCGCTACTTGAGGTCTTCCCCGGGGGAGATCTCTCATAAGGCTCGGCATATTGGGATCGACCCTTCTAACACCCGGATAGTGCCTGCGATTATCGCCGCCCGGCCCGCAACAGGAAGTCAGGCAGGCCGGGGGCAGGACATCGCGACAACAGGAAGCCGACGGGAGCCCACCCCGCGCTCCTGCATCGAGAAAGAGCCGCCGCCGGAAGGAGAAGGTGGGGCTCCAAAGAGAAGCCAGGTCCGCCCAGGCGAGACCCGGCGAGGAAGAGGAAGGACGCCGCGGACTGCACCCGGTGAGTGGGGGCTGTGCTAGAGAGAGGGGGGGTGTCAGGGCACATTGCCGGTGCCCGCCCTCCTTCAGCCGTGTTGCTAAGCCCACGAGGGCTTCAGGGCACTCCGCTGTTCTCGAATTCCCAGAGGGGGGGACTCCACCTACCAAGGCGCCATTTGTTCTTAGAGCCCCGAGAGGCTCAAAGCGCCACATCTGGTTTTTCAAGCCCACGAGAGTCTCTGGCGGCATCTTGGCGTTTCCGAGTCCCGAGAAGGAGGAACTCCCACAAAAGGGCACCCAATTCTCGAGAGCCCACGGGGCTTAGGGGGCATTGAAGGCAGTTCTTGAGCCTGAAAGGCTCCAAAGACAGAGGGCTTTTGTTGCTGCAGAGCCTGCAAGGCTCAATTCGGGGGTATTGTCCTTCGTGGTAGAGCAGCCCCGGAAGGCAGCGGGCCGCTCCCACCTTGCCCGCAGTTGTTCCCGAGTCCACGAGAGGCTCAAGTGGGCCATTGGTGATTCTCGAGTCCCCAGAGGGGGAGGCTCCACCATCGTTTGGCCGCATCAGTGTATTTACAGCTACCCAGCCCTTAGTGGGCCGCTCCCGCTTTTAGGCCCCCATGACTTTGGGACACAGGGCGTCCTAGCCTCAACGAGGCCAGTTGGCCTAGGGACAGTCACAGGTTGTGACTTGTGTGAGTTCTGCGCAATTGTTTTTCCTGCGCCTCTGAATGTGTTTTTATGCGTCATGTGCCTTGTTCTTACACCTCTGAATGTGTTGTTTATGCATCATGTGTTATCCTGTGCTGCACCTCTGAATGTTTTTATGCATCAAGTGCCTTGTTCTTACACCTCTAAATGTTTTTAGGCATCATGTGTTTTCCTGTGCTGCACCTCTGAATGTGATTTGATGCGTCATGTGCCTTGTTCTTACACCGCTGAATGTATGGTTACGCATCATGTGTTTTCCTTCCCTACCCCTCTGAATGTTGGGATGCATCATCTGTAATATGTTCATGCTTATACCCCTTAATGTATGGTGATACTTAGGTGGTTGTTCTTGCTAGTACAGGTGTTGCTAGTGAGGTACTGGTTCCCTGCGTAATACTCTCCCAAGGTTGTTAGGGCTGCGTAGGTGGTACTTACCTGTTACCAGTGATTACTGTTTGTGTGCTACATTTTCTAATTTGTGCTACAGTGATTTTATATTCTAAGTTCTAAAAGTGCCTATTCCTGACAGTGGTCCATGTGGCCCTGTCCTGTACATAATCCCCTGTACATTCTGCCCGTGCCTGTTGGAACATTGTAAAGTGTGTGTTTCTATCTAATGTGTTTTGGTGTAATACAAAGGCTATTTTTATACATAACCTTGTGTGGAGTTTCCTTTGTGGTGGGCCTTGGGTGTTGGTGCTGGGGGAGCGTGCGCAAACACGTTACCAAGGGGGTGAGCTGGGGTTATCTTGGCGTGTAACTCCCTTGCCCTGACTTAGAGTGGTGGTCTTTGACTGACTTTGGCGCAAGCCTTGGCCAGCCAGAGATCCCATTTCTAACACACACTCTCTCAGACACTCTCTCACAAACACTCTCACAGACACTCTCTCACAGATACTCTCACAGACACTCCCTCAAAGACCCTATCAAAGACACTCTCACAGACACTCTCACAGATACTCTCTCACAGACACTCTCTCACACTTTCAGACACTCTCATAGACACTCTCTCACAGAATGTCACAGACACTCTCACAGACACTGTCTCACACTCTTACAGACACTCTCTCAAAGATAATCTCTCACAGCCACTCTCTCACGAGCACATTCACAGACACACTCTCTCACAAGCACACTCTCACAGACACACTCTCTCACAGACACTCTGTTGTGTCCTATGTAAAAAGGCACCAGGAGCCAGGATGTATATTTAAATCTTCTTTATTAATCTTCAGTTCAGGATACATCTGTCTTGACTCCAGCCAGCCTAGTGTGGTACCAGCCGCACCAGGAGCAGCCTGCCTAGCTGCTCAGCCCATCTCTGACTGCCACATTCATCCCACTCAGTCACCCAGGCATTCCATGCATCACAGGCACACCTACATTCTAAGACCAAGACACACTCTGGCTGAGCAGCTAGAAGGCAGCAGGGCTAGAGTACATGTTATAATAGAAAGTAGGATATAACACACTCTCTCACAGACACTCTCACCGATTCTCAGACACTCTCTCACAGACTCTCACAGACACTCTCTCTCAGACACTCTCTCAGACTCACAGACACTCTTTCACAGACACTCTCTCACAGACGCTCACAGACATTCTTCCAAAACTCTCACAGGCACTCTCACATCCACTCTCTCACAGATACTCTCACAGACTCTCACACTCTCACAGATGCTCTTACAGACTATTCCAGACACTGACAGACACTCTCTGACAGACACTCTATGACAGAGAGATTCTCACAGACACTCTCTCACAGACACTCGCACAGATCTCACAGACATTCTCTCGACACTCTCTCACACTCTGACTCACAAACTTTCAGAGACACTCTCACACTCTATCACAGACACTGTTTCACTCTCACAGTCTCTAACAGACAATGTCTCACACTCTTTCACAGACAGACTCTCACAGACACTCTCTCACAGATACTCTCTCACAGATACTCTCTCACAGACACTCTCTCACAAGCACACTCTCACAGACAGTCTCACAGACTCTCAGACACACTCTCACAGACACTCTCACAGACACCCTCTCAGACTCACACTCTCTCAGACTCTCACAGACATTCTCCCGACACTCTCACAGACACTCTATCACAGACACTCACAGACACACCCTCACAGACTCTCACAGACACTCTAACAGACACTCTCTCTCAGACACTCTCTGACAGACATTCTCACAGACTCTCACAGACATTCTCTTGACGCTCTCTCACAGACACTCTCGCACTCTCAGACTCTCACAGACACTCTCCAGACTCTCTCACAAACTTTCAGAGACACTCTCTCACAGCCACTCTCACAGACTCTCTCACAGACACTCTCTCACAGACACTCTCTCACAGACATTCTCACACACTCTCACAGACATTCTCTCGACGCTCTCTCAGACACTCTCACACTCTCAGACTCTCACAGACACTCTCCAGACTCTCTCAAAAACTTTCAGATACACTCTCTCACAGACACTCTCTCACACAGACACTTTCTCGCAGATACTTTCTCACAGATACTCTCTCACAGACACTCTCACAGACATACTCTCACAGACTCTCACAGACACTCTCACAGACACTCAAACAGACACTCTCTCACAGACACTGTCACAGACACTCTCTCACATACTCTCACAGACACTCTCACAGACACTCTCACAGACACTCTCACACACAGACTCTCACAGACACTCTCTCACAGACACTCCCTCACAGATACTCTCTCAGACTCACAGACACTCAGACTCACAGACACTCTCTCACAGATTCTCACTCTCATATTCTCTCACAGACTCTCACAGACATTCTCTCACAGACTCTCACAGATGCTCTCTCGCAGACTCTTACAGACTCTCACTCAGACACTCTCGCAAACACTCTCTCATAGACTCTCAGAGACCCTCTCTCGCAGACTCTCACAGACATTCTCTCACAGACTCTCACAGATGCTCTCTCGCAGACTCTCACTCAGACACTCTCGCAAACACTCTCTCATACACTCTCAGAGACCCTCTCTCGCAGACTCCCACAGACACTCTCTCATACTCTCACACTCTCTCACAGACACTCCCTCACAGATTCTCCAACACTTTCAGACTCTCACAGATACTCTCACACTCTCTCTCACAGGCACCCTCACAGACACTCTCACAGATACTGTCTCACAGACACTCTCTCACAGTCTCACAGACACTCTCACAGACACTCTCTCACAGACGCCCTCTCACAGACACTCTCTCACAGATACTCTCTCACAGACACTCTATCAAAGACACTGTCTCACAGACACTCTCAGACACTCTCTCACAGACTCTCACAGACACTCTCTGACAGACACTGTCTCACCGACACTAATAGACAGACTCTCAAAGACAGTCTCTCACAAACTCTCTCACAGACACTCTCTCACAGATGCCCTCTCACAGACACTCTCTCACAGATACTCTCTCACAGACACTCTATCAAAGACACTGTCTCACAGACACTCTCAGACACTCTCTCACAGACTCTCACATACACTCTCTCACAGACACTCTCTCACAGACACTCTCTGACAGACACTGTCTCACCGACACTAATAGACAGACTCTCAAAGACAGTCTCTCACAAACTCTCTCACAGACACTCTCTCACAGACTCTCACAGACACTCTCTCACAGACTCTCACAGACACTCTCAGACTAACAGACACACAGATATTCTCTCAACACGCTCACAGACTCTCAGCCACTCTCACACTCACAGACACTCTCTCACAGACACTCTCACAGAGACTTTCACAGACTCTCTCACATACACTCTTTCACAGACACCCTATCACAGACACTCACAGACTCTCAAAGACACTCTCATAGACACTCTCTCACACACTCTCACTGACACTCTCGCACAGACATTCTCTCACAGACACTCTCACAGACAGACTCTCAAAGACACTCTTTCACAGACACTCTCTCACAGACACTCTCTCACAGACACTCTCACAGACACTCTCACAGACACTCTCACGGACACTCTCTTACAGACACTCTCTCTCAGACTCACAGACACTCTCTCAGACTCTCACAGACATTCTCTTGACACTCAGACACTCTCTCACAGACACTCACACACTCAGACTCCCACAGACACTCTCTCACAGACTCTCACAAAGCTTCAAATACACGCTCTCACACTCTATCACAGACATTCCCTCACACTCTATCAGAGACATTCCCTGACACTCTCCCAGACTCGTACATACATTCTCTCACATACTCTCTCACAGACACTCTCTCACAGACACTCTCTCACAGACACTCTCATAGTCTCTCACAGATAATCTCTCACAGACACTCTCTCACATTGTCTCACACTCTCACAGACAGACTCTCACAGACAGACTCTCACAGACACTCTCTCACAGACTTTCATAGATAGTATCTGTGAGAGTGTGAGAGTGTCTGCGAGAGTCTGAGAGTGTCGAGAGAATTTCTGTGATGGTCTGTGAGACAGTGTCTGTGAGTCTAAGAGAGTGTCTCTGAGTGTCTATGAGAGAGTGTCTGTGAGAGAGTGTCTGTGAGAGTGTGTCTGTGAGAGTGTGTCGGTGAGAGTCTGTGAGAGAGTGTGTGAGAGAGTGTCTGTGAGAGACTATGAGGGAGACTGTGAGAGATTGTCTGAGAGAGTCTGTGAGAGATTGTCTTTGATAAAGTGTCTGTGAGAGAGTGTCTGTGAGAGTCTGTGAGAGTATGTGCGGGAGTGTCTGTGAGTGTATGTGTTAGAGTGTATGTGAGAGAGTGTCTGTGAGAGTCTCTGAGTGTTTGTGAGACAGTGTCTGAGAGTCTGTGAGAGAGTCTGTGAGAGAGTGTCTATTAGAGTGTGTCTTTGAGAGTGTGCTTGTGAGAGAGTGTGACTGTGAGAGTGTGCTTGTGATAAAGTGTCTGTGAGAGAGTATCTGTGAGAGTCTGTCTGTGAGAGAGTGTGAGACAGTGTCTGTGAGAGTGTCTGTGAGAGACTATGAGAGAGTGTCTGAGAGTGTCTGTGAGAGAGTGTCTGTGAGAGACTGTCTGTGAGAGAGTGTGAGACAGTGTCTGCGAGAGAGTGTTTGTGAGAGTCTGTGAGAGAGTGTGTGAGAGTGTCTGCGAGAGATTGTCTGTGAGAGACTAAGAGAGAGTCTGTGTCTGTGAGAGAGTATCTGAGAGAATGTCTCTTGCCATCTCACAAACACTCACAGGCACTCTCTCACAGACACTCTCTCACAGACACTCTCTCACAGACATTATCACAGACTCTCACAGACATTCTCTCGACACTCTCTGACACTCCCACACACTCAGAATCTCACAGGCACTCTCCAGACTCTCTCAAAAACTTTCAGAGACACTCTCTCAGACACTCTCTCACAGACACTTTCTCGCAGATACTTTCTCACAGATACACTCTCACAGACACACTCTCACAGACTCTCACAGGCACTGTCACAGACACTCTCTCACATACTCTCACATACACTCTCACAGACACAGACTCTCACAGACACTCCCTCACAGATACTCTCTCGGACTCACAGACACTCAGACTCACAGACACTCTCTTACAGACTCTCACTCTCATATTCTCTCACAGACTCTCACAGACATTCTCTCACAGACTCTCAAAGATGCTCTCTCACAGACTCCTACAGACTCTCACTCAGACACTCTCGCAAACACTCTCTCATAGAGTCTCAGAGACCCTCTCTCGCAGACTCCCACAGATACTCTCTCATAGTCTCACACTCTCTCACAGACACTCCCTCACAGACTCTCAGACACTTTCAGACTCTCACAGACACTCTCTCACACTCTCTCTCACAGACACCCTCACAGATACTGTCTCACAGACACTCTCTCACAGACACTCTCTCACAGTCTCACAGACGCTCTCACAGACACTCTCTCACAGACACCCTCTCAGACACCCTCTCAGACACTCTCTCACAGATACTCCCTCACAGACACTGTATCAAAAGCAATCTCTCATAGACACTCTCAGACACTCTCTTACAGACTCTCACATACACTCTCTCACAGACTCTCTGACAGACACTATCTGACAGACACTGTCTCACCAACACTAATAGACAGACTCTCAAAGACAGTCTCTCACAAACTCTCTCACAGACACTCTCACAGCCTGTCACAGACACTCTCAGACTCACAGACACACAGACATTCTCTCAACATGCTCATAGACTCACAGACACTCTCTCACAGACACTCTCACAGACACACTCTCACAGACTCTCACAGACACTCTCACAGACAATCAAACAGACACTCTCTCACAGACACTGTCACAGACACTCTCTCACATACTCTCACAGACACTCTCACACAGACAATCACAGACACTCTCTCACAGACACTCCCTCACAGATACTCTCTCAGACTCACAGACACTCAGACTCACAGACACTCTCTTACAGACTCTCACTCTCACATTCTCTCACAGACTCTCACAGACTCTCACAGATGCTCTCTCACAGACTCTCACTCAGACACTCTCGCAAACACTCTCTCATAGACTCTCAGAGACCCTCTCTCGTGGACTCCCACAGATACTCTCTCACACTCTCACACTCTCTCACAGACACTCCCTCACAGACTCTCAGACACTTTCAGACTCTCACAGACACTCTCTCACACTCTCTCTCACAGACACCCTCACAGACACTCTCATAGATACTGTCTCACAGACACTCTCTCACAGACACTCTCTCAGACACTCTCTCACAGTCTCACAGACACTCTCTCAGAGACACTCTCTCACAGACACCCTCTCACAGACACTCTCTCACAGATACTCTCTCACAGACACTCTATCAAAAGCACTCTCTCACAGACACTCTCAGAAACTCTCTCACAGACTCTCACATACACTCTCTCACAGACTCTCTCACAGACACTCTGACAGACACTGTCTCATTGACACTAATAGACAGACTCTCAAAGACAGTCTCTCACAAACTCTCTCACAGACACTCTCACAGACTGTCACAGACACTCTCAGGCTCACAGACACACAGACATTCTCTCAACAAGCTCATAGACTCTCAGACACTCTCACACCCACACTCTCTCACAGACACTCTCACAGAGACTTTCACAGACTGTCTCACAGACACTTTCACAGACACCCTATCACAGACACTCACAGACTCTCACAGACTCTTTCACAGACACTCAAGGACACTCTCATAGACACTCTCTCACAGACACTCTCACAGACACTCTCGCAGACACTCTCTCACAGACACTCTCACAGACAGACTCTCAAAGACACTCTTTCACAGACACTCTCTCACAGACACTCTTTTAAAGATACTCTCTCACAGACACTCTCACAGACACTCTCTCTCAGTCTTACAGACACTCTCTCAGACTCTCACAGACATTCTCTCGACACTCACAGACACTCTCTCACAGACACTCACAAAGCTTCAAATACACGCTCTCACACTCTTATCACAGACATTCCCTCACACTCTCCCAGACTCTCACAGACATTCTCTCACAGACTCTCTCACAGACACTCTCTCACAGACACTGTCTCACAGACACTCTCATAGTCTCTCACAGATAATCTCTCACAGACACTCTCTCACAGACTCTCACTCACAGACATTGTCTCACACTCTCACAGACAGACTCTCACAGGCAGACTCTCACAGACACTCTCACACTCTCACTGAAACTCTCCCACAGAAACTCTCAGACTCTCACAGACACTCTAACAGACTCTCTCACAGACACTCTCCTCTCACAGACACTCTCAGAGAGACACTCACCGGCACTCTCTCACAGATACTCTCTCACAGACATTCTCTCACAGACATTCTCACAGACACTCTCTCACAGGCACTCTCTCACAGACTCTCAGACTCATAGACACTCTCTCACACTCAGACTCTCACAGACACTGTCACAGACACTCTCACAGACACTTATCACAGATACTGTCTCACTGACACTCTCACAGACACTCTCTGACACTCTCTCACAGTCTCATAAACACTCTCACAGACACTCTTTCACAGACACTGTCTCCCTCACCGACTCTCACAGAAACTCTCTGACACTCTCTCACAGTCTCATAAACACTCTCTCAGACACTATCATAGACACTCTCTCACAGACTCTCTCATAGTCTCTCACAGACACTCTCGCAGACACCCTCTCACACACACTCTCACAGACTCTCACAGACACTGTCTCACAGTCACAGTCTCTCACAGATACTCTCTCATGGACACTCTCTCACAAGCACACTTTCACAGACACTCTCTCACAGATACTCTCTTACAGACACTCTCAGACACTCTCACAGACTCTCATAGTCTCTCTCATAGTCTCTCACAGACACTCTCACAGACACTCGCTCACACACTCTCACAGACACTCTCTCACAGACACTGTCTCACACTCTCTCACAGACAGACTCTCACAGATACTCTCTCGGAGACACTTTCTCACAAGCACTCTCACAGACACACTCTCACAAGCACACTCTCAAAGACACACTCTCACAGACACTCCCTCACAGATACTCTCACAGACTCAGACACTCTCTCATAGACTCTCACACTCTCTCACAGACACTCTCTTAGACTCACAGACACTCTGTCACAGACACTCACAGACACTCTGAAAGAGTCTCACAGACACTCTCTCAAATACACTCTATCACAGACTCTCACAGACACTCTCTCAGACACTCTCTCACAGACACTCTCTCAAAGACACTCTCTCAAAGACACTCTCTCACAGACTCTCTCAGACACTCTCTCACAGTTTCATAGTCTCTCACACTCTAATACTCTCTCACACACTCTCTCGCAGACTCTCACAGACACACTCTCAGAGACACACTCTCTCACAAGCAAACTCTCACAGACACACTCTCTCAAAGACACTCTCGCAGACTCTCAGACACTCTCTCACAGACTCTCACAGACACTCTCTCAGACTCACAGACACTGTCTCACAGACCCTCACAGAAATTCTCTCGACACTCACACAGACACACACAGACACTCTCACACTCTCACAGATACTCTCTATGAGAGTCTGTGAGAGAGTGTCTGTGAGTGAGTGTCTGTGAGTGAGTGTCTGTGAGATAGTGTGAGACAATGTCTGTGAGAGATTGTGAGAGAGTGTCTGATAGTGTCTGTGAGAGAGTGTCTGTGAGAGAGTGTGAGACAACGTCTGTGAGAGAGTGTCTGTGAGAGTCTGTGAGAGTGTCTGTGAGAGATTGTGAGAGACTATGAGAGATTCTGTGAGAGAGTGTCTGAGAGTGTCTGTGAGAGAGTGTCTGTGAGAGTGTCTGTGAGACTGTGAGAGAGTGTCTGAGAGAGTGTCTGTGAGAGAGTGTTCGTGAGACAGTATCTGTGAGACAGTGTCAGTGAGAGAGTGTCTGTGAGAGTGTCTGTGTCTCTGAAACTTTTTGAGTCTGTGAGAGAGTGTCTGTGAGAGTCTGAGAAGGTCTGTGACAGTGTCTGTGAGTGTCCAGAGAATGTCTGTGAAAGTCTGCGAGAGTGTCTTTGAGAGAGTGTCTGTGAGAGAGTGTCTGTGAGAGTGTCTATGAGAGAGTGTATGTGAGAGTGTCTGTGAGACTGTGAGAGTGTCTGTGAGAGAGTTTCTGTGAGAGATTCTGTGAGAGTGTCTGTGAGAGTCTGTGAGAGTGTCTGTGAGAGTCTGTGAAAGAGTCTGTGAGAGTCTGTGAGGGAGTGTCTGTGAATGTCTGTGATAGGGAGTCTGTGAGAGAGTCTGTGAGAGAGTCTCAGTGAGAGTGTCTGTGAGAGTCTGTGAGGGAGTGTCAGAGTGTCTGTGATAGGGAGTCTGTGAGAGAGTGTGTGAGAGAGTGTCTGTGAGAGTGTCTGTGAGAGACTATGAGAGTCTCTGAGAGAGTGTCTGAGAGTGTTTGTGAGAGAATGTCTATGAGAGTGTCTGTGAGAGTCTGTCTGTTAGAGAGTGTGAGACAGTTTCTGTGAGAGCGTGTCTGTGAGTCTGTGAGAGAGTGTCTGTGAAAGACTATGATAGAGTCTGTGAGAGAGTGTCTGAGAGAGTCTGTGAGAGTGTCTGAAAGAGTCTGTGAGAGTGTCTGTGAGACAGTATGTGTGAGAGAGTGCCTGTGAGAGAGTGTCTGAGAGAGTGTACTTGTGAGAGAGTGTCTGTGAGAGTCTTTGATAGAGTGTCTGTGAGAGTCTGTCTGTGAGAGAGTGTGAGACAGTGTCTGTGAGAGTGTCTGTGAGATTCTGTGAGAGTGTGTGAGAGAGTGTCTGTGAGAGACTATGAGAGAGTCTGTGAGAGAGTGTCTGAGAGTGCTGTGAGAGTCTGTCTGTGAGAGAGTGGGAGACAGTGTCTGTGAGAGAGTGTGAGAGTCTGTGAGTGTCTGTGAGAGACTATGAGAAAGTGTCTGAGAGAGTGTCTGTGAGGCTATGAGAGAGTGTCTGAGAGAGTGTCTGTGAGAGAGTGCCTGAGAGTGTCTGTGAGAGACTGTGAGAGTTTCTGTGAGAGAGACTAAGTCTGTGTGAGAGTGTCTGTGAGAGTGTCGAGAGAATGTGTGTCTGAGAGAGTGTCTGTGTCTGTGAGAGTCTGTGAGAGAGAGTGTCTTTGAGAGTGTGCTTGTGAGAGAGTTTGTCTGTGAGAGTGTGCTTGTGAGAGACTATGAGAGAGTGTCTGTGAGAGAGTCTGTGAGCGAGTGTCTGAGAGTCTATGAGAGTCTGTGAGACAGTGTCTGTGAGAGAGTCTCTGTGAGAGTCTCGAAGAGTGTACTTGTGAGAGAGTGTCTGTGAGAGAGTATCTTTGATAGAGTTTCTGTGAGAGTCTGTGAGAGAGTGTGAGACAGTGTCTGTGAGAGGCTATGAGAGAGTCTGTGAGAGAATGTCTGAGAGTGCTGTGTGAGTCTGTCTGTGAGAGAGTGGGAGACAGTGTCTGTGAGAGTCTGTGAGAGAGTGTGAGAGTCTGAGTGTGAGAGACTATGAGAGAGTGTCTGTGAGAGTGTCTGTGAGAGAGTGAGAGAGTATCTAAGAGAGTGTCTGTGAGACAATATCTGTGAGAGTGTCTGAGAGTGTGAGAGTTTCTGTGAGAGAGACTGAGTCTGTGTGAGAGTATCTGTGAGTGTCGAGAGAATGTCTGTGAGAGAGTTTCTGTATCTATGAGAGTCTGTGAGAGAGTGTGACTTTGAGAGTGTGCTTGTGAGAGAGTTTGTCTGTGAGAGTGTGCTTGTGAGAGAGTGTCAGTGAGTGTATGTGAGAGTGTCTGTGAGAGTGTCTGTGAGAGAGTCTGTGAGCGAGTGTCTGTGAGAGTCTATGAGAGTCTGTGAGAGAGTGTCTGTGAGTGTCTGTGAGAGAGTGTCTGTGAGACAGTGTCTGTGAGAGAGTCTCTGTGAGAGTCTCGGAGAGTGTGAGAGTGTCTGTGAGAGTCTGTGAGAGTGTCAAGAGAATTTCTGAGTGTCTGTGAGTCTGAGAGTGTCTGAGAGAGAGTGTGTCTGTGAGAGTGTGTGCCTGTGAGAGTGTTTGTGAGAGCCTGAGAGAGAGAGTGTCTTTGAGAGAGTGTCTGTGATTGTGTATGTGAGAGTGTCGACAGAATTTCTGTGAGTATCTTTGAGACAGTGTCTGAGTCTGAGCGATTGTGAGAGAGTGCTTTTGATAGAGTGTGTCTGTGAGAGTGCACTTGTGAGAGATTTTGTGAGAGACTGTGAGAGTGTCGAGAGAATTTCTGTGAGTGTCTTGAGAGAGTGTGCTTATGAGAGAGAGTAAAAGTGTCTGTCATAGAGTCTATGTGAGAGAGTCTGAGAATTTCTGTGAAGGAGTGTGTCTTTATGAGAGTCTGTAAGAGAGTGTCTGTGAGAGAGTCTGAGAGTGTCTGAGAGAGTGTTGTAGAAAGAAAACGTGTGTGGTTGTGTGTGTGGGGGGTAGTGTGTGTGGGGTTGTGTGTTGGGGGTTGTGTGTGGGGGGTTGTGTCTGTGGTTGTGTGGTTGTGTGTGTGGTTGTGATTTTGTGTGGGGTTGTGTGTGGGGTTTGTGTGTGGGGGGTTGTGTGTGTGGGGGTTGTGTGTGTGGTTATGGGGTTGTGTGTGGGTGTGAGGTTGATGGGTTGTGTGTGTGTGGGGGGGGTTGTGTGTGTAGGTGGGGTTGTGTGTGTATGGGTTTGTGTGTGGGGCTGTGGGGGTGGGGGTGTGTGTGGGGGGGGTGTGTCTGTGTGGGGGTTGTGTGTGTGTATGGGGTTTGTGTCGGGGTGTGTGTTGGGGGTTGTGTGTGGGGTTCTGTGGTGTGTAGGGTTGTGTATGTGTGGGGGGTTGTGTGGTGTATGTGTTTGGTTGTGTGTTTGTATGTGTTTGTGTGTGGTTGTGTGTGGGGGGGTTGTGTGTGTGGAGGGTTGTGTGTGGGGGGGTTGTGTGTATGTGTGTGAGGTTGTGTGTTAGGGTGTGTGGGGGTTCTGTGTGTGGTTGTGTGTGTGGGGTTGTGTGTGTGGGGGGGTTGTGTGCTGTGGGCTGTGTGTGTGGAAGGGGTGTGTGGGGGGTTGTGTGAGTGTGGGGTTGTGTGTGTGGAGTTGTGTGTGTGGGGGGCTTGTGTGTGGGGAGGGGTGTGTGTGGGGGGTTGTGTGTGGGGGGTTGTGTGTGGGAGGGTTGTGTGTAGGGGGATTGTGTGTGGGGGGATTGTGTGTGTTGGGGGTGTGTGTGGTGTGTGGAGTTGTATGTGTGTGGATGTGTGTGTGTGGTTGTGTGTGGTTGAGGGGTTCTGTGGTTATGTGTGTGTGGTTGTGTGTGTGTGTGTGTGGGAGTGTATGGGGGTTGTGTGTGTGGGGGGCTGTGTGTGTATGGGGTTGTATGTGTGGGTGGGGTTGTATGTGTGGGGTAGTGTGCATGGGGTTGTGTGTGGTTTGTGTGTGGGGTTGTGTGTGGGGGGGTTTGTGTGTGTGGGAGGTTGTGAGTGGGGGGGGTGTTTGTGTGTGTGTGGGGGGGGGTTGTGAGTGGGGTTGTGTGGTGTGTGGGGTTGTGTGGTGTGTGGGGTTGTGTGGTGTGTGGGGTTGTGTGTGTGGGGTTGTGTGTGTGGGGTTGTGTGTGTTGGGGTTTGTGTGGTTTTGCATGTGGTTGTGTGTGGTTTTTTTGTGTGTGGGGTTTTTGTGTGTGTAGGGTTGTGTGTGGGGGGCTTGTGTGTGGGGGCAGTTGTGTGTGGGGGTTTGTGTGTGTGGTGGGGGTTGTGTGTGGGGGGTTGTGTTTGTGGAGGGTTGTGTGTGGGGGTTGTGTTTGGGGGGTTGTGTGTATGTGTGTGGGGTTGTGTGTTAGGGTTTGTGAGGGGTACTGTGTGTGGTTGTATGTGGGGTTGTGTGTGTGGGGGGGTGGAGTTGTGTGTGTGGGGTTGTGTGTGTGGGGGGCTTGTGTGTGGGGAGGGGTGCGTGTGGGGTTTTGTGTGTGTGGGGGGAGGTTGTGTGTGAGGGGTTGTGTGTGGGAGGGTTGTATGTGGGGGGGTTGTGTGTGAGGGGATTGTGTGTGTGGGGGGTTGTGTTTGTGGGGGGTTGTGTTTGGTGTGTGGAGTTGTGTGTGTGTGGGCATGTGTGTGTGTGTGGTTGTGTGGTTGTGTGTGGTTGTGGGGTTGTGTGGTTTGTGTGGTAGGGTTATGTGTGTGTGGTTGTGTGTGTGGGGGGGGGGTTGTGTGTGTGGGGAGCTGTGTGGTTTTGTGTGTGGTTGTGTGTGACGTTGTGTGTGGTTTTTTGTGTGTGTGGGGTTTTTGTGTGTGTAGGGTTGTGTGTGGGAGGCTTGTGTGTGGGGGCAGTTGTGTGTGGGGGTTTGTGTGTGTATGGGGTGATTGTGTGTGTGGAGGGTTGTGTGTGGGGGGTTGTGTTTGGGGGGTTGTGTGTATGTGTGTGGGGTTGTGTGTTAGGGTGTGCGAGGGGTTCTGTGTGTGGTTGTGTGTGGGGTTGTGTGTGTGGTGTGTGTGTGGGGGGTTGTGTGTGAGTGTGGGGTTGTGTGAGTGGGGGTGTGTTTGTGTGGGGGGTTGTGTGGTGTGTGGTTGGTTGTGTGTTTGTATGTGTTTGTGTGTGGTTGTGTGTGGGGGGTTGTGTGTGTGGAGGGTTGTGTGTGGGGGTTGTGTGTATGTGTGTGAGGTTGTGTGTTAGGGTGTTGTGGGCTGTGTGTGTGGAGGGGGGTGTGTGGGGGTTGTGTGAGTGTGGGGTTGTGTGTGTGGAGTTGTGTGTGTGAGGATCTTGTGTGTGGGGAGGGGTGTGTGTGGGGGGGTTGTGTGTGAGGGGGTTGTGTGTGGGAGGGTTGTGTGTGGGGGGATTGTGTGTGGGGGATTGTGTGTGTTGGGGGGTTGTGTGGTGTGTGGAGTTGCATGTGTGTGGATGTGTGTGTGTGGTTGTGTGTGGTTGTGGGGTTGTGTGGTTATGTGTGAGTGGTTGTGTGTGTGGGGGAGTGTATGGGGGGTTGTGTGTGTGGGGGGCTGTGTGTGGGGGGTTGTGTTTGTGGTTATGGGGTGGTGTGTGTGTGTGTGGGTGTGAGTGTGTGTGGTTGTGTGTATGGGGTTGTGTGTGGGGGGGGGGGTTGTGTGTGTATGGGGTTGTATGTGTGGGTGGGGTTGTATGTGTGGGGTAGTGTGCATGGGGATGTGTGTGTGGTTTGTGCGTGTGTGGGGTTGTGTGTGGGGGGCTTGTTTGTGGGGGGTTTCTGTGTGTGGGGGGTTGTGTGTGTGGGGGGGTTTGTGTGTGTGGGGGTTGTGAGTGGGGTTGTGTGGTGTGTGGGGTTGTGTGTTTGGGGTTGTGTGTGTGGGGTTGTGTGTGTTGGGGTTTGTGTGGTTTTGTGTGTGGTTGTGTGTGGGGTTGTGAGTGGTTTTTTGTGTGTGGGGTTTTTGTGCGTGTAGGGTTGTGTGTGGGGGGCTTGTGTGTGGGGGCAGTTGTGGGGGGGGTTGTGTGTGGGGGGGTTGTGTGTGTGGAGGGTTGTGTGTGGGGGTTGTGTTTGGGGGGTTGTGTGTATGTGTGTGGGGTTGTGTGTTAGGGTGTGTGAGGGGTACTGTGTGTGGTTGTATGTGGGGTTGTGTGTGTGGGGGGGTGGAGTTGTGTTTGTGGGGTTGTGTGTGTGGGGGGCTTGTGTGTGGGGAGGGGTGCGTGTGGGGATTTGTGTGTGTGGGGGGAGGTTGTGTGGGGGGAGGTTGTGTGTGGGAGGGTTGTATGTGGTGGGATTGTGTGTGAGGGGATTGTGTGTGGGGGGGTTGTGTTTGTGGGGGGTTGTGTGGTGTGTGGAGTTGTGTGTGTGTGGGCATGTGTGTGGTTGTGTGTGGTTGTGGGGTTGTGTCATTTATGTGGTAGGGTTATGTGTGTGTGGCTGTGTGTGTGGGGGGTTGTGTGTGTGGGGAGCAGTGTAGTTTTTTGTGTGGTTGTGTGTGGCGTTGTGTGTGTTTTTTTGTGATTGTGGGGTTTTTGCGTGTGTAGGGTTGTGTGTGGGGGGCTTGTGTGT
Organism: Lissotriton vulgaris; assembly: GCF_964263255.1. Lineage (NCBI taxonomy): Eukaryota > Metazoa > Chordata > Amphibia > Caudata > Salamandridae > Lissotriton > Lissotriton vulgaris. The sequence continues at coordinate 169,948 of NW_028248075.1, forward strand.
GGGGGCAGTTGTGCGTGGGGGTTTGTGTGTGTGTGGGGTGGTTGTGTGTGTAGGGTTGTGTGTGGGTTGTTTGTTTGTGGGGGCAGTTGTGTGTGGGGGTTTGTGTGTGTGTGGGGTGGTTGTGTGTGTGGAGGGTTGTGTGTGGGGGGTTGTGTTTGGGGGGTTGTGTGTATGTGTGTGGGGTTGTGTGTTAGGGTGTGTGAGGGGTTCTGTGTGTGGTTGTGTGTGGGGTTGTGTGTGTGGTGTGTGTGGGGGGGGTGGTTGTGTGTGAGTGTGGGGTTGTGTGAGTGGGGTTGTGTTTGTGTGGGGTCATGCGTGTGTGTGGGGGGTCGTGTGTGTGGGGTGTGTGTGTGGGGTTGTGTGTGTGGGGGGCTTGTGTGTGGGGAGTGGTGTGTGGGGGGGTTTGTGTGTGTGGTGGGATTGTGTGTGAGGGGATTGTGTGTGAGGGGATTGTGTGTGTGGGGGGTTGTGTGTGGGGGGGTTGTGTGGTGTGTGGAGTTGTGTGTGTGGGCGTGTGTGTGTGTGTGGTTGTGTTTGTGTGTGGTTGTGTGGTTTGTGTGGTGGTGTTATATGTATGTGGTTGTGTGAGTGTGTGGGGGGTTGTGTGTGGGGGGGGCTGTGTGTGGGGGATTGTGTGTGTGGGCATGGGGTGGTGTGGGTGTGAGTTTGTGGGGTTGTGTTTGTGGGGTGTTGTTTGTGTGAGGGGTTGTGTGTGTGTAGGGTTGTGTGCATGGGGGGTTGTGTGTCGTTGGTTGTGTGTCTGTAGTTTTGTGTGGGGTTGTGTGTGTGGTTGTGTGTGGTGGTTGTGTGTGGGGTTTTTGTGTGTTTGGGGGCAGTTGTGTGGGGGCAGTTGAGTGTGGGGGTTGTGTGTGGGGGGTTGTGTGTGTTGGGTTGTGTGTGTGGGGGGTTGTGTGTGTGTGGGGTTGTGGGTGTGGGGCTGTGTGGTGTGTGTGTGGGGGGTTGAGTGTGTGGGGTTATGTGTGTGTGGGTGGGGTTGTGTGTGGTAGGTTGTGTGTGTGGGGGGGTTGTGTGCATGTGGGGTTGTGTGTGGGTTTGTGTGTGTGTATGGAGTTGTGTTTGTGGGGTGGTTGTGTGTGGGGGTGTTTTTTGTGTGAGTGCATTGGGTTGTGTGAGTGTGTTGGTTTGTATGTTGGTTGTGTGGGGGGTTGTGTGTGGGGGTTTGTGTGTGTGTGTATGGTTGTGTGTGGGGTTGTGTGGTTGTGTGTGGGGGTTTTGGTTGTGTGTATGGGGTTGTGTGTGTGTGTGTATGGGGTTGTGTGTGTGGGGTGCTGTGTGTGGGGTTTTGTGTGGGGTTGTGTGTGTAGGGGGTTGAGTGTGAGTGTGGGGGGATTTGTGTGTGGGGGGTTGTGGGTGTGTGGGGGTTGTGTGTGTGGGAGGGTTGCATGTGTGGGGTTGTGTGTGGGGAGGGTTTGTGTGTGTGCGTGGGATTATGTGTGTGGGGTTGTGTGTGAGTGTGTGGGGTTGTGAGTGTGGGGGGTTGTGTGTGTGGTCATGTGTGCATGGGGTTGTGCGTGTGGGGGGGGTTGTGTGTGGGGGGGTATGGGGGGTGTTGGTTGTAGGGGGTTGTGTGTGTGGGGTTGTGTGTGGGGGAGTTGTGTGTGGGGGGTTGTGTGTGTGTTGAGGGTTGTGTGTGAGTGCATGGGGTTGTTTGTGGGTGTGGGGTTGTGTGTTTGTGTGGGGTTGTGTGTTAGGGGTACTGTGTGGAGGGAGGTTGTGTGTGGGGGGGGTTGTGTGTGGGGGGTTGTGTGTGGGGGGTTGTGTGTGTAGGGGGTTGTGTATGTAGAGGTTGTGTGTATGTAGGGGGTGTGTTGTGTGTGTGTGGGGTTGTGTGTGTGTAGGGTTGTGTGTGTGGGCTGTGTGTGGTTGTGTGTTTGTGTGTGGTTGTAGGGTTGTGTGGGTGTGTTGAAATTGTATGTGGTTGTGTGGGGTTATGTGTGTGGTTGTGTGTGTGGGGTTGTGTGTGTGGGAGGGTTGTGTGTGGGGGGGGGCTTGTGTGTGGGGTGGTTGTGTGTGTGTGCTTATGGGGTTGTGTGTGTGGGTGAGTTTGTGGGGTTGTGTGTGTGGGGGTTGTGTGTGTGGGAGGGTTGTGTGTGTGGGGTTGTGTGTGTCTGGATGTGGTTGTATGTGTGGGGCTGTGTGTGGGGGGTTTGTGTGTGTGTGGGGTTGTATGTGGGGGTATGTGTCTGGGGGGTTTGTGTGTGTGAGGGGGTTGTGTTGGGGGGTTGTGTGAGTGGGGGGCTTGTGTGTGTTGAGGGTTGTGTGTGGGGGTTGTGTGTGGGGTTGTGTGGTGTGTGGGGTTGTGTGTGTATGGGGTTGTGTGTTGGGGTTGTGTGTGGGGGGGTTGTGTAGTTGGTTGTGTGTGTGTGGTTGTGTGTGGGGATGTGTGGCTGTGTGTGGTTGTGTGGGGGGTTGTGTGTGGGGGGTTGTAAGTGTGGGGGGGGGGTTGTGTGTGTGTGTGGGTGGGTGTGGGGTTGTGTGTGGGGTTGTGTGGTTGTGTTTGGGGGGTTTTGGGTTTGTGGGGGGTTGTGTGTGTGAGGTGTGTGTGTTAGTGTGGGGTTATGTGTGTGTGTGTGTGGAGGGTTGTGTGTGCACGGGGGTTGTGTATGTGGGGGGCTGTGTGTGGGGGGGTTGTGTGTGTGGTTATGGGGTGGTGTGTGTGTGGGTGTGAGTTTGTGGGGTTGTGTGTGTGGGGTGTTGTTTGTGTGTGGGGTTGTGTGTGTGGGGGTTGTATGTGTGGGTGAGGTTGTATGTGTGGGGTAGTGTGCATGGGGTTGTGTGTGTCATTTGTGTGTGTGTGTGAGGTTGTGTGTGGGGGGCTTGTTTGTGGGGGGTTTCTGTGTGTGGGGGGGTTGTGTGTGTGGGGGGGTTGTGTGTGGGGGGGTTGTGAGTGGGGTTGTGTGGTGTGTGGAGTTGTGTGTGTGGAGTTGTGTGTGTTTGGGTTTATGCGGTTTTGTGTGTGGTTGTGTGTGTGATTGTGTGTGTTTTTTGTGTGTGTGGGGTTTTTGTGTGTGTAGGGTTGTGTGTGGGGGGCTTGTGTGTGGGGGCAGTTGTGTGCGGGGGTTGTGTGTGTGTGGGGGGTTGTGTGTGTGGGGGGGTTGTGTGTGTGGAGGGTTGTGTGTGGGGGTTGTGTTTGAGGGATTGTGTGTATGTGTGTGGGGTTGTGTGTTAGGGTGTGTGAGGGGTACTGTGTGTGGTTGTGTGTGAGGTTGTGTGTGTTGGGGGGTGGAGTTGTGTGTGTGGGGTTGTGTGTGGGGGGGCTTGTGTGTGGGGAGGGGTGCGTGTGGGGTTTTGTGTGTGTGGGGGGAGGTTGTGTGTGGGGGTGTTGTGTGTGTGGTTATGGGGTGGTGTGGGTGTGAGTTTGTGGGGTTGTGTTTGTGGGGTGTTGTTTGTGTGAGGCGTTGTGTGTGTGTGGGGTTGTGTGTGTGGGGTTGTGTGTGTTGGGGGTTGTGCGTGGTTGGTTGTGTCTGTGGTTTTGTGTGGGGTTGTGTGGTTGTGTGTGTGGTTGTGTGTGGGGGTTGTGTGTGGGGTTTTTGTGTGTGTGGGGGCAGTTGTGCATGGGGGTTTGTGTGTGGGGGGGTTGTGTGTGTTGGGTTGTGTGTTGGGGGTTGTTGGTGTGGTGTGTGTGTGCGGGGTTGAGTGTGTGGGGTTATGTGTGTGTGGGTGTGTGTGGGGCTGTGTGTGGTAGGTTGTCTGCATAGGGGGGTTGTGTGCATGTGGGTTGTGTATGGAGTTGTGTTTGTGGGGTGGTTGTGTGTGGGGGTGTTGTTTGTGTGAGTGTATTGGGTTGTGTGAATGTGCGGGTTTGTATGTTGGTTATGTGGGGGGTTGTGTGTGGGGGGGTTGTGTGTGTGTGGTTGTGTGTATGGGGTTGTGTGTGTGTGTGTGTGTTTGGGGTTGTGTGTGTGGGGTGCTGTGTGTGGGGTTGTGTGTGGGGTTGTGTGTGTAGGGGGTTGAGTGTGAGTGTGGGGATTTGTGTTTGGGGGTTGTGGGTGTGTGGGGGTTGTGTGTGGGAGGGTTGCATGTGTGGGTTGTGTGTGGGGAGGGTTTGTGTGTGTGCGTGGGATTATGTGTGTGGGGTTGTGTGTGAGTGTGTGGGGTTGTGAGTGTGGGGGGTTGTGTATGCGGTCATGTGTGCATGGGGTTGTGTGTGTGGGGGGTTGTGTGGGGGGGTTGTGTGTGTGGTTATGGGGTGGTGTGTGTGTGTGGGTGTGAGTTTGTGGGGTTGTGTGTGTGGGGTGTTGTTTGTGTGTGGGGTTGTGTGTGTGTAGGGTTGTGTGTGTATGGGGTTGTATGTGTGGGTGAGGTTGTATGTGTGGGGTAGTGTGCATGGGGTTGTGTGTGTCATTTGTGTGTGTGTGGGGTTGTGTGTGGGGGGCTTGTTTGTGAGGGGTTTCTGTGTGTGGGGGGGGGGGTTGTGTGTGGGGGGGTTTGTGAGTGGGGTTGTGTGTGTGGGGTTGTGTGTGTTGGAGTTTGTGTGGTTTTGTGTGCGGTTGTGTGTGGGGTTGTGTGTGGTTTTTTGTGTGTGGGTTTTTTGTGTGTGTAGGGTTGTGTGTGGGGGGCTTGTGTGTGGGGGCAGTTGTGTGTGGGGGGTTGTGTGTGTGGAGGGTTGTTTGTGGGGGTTGTGTTTGGGGGGTTGTGTGTATGTGTGTGGGGTTGTGTGTCAGGGTGTGTGAGGGGTACTGTGTGTGGTTGTGTGTGGGGTTGTGTGTGTGGGGGGGGTTGTGTGTGGGGTTGTGTGTGTGGGGGGCTTGTGTGTGGGGAGGGGTGCATGTGGGGTTTTGTGTGTGTGGGGGGAGGTTGTGTGTGGGGGGGTTGTGTGTGTGGTTATGGGGTGGTGTGGGTGTGAGTTTGTGGGGTTGTGTTTGTGGGGTGTTGTTTGTGTGAGGGGTTGTGTGTGGGGGGTTGTGTGTGTGGGGTTGTGTGTGTTGGGGGTTGTGTGTGGTTAGTTGTGTGTCTGTGGTTTTGTGTGGGGTTGTGTGGTTGTGTGTGGTTGTGTGTGGGGGTTGCGTGTGGGGTTTTTGTGTGTGTGGGGGCAGTTGTGTGAGGGGGTTTGTGTGTGGGGGGTTGTGTGTGGGGGGTTGTGTGCGTTGGGTTGTGTGTGTGGGGGGTTATGGGTGTGGGGGGTTGTGGGTGTGGGGCTGTGTGGTATGTGTGTGTGGGGTTGAGTGTGTGGAGTTATGTGTGTGTGGGTGTGTGTGGGGTTGTGTTTGGTAGGTTGTGTGTGTGGGGGGTTGTGTGCATGTGGGGTTGTGTATGGAGTTGTGTTTGTGGGGTGGTTGTGTGTGGGGGTGTTGTTTGTGTGTGTGCATTGGGTTGTGTGAGTGTGGGTTTGTATGTTGGTTGTGTGGGGGGTTGTGTGTGTGGGGGGGTTGTGTGTGGGGTTGTGTGGTTTTGTGTCGGGTTGTGTGGTTTTGTGGGGGGGTTTGGTTGTGTGTATGGGGTTGTGTGTGTGTGTGTGTTTGGGGTTGTGTGTGTGAGGTGCTGTGTGTGGGGTTGTGTGTGTAGGGGGTTGAGTGTGAGTATGGGGGGATTTGTGTGTGGGGGGTTGTGGGTGTGTGGGGGTTGTGTGTGTGGGAGTGTTGCGTGTGTGGGGTTGTGTGTGGGGAGGGTTTGTGTGTGTGCGTGGGATTATGTGTGTGGGGTTGTGTGTGTTTGTGGGGTTGTGAGTGTGGGGGGGTTGTGTGTGCAGTCATGTGTGCATGGGGTTGTGTGTGTGGGGGGGTTGTGTGGGGGGTGTGTGTGGGGGGTGTTGAGTGTAGGGGGTTGTGTGTGTGGGGTTATGTGTGGGGAAGTTGTGTGCGGGGGTTGTGTGTGTGTTGAGGGTTGTGTGTGAGTGCATGGGGTTGTTTGTGGGTGTGGGGTTGTGTGTTTGTGTGGGGTTGTGGGGGGGTTGTGTGTTAGGGTTTTGTGTTGGGGGACCCACCTGGAAGTGGTTGCTTGCTGCCGTTTGGACCCACGCTACTCCTACTGTCCTGCTGCTGGGTTGTGAATCACCGCTGCTCCTCGCCGCACCCGCTCCGCGGGTGCCGCTTCGCGGTTGAAGAAGGGAGAGGTGAACTGCGCGCTGCATCTGGGAGGCGCCTGGAAGCTCAATCTCGCCGGCGCTAAGCAGGGACTCAGAAGACCAGGAGTCCCTGCTTCCCCAGACCGGAGAGCGGACGCGCCCACCTTCTGACACGCCCCCGCCTGTCCAGGAGCAAAAGGAGGGAGGTTGTGTGTGGGGGGGTTGTGTGTGGGGGGTTGTGTGTGTAGGGGGTTGTGTGTGTAGGGGGTGTGTGTATGTAGGGGGTGTGTTGTGTGTGTGGGGGGTTGTGTGTGTGTAGGGTTGTGTGTGTGTGGGCTGTGTGTGGTTGTGTGGTTGTGTTTGTGTGTGGTTATAGGGTTGTGTGGGTGTGTTGTGTTTGTGTGTGGTTGTGTGGGTTATGTGTGGGGTTGTGTGTGTGGGAGGGTTGTGTGTGGGGAGCTTGTGTGTGGGGTGGTTGTGTGTGTGTGTGCTTATGGGGTTGTGTGTGTGTGGGTGAGTTTGTGGGGTTGTGTGTGGGTGTTGTGTGTGTGGGAGGGTTGTTTGTGTGGGGTTGTGTGTGTCTGGGTGTGGTTGTATGTGTGGGGCTGTGTGTGGGGGGGGTTTGTGTGTGTGGGGTTGTATGTGGGGGTTTGTGTCTGGGGGGTTTGTGTGTGTGAGGGGGTTGTGTGTGGGGGGTTGTGTGAGTGGGGGGCTTGTGTGTCTTGAGGGTTGTGTGTGGGGGTTGTGTGTGGGGTTGTGTGGTGTGTGGGATTGTGTGTGTATGGGGTTGTGTGCTGGGGTTGTGTGTGGGGGGGTTGTGTGGTTGGTTGTGTGGGGATGTGTGGCTATGTGTGGTTGTGTGGGGGGTTGTGTGTGGGGGGTTGTAAGTGTGGGGGGTTGTGTGTGTGTGGTTGGGTGTGGGGTTGTGTGTGGGGTTGTGTGGTTGTGTGTGGGGAGTTTTGGGTGTGTGGGGGTTGTGTGTGTGGGGTTCTGTGTGTGTGTGTGGGGTTCTGTGTGTGTGTGTGGAGGGTTGTGTGTGCACGGGGGTTGTGTGTGGGGGGGGTTGTGTTTGTGTGTAGGGTTGTATGTGTGGGGTTGTGTATGTGGGGTTGTATGTGTGGGGTTTTAGTGTGTGGGGGGGCTTTTGTGTGTGGGTGTTTGTGTGTGTGGGGGGGTTGTGTGTGGGGGGTTGTGAGTGGAGGGTTGTGAGTGGGGGTTGTGTGTGTGTGGGGTTGTTTGTCTGTGGTGGTTGTGTAGTGGGGGTTTTGTGTGTGTGGGGTTGCTTGTATGTGGGGGTTGTGTGTGTGGGGTGTTGTTTGTGTGAGGGGTTGTGTGTGTGTGAGGTTGTGTGTGTGGGGTTGTGTGTGTTGGGGGTTGTGCGTGGTTGGTTGTGTCTGTGGTTTTGTGTGGGGTTGTGTGGTTGTGTGTGTGGTTGTGTGTGGGGGTTGTGTGTGGGGTTTTTGTGTGTGTGGGGGCAGTTGTGCGTGGGGGTTTGTGTGTGGGGGGTTGTGTGTGTTGGGTTGTGTGTTGGGGGTTGTGGGTGTGGTGTGTGTGTGTGGGGTTGAGTGTGTGGGGTTATGTGTGTGTGGGTGTGTGTGGGGTTGTGTGTGGTAGGTTGTGTGCGTGGGGGGGTTGTGTGCATGTGGGTTGTGTATGGAGTTGTGTTTGTGGGGTGGTTGTGTGTGGGGGTGTTTGTGTGAGTGCATTGGGTTGTGTGAATGTGTGGGTTTGTATGTTGGTTGTGTGGGGGGTTGTGTGTGGGGGGGGTTGTGTGTGTGTGGTTGTGTGTATGGGGTTGTGTGTGTGTGTGTGTGTTTGGGGTTGTGTGTGTGGGGTGCTGTGTGTGGGGTTGTGTGTGGGGTTGTGTGTGTAGGGGGTTGAGTGTGAGGGATTTGTGTTTGGGGGTTGTGGGTGTGTGGGGGTTGTGTGTGGGAGGGTTGCGTGTGTGGGTTGTGTGTGGGGAGGGTGTGTGTGCGTGAGATTATGTGTGTGGGTTGTGTGTGAGTGTGTGGGGTTGTGAGTGTGGGGGGTTGTGTATGCGGTCATGTGTGCATGGGGTTGTGTGTGTGGGGGGTTGTGTGTGTGGTTATGGGGTGGTGTGTGTGTGTGGGTGTGAGTTTGTGGGGTTGTGTGTCTGGGGTGTTGTTTGTGTGTGGGGTTGTGTGTGTGTAGGGTTGTGTGTGTATGGGGTTGTATGTGTGGGTGAGGTTGTATGTGTGGGGTAGTGTGCATGGGGTTGTGTGTGTCATTTGTGTGTGTGTGGGGTTGTGTGTGGGGGGCTTGTTTGTGAGGGGTTTCTGTGTTGGGGGGGTTGTGTGTGTGGGGGGTTGTGAGTGGGGTTGTGTGGTGTGTGGGGTTGTGTGTGTGGGGTTGTGTGTGTGGGGTTGTGTGTGTTGGGGTTTGTGTGTTTTTGTGTGCGGTTGTGTGTGGGGTTGTGTGTGGTTTTTTGTGTGTGGGGTTTTTGTGTATGTAGGGTTGTGTGTGGGGGGCTTGTGTGTGGGGGCAGTTGTGTGTGTGGGGGGTTGTGTGTGTGGAGGGTTGTTTGTGGGGGTTGTGTTTGGGGGGTTGTGTGTATGTGTGTGGGGTTGTGTGTTAGGGTGTGTGAGGGGTACTGTGTGTGGTTGTGTGTGGGGTTGTGTGTGTGGGGGGGGTGGAGTTGTGTGTGTGGGGTTGTGTGTGTGGGGGGCTTGTGTGTGGGGAGGGGTGCATGTGGGGTTTTGTGTGTGTGTGGGGAGGTTGTGTGTGGGGGGTTGTGTGTGTGGTTATGGGGTGGTGTGGGTGTGAGTTTGTGGGGTTGTGTTTGTGGGGTGTTGTTTGTGTGAGGGGTTGTGTGTGGGGGGTTGTGTGTGTGGGGTTGTGTGTGTTGGGGGTTGTGTGTGGTTAGGTGTGTGTCTGTGGTTTTGTGTGGGGTTGTGTGGTTGTGTGTGGTTGTGTGTGGGGGTTGTGTGTGGGGTTTTTGTGTGTGTGGGGGCAGTTGTGTGAGGGGGTTTGTGTGTGGGGGGTTGTGTGTGGGGGGTTGTGTGTGTTGGGTTGTGTGTGTGGGGGGTTGTGGGGGTGGGGCTGTGTGGTGTGTGTGTGTGGGGTTGTGTGTGTGGGTGTGTGTGGGGTTGTGTTTGGTAGGTTGTGTGTGGGGGGGGTTGTGTGCATGTGGGGTTGTGTATGGAGTTGTGCTTGTGGGGTGGTTGTGTGTGGGGGTGTTGTTTGTGTGAGTGCATTGGGTTGTGTGAGTGTGTGGGTTTGTATGTTGGTTGTGTGGGGGGTTGTGTGTGGGGGGGGGTTGTGTGGTTGTGTGTGGGGTTGTGTGGTTTTGTGGGGGGGGGGGGTTGGTTGTGTGTATGGGGTTGTGTGTGTGTGTGTGTGTTTGGGGTTGTGTGTGTGGGGTGCTGTGTGTGGGGTTGTGTGTGTAGGGGGTTGAGTGTGAGTATGGGGGGATTTGTGTGTGGGGGGTTGTGGGTGTGTGGGGGTTGTGTGTGTGGGAGTGTTGCGTGTGTGGGGTTGTGTGTGGGGAGGGTTTGTGTGTGTGCGTGGGATTATGTGTGTGGGGTTGTGTGTGAGTTTGTGGGGTTGTGAGTGTGGGGGGTTGTGTGTGCAGTCATGTGTGCATGGGGTTGTGTGTGTGGGGGGGTTGTGTGGGGGGGTGTGGGTGGTATTGAGTGTAGGGGGTTGTGTGTGTGGGGTTATGTGTGAGAAGTTGTGTGCGGGGGTTGTGTGTGTGTTGAGGGTTGTGTGTGAGTGCATGGGGTTGTTTGTGGGTGTGGGGTTGTGTGTTTGTGTGGGGTTGTGGGGGGGTTGTGTGTTAGGGTTTTGTGTTGGGGTACTGTGTGGAGGGAGGTTGTGTGTGGGGGGGGTTGTGTGTGGGGGGTTGTGTGTGTAGGGGGTTGTGTGTGTAGGGGTTGTGTGTATGTAGGGGGTGTGTTGTGTGTGTGGGGGGTTGTGTGTGTGTAGGGTTGTGTGTGTGTGGGCTGTGTGTGGTTGTGTGGTTGTGTTTGTGTGTGGTTATAGGGTTGTGTGGGTGTGTTGTGTTTGTGTGTGGTTGTGTGGGTTATGTGTGGGGTTTGTGTGGGGTTGTGTGGGTGGGAGGGTTGTGTGTGGGGGGCTTGTGTGTGGGGTGGTTGTGTGTGTGTGCTTATGGGGTTGTGTGTGTGTGGGTGAGTTTGTGGGGTTGTGTGTGGGTGTTGTGTGTGTGGGAGGGTTGTTTGTGTGGGGTTGTGTGTGTCTGGGTGTGGTTGTATGTGTGGGGGGGTTTGTGTGTGTGGGGTTGTATGTGGGGGTTTGTGTCTGGGGGGTTTGTGTGTGTGGGGGGTTGTGTGTGGGGGGGTTGTGTGAATGGGGGGCTTGTGTGTGTTGAGGGTTGTGTGTGAGTGCATGGGGTTGTTTGTGGGTGTGGGGTTGTGTGTTTGTGTGGGGTTGTGGGGGGGTTGTGTGTTAGGGTTTTGTGTTGGGGGACCCACCTGGAAGTGGTTGCTTGCTGCCGTTTGGACCCACGCTACTCCTACTGTCCTGCTGCTGGGTTGTGAATCACCGCTGCTCCTCGCCGCACCCGCTCCGCGGGTGCCGCTTCGCGGTTGAAGAAGGGAGAGGTGAACTGCGCGCTGCATCTGGGAGGCGCCTGGAAGCTCAATCTCGCCGGCGCTAAGCAGGGACTCAGAAGACCAGGAGTCCCTGCTTCCCCAGACCGGAGAGCGGACGCGCCCACCTTCTGACACGCCCCCACCTGCAACGCCCTCTACTTAACAAACTGCCTGACGCTTAGCGGGACGCCGAGCGAAGCCCGAGCAAAGGGCGGGCCGTCTGTGGCCGTCAGGGGCTGATAGAGGCTGGGCTGGGCCACGTCCCTTTCTGTCTTCCTGCCGCCACGACATACGCCCTGTGCCTGTCCCCGTTCTGTTGCCCATACCATGTCTACTCGATCAGGAAAGCCTCTCAGGGGAGAAGTGGATAGGGGAGCTAACGCCGCGAGCCCTGTTATAGGAACAATGGGCCGTTTCATCACCAGGGTAGCGGCGGTGATTGAAAAGGAGATCGCCATGTCCGAGCGCCGTCTATCTGAAGTATACCTTCCCTCAAGACGCTCATCCTTGGGGGCAGCCGCCCAGTCGCTCACACCAGCCATCGCCCGGGTTCAGGCGGGTACCCCTCCTAGTATGGTCGGTGTTCCCTCAGAACCCCTCCACTTGACTGGTATAGAGCAAAATATAGATAGGCTGGAAAATCTGGTCGCTCTCCTACCTACAGTTGCAATGGAAGACGGTGGCCCTAGTAACCTGTCCACTTCAATTCCACCTATTCCGACAAGTGATGTCATCAGAGATCCAGAATCCCCTAAATCGCTTGTACCCCCCACAGTTGTATCAGATGGGAAGTTAGCTGGGGCTTCACTTATCACCGTGACTCCTGACATTAGGCAGGAGCTTCCCCCCGCAGGTAAAAAGTCGCGTAAACGCAAGAAGGGTAGGCTAGTGAGTCAGGCCGCCCTCTATCAAAGAGTAAGGAAGTCTCCTGTATCTAGCACGAGAACTACAAGGGGTGCTCCTATGCTGAACGAAACCGATATAGAAGGGGATGTACGGATTTCCCCCAAGGTCTCAAAGTCAACTGACATAGTAGCGGTTGAAAACATTCTGGAGAAGGTATATACCCTCTTGAAACCGTTACTAATACAAGTAAAGGGCCTAGGGGAGAGGATTGACAAATTAGAACAGTCAACCCTGGACGGGATACACTCACTTAAAACAATAATCAAACAAACAAACAGAGTAACTGGAAATAAGGATGTGGGTGTGAAAGGGAATAAATTACCAGCTCAGAGAGGCCCTATGCCCCTAACATCCCAAAACAAAGCTCCTCCGAATAGCCCAGTAATCCCAACCTCTAAAACTCCTCCCCAGCCTAAAGCAGGCCCAAGTCAAAAGGGACTCCCAACACACTCAGAGCCTGAGAAAAATAAGCCAAAGCCTCTTCCTCAAAAACAGCAACAGACAACTAGTGGTAATAAGGTAGCCCATCAAAAATCAGAGGGTAGCAGCAAATCCAGCGGGCGCATGACAGATAAAGCCCCTAGGCCTGTAGCACAACGTCCCGCCCCAACCTCCTCCCCACAGGCCCCCAGTATTCCCCCACGACGGATCCCCCCGATTAATCTCCCACCAGACTGTCAACCTTTTGTTGCTGTCATGGTTAATGTGCCTCCCCTAAAGGATGGCCAGTTCGAAAACCATCAATCTCTCAAGAACAAGTGTATTCACTGGCTGAAGGAAAACAAGCCAATCCCCCTGGGGGTGGATGGCATTATCCTAAGTGTCCGCAGAGTGGGATGGGTAGGGCAAGGGAAAAAAATGCTGGAGGGAGACTGTGTAATTATAAACTTCCAAGATTCCAGAGTAGTACCATCCATTTGTACTCCCATCAAAAACATGGGGGCCCCGGGGGTAAAACTGGTAGACCTCTCATATTTTTACCCTAGGCATCTTGTTAGCTCAAATGGAGGAAGTGTAAGTTCCACTAATTCTGGCCCAAACTGGGCCGGGGTTGTAGGGGGCAATAGGGAGAATCAAGTGTGGGCAATGGGCCCCTGTTGACTGGAACCAGCAAGTAGAGTAGAACAAGTAGGAGCACCACCCATTCAAATGAACCTTGCAAGTGGGATGGGAGACTCTATAATAATTCCACAAGATCCCTCCTCTCCTCGGACAATTCCACAAGATCCCTGCACTCTGCGGACATTAAGGGGGAACCATACAGATAGGGGCTTTCAGGAGCCCAACGACCTTCCAGCTGTGACGGACCTAGTTTTTAAGGTTTTCAGCTGGAATGTCGCAGGGATTGCAGGAAAACTGGCCCTCCCAGACTTTACTGCATGGGCTGATGAGCACTCCTTGTGCCTCTTCCAGGAAACCTGGAGCCTGGTACCGGTTCATAGGGTCGGATTTTCCTCATTCTCCTCTCCCGCGCAGGTCTCGGAATCTGGAAGAGGCAGACCTTCGGGCGGCCTTCTTATTTGGGTCGCGGCTTCTCTAAATTGTAGAGTAGTGGACTCTCCCACAGGTTCCCCGGACATACAAAATATTACCCTTATAGATCGAAGGGGAAGAATTGTTTTAAATATCTTCAATGTGTATGCACGGGGCACAAAGGGTGGGAGAAAGTCTCCAGTAATAGCTCTCCTTGATACTCTGTTAAATAATACCCCCCATAAGACCCGCACCTTGGTTGTAGGTGATATGAACTGCACGTTCGAGCCCTTGGGCTCTGACGTTTCCCTCGACCAAGATGAGGAGGATGCTAGGTGGGGGATCCCAGTACTGGACATCCCTCCAATCAAAAGGTGGACAGAAGTGGCGCTCCAGATATACTCCCTGAGTCTTGAATTTAATCTAAGGGCAGCGAACGGGAGGACTTTCTCGGATAGGGGGGCTGCACATACCTACAATAGACCAGGGCACACCTCTAGGTTGGATTATATCCTAATAGATGTGTGCTTGTGGCCTTATATGAGGGACATGCAGGTGGTCCCCTCGGCAGAAAGTGACCACAACCCACTCTCCCTAAAAATAGAACAATGGTGGCAATCCTTAGGGAAGGCCAACATCAAAGTGGCACCCGTACCACTAGATGAATCAGAAGTCTCTCCATGTGGTAGAAGAATAAATTGGGCGAAACTGGTCCTATCCGAGGCAAAGGTTGGGGAAATCCAATCCCATCTAAACCATACGGTAACATCTCTTGGAACCTCCCTAGAAGGGGTGGGTAAAGTGAGTGGGTTATTTGTTTCCCTAATTGAAGCCTTAACCAACGTGTTTACCCTGCACTCTAAAAAGCCGGGCAATATAGGAAATAAAAAACCAGGTGGGGGGTGGTACAACCAAGCATGTAGGGGCCAAAAGGTAAAGTTGGTTGAGGCAGTTAAATCTAAATCCCAAAGTGCGATCCAGGAAGCTAGGAAGGCCTATAAAAAGTCCCTAATTTTGGCTAAAAGGGAGTGGGAAGAAAATTACTGGGAAGACCTACTCCAGGCTAGCAAAATTAGGGATTCAGGGGCCTTTTGGAATCTTATAAGTAAACGGAGCAAATCCAACGCATCCATGAGACCCTGTAACATCCCGCCTCAAAACTGGGTAACACACTTTGGGTCGTTATACCTCCCACCTGATGGGGAACTGTCTGTGGGGAGGGATCTCACACTAGCAATCGAACCTCATGCCTACGACCTCTTCACTCCCCTAGAGATTGAGGGGGTTATAGGTTGGGTAGCAGCACGCAAGGCACCGGGCCCGGACGGCATTCCGGGTGATCTCATGAGGGCTTACCCAGCGGAATGGGGAAGGATCATAGCAGCTCTCCTAAATGATATTATGAGGGGAGGAGTAGTACCAGAATCCTGGAAAGGGGCGGTGGTTGTCCCTATTTATAAAAAAGGGTGTAGGGAAACCCCGGGCAACTATCGCCCCATAAGTCTGATAGACTCCACCCAAAAGATAGCTGGTAAAGCTATCCTTGGTAGGATCCTCCAATGGGTGGAGGAGAATAAAATCCTATCAGACTTTCAGGCAGGTTTCCGGGCTGGTATGGGGACTATAGAGCAGGTGTTTAGGTTGTCCCTTTTGGGGTGGAAGGTGGTGGAACTAGGCAAGGGTAGTCTTTACTTAGCCTTTATAGACTTGAAGACTGCCTTTGACCTAGTTCCCCGGGAAGAGCTTTGGAGGGTCCTGCGCGAGTTGGGACTACCGCCTTACATCCTGTCCCTTCTCATAAACCTCCATGCCCACACCTTTGCACAGGTCCGTTGGGGTAAAAACGGAGAGCTCACTGAAAAGATACCAGTGTCTAGGGGCGTCAGACAGGGCTGCGTCTTGGCACCCACCCTATTCTCGTTATATCTGAATGGGGTGGTAAAACATCTTCAACATGAACCAGCCGACGCCCCCTGTCTTGGAGGTGTCCGCATCCCAACTCTGCTTTTTGCGGACGACACGCTCCTGATTTCGAAGACCCCACAAGGCCTACAGAAACTTTTAACACGATTCCAGGAGTTCTGTGATGCAAAAGGGCTAATAATAAATGTGGACAAAACGAAATACTTAGTTGTTAACCCACCTAAAAAATTGGGCCGCCCACCTACACTCAACTCTATTCCCCTAGAGAAAGTAGCCGAGTTCGACTACCTTGGTATCCGGATTACGGACAGATTGACTTGGGCAAAGCACATTGGAAAAATGGTCCTTAACCACGGGAGAGTGGGAGGAGCTCTTATGAGGGAATACAGGGCCTCAACTAGGAGATCACTCACTCCAGTACTCGAAATCTACAAGGCCAAAGTAGCGACATCAGCCTTGTATGGGGCAGAACTGTGGGGCCACTGCTGACTGGATGCCCTAGTCACAGCAGAGAGCAAGCTTTTAAAATCCTTCATCTCTGTTCCACTGAGCACACCGTCAGTACCAGTGTGGATGGACACGGGATGCAAAAACATCGAAGATCAGGCCCGGCTTCGCCCGCTCCTGTTGTGGACACAGATCTGGAGGAGCGAAGAATTAAAATCCTATGCTGATGCCCTGGGAGATATAATGAGCCAGGGGGGTTGGGCCAAGATAAGGTGGTTAAAGGATACCAAAAAGCTTTTGGAGGATATTGGACTAGGATATTGCTGGTCATCCCGTTCAGCCCCCCCAAAAGAAGTTGTCAAGGCGCTCTATTGGAGCGGAGCGTCTAATCACTAGCTCCAACCATTGCAGGTCCACTGCCGCCTTTTTACAAATTAAAGACACTGTGGCCATTGAACCCTACCTGGACTTGATCACTCTCCCCCTTGACCGAGCTCTTTATTTTAAATTCAGAGTTGGTTCCCTCCCGCTAGGTGCTCTAGTATCGAAATGGTCTATAGTGGACCGTACTTCTCCCAACTGTGCATGCTGCCCGAATAAGGTTGAGACCGTTGTGCATGTTTTATTTGAATGCCCGGATTATGCAAGGCCTAGGAGCTTTTGGCTGAAACCACTCTGCCGTAATATGGGCACACGCAGTCATTTAGTGGCCTTGCGTATTCTAAGCACGGACACTTCCCCCCCCCATTGTGTGTGGAGTAGCTAAATTTTTAAAGCAGTTTTGGCTCATTCGATGTAAGAGATTGTCAGTAGCTGTTTAATTCTCTTTTTAGCTAATTTATCAATGGACTTTTATATCCTTTTATATTTTTTAATATTCTATACTGACTTCTTGTGATAATGGTTCTTTTTATTGTACATTATATTGATTGTATTTTAAATGTGCTTATAAGATATCTCTGCATATCGAATAAAAGCTTATGACTGACTGTGTTGGGGTACTGTGTGGAGGGAGGTTGTGTGTGGGGGGGTTGTGTGTGGGGGGTTGTGTGTGTAGGGGGTTGTGTGTGTAGGGGTTGTGTGTATGTAGGGGGTGTGTTGTGTGTGTGGGGGGTTGTGTGTGTGTTGGGTTGTGTGTGTGTGGGCTGTGTGTGGTTGTGTGGTTGTGTTTGTGTGTGGTTATAGGGTTGTGTGGGTGTGTTGTGTTTGTGTGTGGTTGTGTGGGTTATGTGTGGGGTTGTGTGTGTGGGAGGGTTGTGTGTGGGGGGCTTGTGTGTGGGGTGGTTGTGTGTGTGTGCTTATGGGGTTGTGTGTGTGTGGGTGAGTTTGTGGGGTTGTGTGTGGGTGTTGTGTGTGTGGGAGGGTTGTTTGTGTGGGGTTGTGTGTGACTGGGTGTGGTTGTATGTGTGGGGCTGTGTGTGGGGGGGTTTGTGTGTGTGGGGTTGTATGTGGGGGTTTGTGTCTGGGGGTTTGTGTGTGTGAGGGGGTTGTGTGTGGGGGGGGTGTGTGAGTGGGGGGCTTGTGTGTGTTGAGGGTTGTGTGTGGGGGTTGTGTGTGGGGTTGTGTGGTGTGTGGGATTGTGTGTGTATGGGGTTGTGTGTTGGGGTTGTGTGTGGGGGGGGGTTGTGTGGTTGGTTGTGTGGGGATGTGTGGCTATGTGTGGTTGTGTGGGGGGTTGTAAGTGTGGGGGGGTTGTGTGTGTGTGGTTGGGTGTGGGGTTGTGTGTGGGGTTGTGTGGTTGTGTGTGGGGAGTTTTGGGTGTGTGGGGGTTGTGTGTGTGGGGTGCTGTGTGTGAGTGTGGGGTTCTGTGTGTGTGTGTGGAGGGTTGTGTGTGCACGGGGGTTGTGTGTGGGGGGGTTGTGTTTGTGTGTAGGGTTGTATGTGTGGGGTTGTATGTGTGGGGTTTTACTGTGTGGGGGGGCTTGTGTGTGTGGGTGTTTGTGTGTGTGGGGGGGGTTGTGTTTGGGGGGTTGTGAGTGGAGGGTTGTGAGTGGGGGTTGTATGTGTGTGGGGTTGTTTGTGTGTGGTGGTTGTGTAGTGGGGGTTTTGTGTGTGTGGGGTTGTTTGTATGTGGGGGTTGTGTGTGTGGGGTGTTGTTTGTGTGAGGGGTTGTGTGTGTGTGGGGTTGTGTGTGTGGGGTTGTGTGTGTTGGGGGTTGTGCGTGGTTGGTTGTGTCTGTGGTTTTGTGTGGGGTTGTGTGGTTGTGTGTGTGGTTGTGTGTGGGGGTTGTGTGTGGGGTTTTTGTGTGTGTGGGGGCAGTTGTGCGTGGGGGTTTGTGTGTGGGGGGTTGTGTGTGTTGGGTTGTGTGTTGGGGGTTGTGGGTGTGGTGTGTGTGTGTGGGGTTGAGTGTGTGGGGTTATGTGTGTGTGGGTGTGTGTGGGGTTGTGTGTGGTAGATTGTGTGCGTGGGGGGGTTGTGTGCATGTGGGTTGTGTATGGAGTTGTGTTTGTGGGGTGGTTGTGTGTGGGGGTGTTGTTTGTGTGAGTGCATTGGGTTGTGTGAATGTGTGGGTTTGTATGTTGGTTGTGTGGGGGGTTGTGTGTGGGGGGGGTTGTGTGTGTGTGGTTGTGTGTATGGGGTTGTGTGTGTGTGTGTGTGTTTGGGGTTGTGTGTGTGGGGTGCTGTGTGTGGGGTTGTGTGTGGGGTTGTGTGTGTAGGGGGTTGAGTGTGAGTGTGGGGGATTTGTGTTTGGGGGTTGTGGGTGTGTGGGGGTTGTGTGTGGGATGGTTGCGTGTGTGGGTTGTGTGTGGGGAGGGTTTGTGTGTGTGCGTGGGATTATGTGTGTGGGGTTGTGTGTGAGTGTGTGGGGTTGTGAGTGTGGGGGGTTGTGTATGCGGTCATGTGTGCATGGGGTTGTGTGTGTGGGGGGTTGTGTGTGTGGTTATGGGGTGGTGTGTGTGTGTGGGTGTGAGTTTGTGGGGTTGTGTGTGTGGGGTGTTGTTTGTGTGTGGGGTTGTGTGTGTGTAGGGTTGTGTGTGTATGGGGTTGTATGTGTGGGTGAGGTTGTATGTGTGGGGTAGTGTGCATGGGGTTGTGTGTGTCATTTGTGTGTGTGTGGGGTTGTGTGTGGGGGGCTTGTTTGTGAGGGGTTTCTGTGTGTGGGGGGTTGTGTGTGTGGGGGGTTGTGAGTTGGGTTGTGTGGTGTGTGGGGTTGTGTGTGTGGGGTTGTGTGTGTTGGGGTTTGTGTGGTTTTGTGTGCGGTTGTGTGTGGGGTTGTGTGTGGTTTATTGTGTGTGGGGTTTTTGTGTGTGTAGGGTTGTGTGTGGGGGCAGTTGTGTGTGGGGGGTTGTGTGTGTGGAGGGTTGTTTGTGGGGGTTGTGTTTGGGGGGTTGTGTGTATGTGTGTGGGGTTGTGTGTTAGGGTGTGTGAGGGGTACTGTGTGTGGTTGTGTGTGGGGTTGTGTGTGTGGGGGGGGTGGAGTTGTGTGTGTGGGGTTGTGTGTGTGGGGGGCTTGTGTGTGGGGAGGGGTGCATGTGGGGTTTTGTGTGTGTGTGGGGAGGTTGTGTGTGGGGGGTTGTGTGTGTGGTTATGGGGTGGTGTGGGTGTGAGTTTGTGGGGTTGTGTTTGTGGGGTGTTGTTTGTGTGAGGGGTTGTGTGTGGGGGGTTGTGTGTGTTGGGGGTTGTGTGTGGTTAGTTGTGTGTCTGTGGTTTTGTGTGGGGTTGTGTGGTTGTGTGTGGTTGTGTGTGGGGGTTGTGTGTGGGGTTTATGTGTGTGTGGGGGCAGTTGTGTGAGGGGGTTTGTGTGTGGGGGGTTGTGTGTGGGGGGTTGTGTGTGTTGGGTTGTGTGTGTGGGGGGTTGTGGGTGTGGGGCTGTGTGGTGTGTGTGTGGGGGGTTGAGTGTGTGGAGTTGTGTGTGTGTGGGTGTGGGTGGGGTTGTGTTTGGTAGGTTGTGTGTGTGGGGGGGTTGTGTGCATGTGGGGTTGTGTATGGAGTTGTGTTTGTGGGGTGGTTGTGTGTGGGGGTGTTGTTTGTGTGAGTGCATTGGGTTGTGTGAGTGTGTGGGTTTGTATGTTGGTTGTGTGGGGGGTTGTTCGTGGGGGGGTTGTGTGTGGGGTTGTGTGGTTTTGTGGGGGGGGTTGGTTGTGTGTATGGGGTTGTGTGTGTGTGTGTGTGTTTGGGGTTGTGTGTGTGGGGTGCTGTGTGTGGGGTTGTGTGTGTAGGGGGTTGAGTGTGAGTATGGGGGGATTTGTGTGTGGGGGGTTGTGGGTGTGTGGGGGTTGTGTGTGTGGGAGTGTTGCGTGTGTCGGGTTGTGTGTGGGGAGGGTTTGTGTGTGTGCGTGGGATTATGTGTGTGGGGTTGTGTGTGAGTTTGTGGGGTTGTGAGTGTGGGGGGTTGTGTGTGCAGTCATGTGTGCATGGGGTTGTGTGTGTGGGGGGGTTGTGTGGGGGGGTGTGGGGGGTGTTGAGTGTAGGGGTTTGTGTGTGTGGGGTTATGTGTGAGAAGTTGTGTGCGGGGGTTGTGTGTGTGTTGAGGGTTGTGTGTGAGTGCATGGGGTTGTTTGTGGGTGTGGGGTTGTGTGTTTGTGTGGGGTTGTGGGGGGGTTGTGTGTTAGAGTTTTGTGTTGGGGTACTGTGTGGAGAGAGGTTGTGTGTGGGGGGGTTGTGTGTGGGGGGTTGTGTGTGTAGGGGGTTGTGTGTGTAGGGGTTGTGTGTATGTAGGGGGTGTGTTGTGTGTGTGGGGGGTTGTGTGTGTGTGGGGTTGTGTGTGTGTGGGCTGTGTGTGGCTGTGTGGTTGTGTTTGTGTGTGGTTATAGGGTTGTGTGGGTGTGTTGTGTTTGTGTGTGGTTGTGTGGGTTATGTGTAGGGTTTGTGTGGGGTTGTGTGTGTGGGAGGGTTGTGTGTGGGGGGCTTGTGTGTGGGGTGGTTGTGTGTGTGTGCGTATGGGGTTGTGTGTGTGTGGGTGAGTTTTTGGGGTTGTGTGTGGGTGTTGTGTGTGTGGGAGGGTTGTTTGTGTGGGGTTGTGTGTGTCTGGGTGTGGTTGTATGTGTGGGGCTGTGTGTGGGGGGGTTTGTGTGTGTGGGGTTGTATGTGGGGGTTTGTGTCTGGGGGGTTTGTGTGTGTGGGGGGGTTGTGTGAATGGGGGGCTTGTGTGTGTTGAGGGTTGTGTGTGGGGTTGTGTGTTGGGGTTGTGTGTGGGGGGGTTGTGTGGTTGGTTGTGTGGGGATGTGTGGCTGTGTGTGGTTGTGTGGGGGGTTGTGTGTGGGGTGTTGTAAGTGCGGGGGGGTTGTGTGTGTGTGGTTGGGTGTGGGGTTGTGTGTGGGGTTGTGTGGTTGTGTGCGGGGAGTTTTAGGTGTGTGGGGGTTGTGTTTGTGGGGTTCTGTGTGTGAGTGTGGGGTTATGTGTGTGTGTGTGGAGGGTTGTGTGTGCACGGGGGTTGTGTGTGGGGGGTTGTGTTTGTGTGTAGGGTTGTATGTGTGGGGTTTTGTATGTGGGGTTGTATTTGTGGGGTTTTAGTGTGTGGGGGGGCTTGTGTGTGTGGGTGTTTGTGTGTGGGGGGGTTGTGTGTGGGGGGTTGTGAGTGGGGGTTGTGTGTGTGTGGCGTTGTTTGTGTGTTGTGGTTGTGTAGTGGGGGTTTTGTGTGTGTGGGGTTGTTTGTATGTGGGGGGTTGTGTGGTGTGTGGGGTTGTGTGTGTGGGGGGTTGTGTGTGGGGGTTTGTGTGTGGGGGGCTGTGTGGTTATGTGTGTGGTTGCTTGTGTGTGTGGTTGCGTGTGGGGTGTGTGGTTGTGTGTGTTTGTGTGTGGTGGGTTGTGTGTGTGGTTGTTTGTGGGGTTGTGTGTGTCGGGCTGTGTGTGTGGGGGGTTGTGTGTGTGTGGGGTTGTGTGAGGGGTTGTGTGTGTGTGTGTATGGGGTTGTGTGTGTGGGGTAGTGTGTGTGGGGTTGTTGTGTGTGAGTGCGTGGGGTTGTGTTAGTGTGTGGGTTTGTGTGTTGTGTGCGGGTTGTTGTGTGTGGGGGGGTGTTGTGTGTGTGGTTTTGTGGGTGGTTGTCTGTTTGGTTGTGTGTGGGGTTGTCTGTTGTGTGTGTGGGGTTGTGTGTGTGAGTCTGTGGGGTTGTGTGGGTGTGTGGGGTGGGGTGCTGTGTGTGGGGTGCTGTGTGTGGGGTTGTGTGTGGGGTTGTGTGTGTGGTGGGTGGTGTGTGTGAGTGGGGGGATTTGTGTGTGGGGGGTTGTGTGTGTGGGATGGTTGTGTGTGGGGTTATGTGTGTGCTAATGTGTGTGTGGGGGGTTGTGTGTGTGGGAGGTTGTGTATGTGTGGGGTTGTGTGTGGGGGGTTGTGTGTGCATGGGATTGTGTGTGTGGGGTTGTGTGTGGGGGGGGTTGTGTGTGCAGGGTTGTGTATGGAGTTGTGTGTGTGTGGGGTTGTGTGTGGGGTGGTGTTATGTGTGTGGGGGTTGTGTATGTGTGGGGTTGCGTGTGGGAGAGTTCTGTGTGGGGGGTTGTGTGTGTGTTGAGGGTTGTATGTGAGTGTGTGGGGTTGTTTGTGGGTGTGGGGTTGAGTGTGGGGTTGTGTGTGTGGGGGTGTTGTGTGTGGGGGGAGGTTGTGTGTGTGTGTGTGTGTTTGTGTGTGGGGGGTTGTGTGTTTGGGGGTGTTAGACGGACCGGGAGGGTCGGCCGAGGATAAGGGGAGAGGTCTCCGGGGAGAGCCGTCTCCGACGATCGTACAGACAAGTAACTTCCCCCCCACAGACGGACACCACACAAGGGTAAAGTTCAACGATACTTTATAGGCAATTATTTAAGCACGATGAATGGTACAAGGAGGTCTGGACTCAGGGGTCCCCTCGATTCTGGTCTCTGGTTTGGGAGAAGGGTAGCGGGACAGTCTTGTTACCAAAAGATGGGTATAGCTCTCAATCCTCGAGCTCGGCGTTCTAGATGATCGGGCCGCGGCGGAGCCAGCAGGTCCCGAGATGGATGAAGGAAGCGACGGTCCGCGGCGGAGCCAGCAGGTCCCGATGAAGATGGTAGTTGCAAACGGTCCGCGGCCACGCCAGCAGGTCCCGACGACGATGAAGGTTTACGAAGGTTACGAAGGTTGCGGCAGCGCCAGCAGGCAGGACGATGATGCGCAAGGCAGAGCTACGGCAGCGCCAGTAGTCCGTCAAGGATGAGTTCTTCTCTGCGTCTCTCGACTCCAGGATACAACTGCCTTCCTGCTCTGGAGCTGCCCCAGTTATAGGGCTGGTGCCCTTTGATGTCCGGACCCTCGCACTTGGAGGTCGGGAGGTCCGGGATGAGGGAGTCCAGACACCCAGCAGGGGGGTGGAGCCAGCGCCCGGGGAGGCGATGGGCGAGCGGCACTTGGCGGGGGAGAGCCATCGACGCCTCTTTCTCCCATTGACTTGCCAAGTAGCCCGCTCACCTGGGTGGATGGTGGTGCCGGGATGTCTGAGGCCTGGCTAGGCCCAGGGTTGAGGTCGGCCGGGGGCCAGGCGGCCTCGTGGTGGAGTGTCCAAGATGGCGCCCAGGCTGGGCGCGCGGGCCAGTAGTGGTTCGGGCCCACGAGGTCGATATGTTCAGGGGCCGGGGTCCCGGAGGGGACGGAAGACGAGCAGTGGTGGTGTGTGGCCCTTGTGTGTCCGGGCTCGGGCCTGGTCGGGCCGAGGGGGGAGCGGCCCTTCATGTGGCCTGTCCAACATGCGTCCCCCCCAGCTGAAGGCGGGGAGAGTCACCCATCCTCTTGGGGACTCTCCTCGTCGAGGCGGAAAAACCGGGACAGCCCATCCGCGTTGGCGTGATCTGGCCCAGGCCGGTGCTCAACAGTGAAGTCCATCTCTTGTAGGGAGATGGACCAACGTAGTAGTTTCGGGTTTTCCCCCCGCATCTGCATCAGCCACTGCAGGGGTCGATGGTCGGTCTGCACCCGGAAGTGTGTGCCAAAGAGGTAGGGCCGGAGCTTTTTGAGGGCCCATACCACAGCGAAGGCCTCCCTCTCTATGGTGCTCCAGCGTTGTTCTCGGGGTAGGAGTCGCCTGCTGATGAAGGCCACTGGCTGATCAAGGCCTTCGGTGTTCACTTGAGACAGGACTGCCTCAATGCCATGGTCGGAGGCATCCGTCTGGACGACGAACTCCCGGCTGTAGTCGGGGGCCTGGAGCACAGGGGCGGAGCACATGGCGGCCTTCAATTGTTCGAAGGCTGTTTGACAATCCGGGGTCCAGTTGACTTTCTTGGGTTGATTTTTGGACGTGAGTTCTGTGAGGGGCCCCACTATGGTACCATAGTCTTTCACGAACCTTCGGTAATAGCCCGTGAGGCCCAGGAAGGCGCGTACCTCGGTCTGGGTGATGGGGGGCTGCCAGGACTGGATGGCGGCAATCTTGAGCTGCAGAGGGGCCACCAGGCCGCTTCCCACCTGGTGTCCGAGGTAGGTGACGGACCCCTGACCAATTTGGCATTTGCTGGCCTTAATCGTGAGGCCAGCCCGCTGGAGGGCCTGTAGCACCGCTCGGAGGTGGTGGAGGTGCTCGGGCCAATGGTGGCTGTATACAGCGATGTCGTCTAGGTAGGCGGCGCTGAATCCTTCGAGCCCTGCCAGGACCTGGTTGACGAGCCGCTGAAATGTTGCTGGAGCATTCTTCATGCCAAAGGGCATGACCTTGAAATGGTAATGGCCATCAGGGGTGGAGAAGGCAGAACGTTCTTGGGCCCGGGGTGTGAGGCCGATCTGCCAGTAGCCCGCCGTCAGGTCGAAAATACTGAGGTAGCGGGCAGCCCCCATGCGGTCGATTAGTTCGTCTGCCCGGGGGATAGGATGTGCGTCTGTTCGGGTGACCGCATTCAAGCCCCGGTAGTCGACGCAGAACCGGAGTTCTGGTGTGGTGCCGGGAGCGGCTGCTTTGGGGACCAGTACTACAGGGCTGGCCCAGGGGCTGTCTGAGGGCTCGATGACCCCGAGCGTGAGCATTTTGGTTACTTCTTCCTGGATGCAGGCCCGTACCCGATCTGGCACGCGGTAGGCCCGGTGGCGGATAGGGGGGTTGTCCCCCGTGTCCACGTCGTGCACACACCAGGAAGTGACACCTGGGGTGAGGGAAAACAGGCTGGCGAACTGCAACAGAAGGTCTCGACACTCCTGGCGTTGTTCCCGGGTGAGGGCCTCCGAGAGTCGGACCCCATCCACGGAGCCGTCTTTCTCCCGAGTCCGTAGGAGGTCAGGGAGGGGCTTGGAGTCTTCTTCGGCCCCATTGTCTGTGGCCATCAGGAGGCTGTAGGTTTTATCTTGACCCAGGTGTCCAGCCAGGGGGACATCGTGGGCCAGGTTTAGCAGAAAGTCTCTGAAACGGAGGGGTACCACTAGCACTCGGCTGGCCCCCAACTCCGCGATTCTTTGTTCACTGTATAGCAAATCATTGTCCCAGTAGATCCAATGAGTTCCGGAGGTATCCCCTGCGCTTTGGGCGAGGGCTTGTTGGCGGAGTCCCTCGAGGGAGGGACAGGTCTTCTGTTCTTGGCGAAACTGTTCTTGCGTGGGGCCCCCCTCTTGAGGCCACTGGTCGAGGTTAGCGAGGTCTGGAGGTTGAGCTGGTTCTGGGGGGACGTCACGGTCGGTGGTTTCGGCTGGGGCGACCGGAGGCGGAGGCGCCGGCCATTCGGGTTCCTCGGGTCGGGGTTTGGCACGGGCGGCCATGGACCGGGTGGTGACGCATGCCCAGTCCGGGATGCCTAACATCCCCAGGTGTTCTCGTCGTTCTACGGCTGCCCACGGAGAGCTTTCAAGGTCATTCCCCAGGAGGCAGTCTACGGGGGCATCGTCTCGGACCGTTACTTTCAACATGCCGGAGACCCCTCCCCATTCGAAAGGGACGCAGGCCATCCGACACAGACTCTCCGAGTTATCGGCTGAACGGACAGGGCAGAGAATGTTTGGTAGGAACTGTTCTGGGGTCACCAGGTGACAGCGGACGGCTGTTACACTGGCCCCGGTGTCACGGAGGGCTTCGGCCCGGCGTCCATTGATGCTCACCCATTGGCTGTACTTCTGGGTGTTAGCGGGTAGGGGGACCCGCGGGACCATGTCTTTCCCCCCTAAGCATGCCAGAGTCATGGCGGCTGGCTCCCATTCTTGATGCTCTTGCTCATATTCTTCTTGTTCCTCTGAGATCTGTTCCTCCCCCAGAGCAGCAGCGGCTACTTGGCGGGGTCTTGGGCTCTGATACTGGGGGCAGTTTGGGTCGTTTGCATAGTGGCCGACTCGTTGGCATCGATGGCACGTAACATTGGCTCGATATCCCGGTCGCGCCGGGGTGCTGCCCCGGTTGGCCGGGGGGGTGGTGCTGGTAGCGGGGGCGACCGGAGCGTTGTCTCTTCCGCGTCCTTGGCCTCCTCCTCCTCCTCGGGGACGGTGCTGACCGTTGTTGTTCCGGCTCTGTTCATAGGACCCATTTCGGCCCACTCTGGTGATTTCCCACCGGTCAGCTTCGGCTGCGAGCTGCCGGGGATCGGTCAATTTGCTGTCGAGGAGGTGCTGGCGGAGCTCAATGAAGCAATTGTTCGATAGATGCTCCCATACCATGAGATTGAAGAGTTGTTCGTAAGTTGTGACCTTGCTTCCTTTGATCCAGCCCTCGAAGGCTCGGCTAAAATAGTTTACATAGTCCACCCAAGTTGTACCCGGGATGCGGGTGCAGTCTCGGAACCTCTGACGGTACATCTCGGGCGTGAGGCCATAGCGGGTGAGGAGTGCAGCTTTCATATGGTCATAGGAGGTCATCTGGTGGTCCGGGAGCTGTAGCAGGGCGTCACGGCCCTCATTGAGGAATCTCCCCCATAGACCGGCTCCCCAGTCGCTTCTATCGATCCGGTGGGCGGTCATAGCGATTTCGTAGGCCTTAAACCATTGCTGGATGTCGTCCTCTCGGAAGTATTCTCGAACGACATCCTTGGGGATGTGTACCTTTTTCTCTGTTGGCCCTGGGGTGTGGGGTTGCTCGGGCACCCCTACTTCTTTATTCTGCTTGCGTAGATCGATCTCAGCTAATTTTCGCTCGTGTTCATATGCCAATTTCTTCTCCTCGAGCTCCCTTTGTCTCTGTTTTTCCTCTCTTTCTTCTCGGAGACGCAGGTGCTCTAAGTTTATTTTTTGTTCGGCCAACTTAAGTTCAACATCCATTTTGAGCCGGGCCATTTCCAGCTCGTGTAGTCGGGCTTTTTCTCGTTCCTGGATCTCGTCTTGCGAGAGACCCGTTCTTCGCTCCTCAGGGGCTGTGGTGTTTTGATCGGGGGTTCCGGCAGCCCCGGTTTCTGCCCAAGACTCTAGGGCATGCTTGAAATCGTCCTTGGTACTTAGACCGGTGGTAGCGATACCTAGTTCGATGCAGAATTGTTTTAATTCACGATGGCTGTACTCGTCCAATTTCTCCATCTGAAATTTCTCGGTGGATCCGCTTTCTTTGTTTGACATCGTGATTTCGTCGTGGGGTGAGCTACTCTCTGTACGATAATGCGGTGATTCGGATCCCACCGCTGCCACCAATGTTAGACGGACCGGGAGGGTCGGCCGAGGATAAGGGGAGAGGTCTCCGGGGAGAGCCGTCTCCGACGATCGTACAGACAAGTAACTTCCCCCCCACAGACGGACACCACACAAGGGTAAAGTTCAACGATACTTTATAGGCAATTATTTAAGCACGATGAATGGTACAAGGAGGTCTGGACTCAGGGGTCCCCTCGATTCTGGTCTCTGGTTTGGGAGAAGGGTAGCGGGACAGTCTTGTTACCAAAAGATGGGTATAGCTCTCAATCCTCGAGCTCGGCGTTCTAGATGATCGGGCCGCGGCGGAGCCAGCAGGTCCCGAGATGGATGAAGGAAGCGACGGTCCGCGGCGGAGCCAGCAGGTCCCGATGAAGATGGTAGTTGCAAACGGTCCGCGGCCACGCCAGCAGGTCCCGACGACGATGAAGGTTTACGAAGGTTACGAAGGTTGCGGCAGCGCCAGCAGGCAGGACGATGATGCGCAAGGCAGAGCTACGGCAGTGCCAGTAGTCCGTCAAGGATGAGTTCTTCTCTGCGTCTCTCGACTCCAGGATACAACTGCCTTCCTGCTCTGGAGCTGCCCCAGTTATAGGGCTGGTGCCCTTTGATGTCCGGACCCTCGCACTTGGAGGTCGGGAGGTCCGGGATGAGGGAGTCCAGACACCCAGCAGGGGGGTGGAGCCAGCGCCCGGGGAGGCGATGGGCGAGCGGCACTTGGCGGGGGAGAGCCATCGACGCCTCTTTCTCCCATTGACTTGCCAAGTAGCCCGCTCACCTCCTGGGTGGATGGTGGTGCCGGGATGTCTGAGGCCTGGCTAGGCCCAGGGTTGAGGTCGGCCGGGGGCCAGGCGGCCTCGTGGTGGAGTGTCCAGGATGGCGCCCAGGCTGGGCGCGCGGGCCAGTAGTGGTTCGGGCCCACGAGGTCGATATGTTCAGGGGCCGGGGTCCCGGAGGGGACGGAAGACGAGCAGTGGTGGTGTGTGGCCCTTGTGTGTCCGGGCTCGGGCCTGGTCGGGCCGAGGGGGGAGCGGCCCTTCATGTGGCCTGTCCAACAGGGGGATTGTTTGGGGGGTTGTGTGTGGGGGGGTTGTGTGTGTAGGGATTGTGTGTGTGTGTGTGGTGTGTGTGGGGGTGTTGTGTGTGTGGGGGTTGTGTAGTGTGTGGGGTTGTGTGTGTAGGGTTGTGTGTATGTGGGCGCGTGTGTGGTTGTGTAGTTGTGTGTTTGTGTGTGGTTGTAGGGTTGTGTGTTTTTATGTTGTGTGGTTGTGTGGGGTTATGTGTGTGTGGTTGTGTGTGTGTGGGGCTGTGTGTATGGGAGGGTTGTGTTTTGGGGGTTTTGTGTGGGGTGGTTGTGTGTGTGTGGGGCGTTGTGTGGGGGGGTTGTGTGTGTGTGGTTATGGGGTTGTGTGTGTGTGGGTGTGAGTTTTTTGAGTTGTGTGTGGGGGGTTGTGTGTATGGGGGTTGTGTGTGTGGGGGGGTGATTGTTTGGGGTTGTATGTGTGTGTGTGGGGTTGTGTTTGTGTGTGTGTGTGGGGGTGGGGTTGTGTATGGGGGGCTTGTATGTGGGGGGTTGTGTGTGGGGGGAGTTGTGTGTGTGGGAATTTTGTGTGTGTTAGGTGGGTGGGGGGGAGGTTGTGAGTGGGGGTTATGTGTGGGGGGTTTTGTGTGTGTGTGTGGTAGTGTGGGTGGGGTTGAGTGGTGTGTGGTGTTGTGTGTGTGTAGGGTTGTGTGTGGGGGGTTGTGTGTGGAGGGTTGTGTGTGGTTGCTTGTGTGTGTGTGGTTGGGTGTAGGGTTGTGTGGTTGTGTGTAGGGT
Source organism: Lissotriton vulgaris (assembly GCF_964263255.1). Classification (NCBI taxonomy): domain Eukaryota; kingdom Metazoa; phylum Chordata; class Amphibia; order Caudata; family Salamandridae; genus Lissotriton; species Lissotriton vulgaris. The sequence goes on from NW_028248075.1 coordinate 198,578, forward strand.
TGTGTGGTTGTGTGTGGGGTTGTGTGTGTGGGGTTGTGTGGTGCGTGGGGTTGTGTGTGTAGGGTTGTGTGTGTGGGGGTTGTGTGCGTGGGGTTGTGTATGCCTGTGGGGTTGTGTTTCTGTATGGGGTTGTGTGTGAGGGGTTGTGTGTGTGGTAGGGTTTTGTGTGTGGGGTGTTGTTTGTGTGAGAGTGTGGGGCTGTGTGTGTGGGGTGGTGTGTGTTCGTGGGGTTGTGTGTCTGTGAGTGTGTGGGGCTGTGTGTGTGTGGGGTTGTGTGGGGGGATGTGTGTGTGGGGTTGTATGTGGGGGGTTGTGTGTGTGTGTGGGTGTGTGGGGGGGGTTGTGTGTGTGGGGTTGTGTGTGTGTGGGGTTGTGTGTGTGGGGTTGTGTGTGTGTGGGGTTGTGTGTGTTGTGTGTGTGGGGGGTTGTGTGTTAGGGGTTTGTGTGTGTTAGAGATTGTATGTGGGGGGTTGTGTGTGTGGGGTTGTGTGTGGGGTTGTATGTGTGTGGGTGGTTGTGTGTGTGGGGGTGTTTGTGTGGGGTTATATGTGTGGGGTTGTGTGTGTGTGGGGTTGTGTGTATGGGGTAACAGAATGGGATGGGAGGTGAGGCGGTGAATGGGATGGAAGGGATGACGGAGTGACTGAAGGGGAGAGGATTAAAGAGGTAAAGAAGAAAGTAATGGAAATAAAGGGGAGGGGAGGGGAACAATGAGGGAGAGGGGTAGTGGGAGGGTGGGGTAAGGGGAAAGAAGGGATGGGTTAGGGAAGGATGGGGGAAGGGAATGGAAAGGAAAGGAAAGGAAAGGAAGAATGAGGGGAAGAAGAAAAAGGAGGAGAAAGGCAGATAAAGGAAGGGAGAAGGGAGGGGAGAGGGCAAATGAGAGAGAGGGAGGTGAGGGGAAAGGTAGTGAGGGGACGGGTAGGGTATGGAAGAAGGGATGGGAGAGGAGAAAGGGAAGAGAATGGTGAAGAGGAGGGAGGTGAAGGAAGGAAGAATAAGGAAGAAAGGATGGGTAAGTGGAAGGGGAGCAGAAAAGGAGCAGAGGCGATGGGAACAGATTGGAAGGGAAAGAGGCTGTGAATGGGAGGGAATGGAGGGGAAGAGAAGGGAAGGGGTGGAGATGAATAAGGAGATAAGAGAGTGCAGGATGGGACCGGAATGGATTGAATGGGAAGGGGGGAGTGACAGAAGGGAAGGAGGATTAAAGAGTGATGGAAAAAAGGGGAACTTAAAAGAAAGGGGGAGAAGGGGATATGAGAGGAGAGATATGAATGTAAGGTAGAGAGGGAAAAACGGGAAAGAGAATGGAAAGGGGAAGGGAAGTTTCAAGCCAGTATCAAGTCAGTATCAAGTCAGTATCAAGCCAGTATCAAGTCAGTATCAAGCCAGTATCAAGTCAGTATCAAGTCAGTTTAAAGTTTGGTTTCAGTTCAGTTTCAAGTTCGTTTTCATCTGGTTTCTATACTCACCATGTCCCTTTCACCCAGCCCCGCCCAGTTCATTTGGAGCCTGTGAGGCACCGGCCCCCTCGTCCTCTCGGGGCCTCGGCTCCGGCCGCCGGCTGTGGTCCGCTCCGTCAGGTGCTCATGAGTGCAATGCAGCGGCTGCTTGGTAACCAGCCTTGTATACCACGGACACGTCACAATAGAGACCTTTAACCTGTCATCATGCATCACCGGTTTATGGGCGATGACAAGTGATGCATGCGGTGTAAGAGGTGGAGCAGCCGAGACGCGGCTTTAATTCAATTACCTTTTTTTAAAAAACACTATTTAATCACGAAATTATCCTGCGATGAGCCTCAAAGACGATCTAATCCTGCTCGACATTCTCCCCCCTCTCAGTGTCCTCTCCTTGTCTCTGCTGCGGCGGAGGTCTCCCCTCTGCACTTAGCCTCGACCTTGTGTCATCACAGTGGAGGGCCTGGCACGTCACAGGTGTTCCATCCACAGGATTCCCTTGCTGGTGCTGGCCTGGACCTCGTGACATCACAGGGGAGGGCCTGGCACATCACAGGTGTTTCATTCACAGGATTCCCCTGCGGGTGCTAGGCTGGACCTTCTGACATCACAGAGGAGGGCCTGGCACGTCACAGGTGTTCCATTCAGCAGGATTCCCCTGCTGGTGCTAGGCTGGACCTCGTGACATCACAGAGGAGGGACTGGCACGTCACAGGTGTTCCATTCACAGGATTCCCCTGCTGGTGCTAGGCTGGACCTCGTGACATCACAGAGGAGGGCCTGTCACGTCACAGGTGTTCCACCCACAGCAAACTGCTGCTGGTGCTAGGCTGGACCTCGTGACATCACAAAGGAGGGCCTGGCACGTCACAGGTGTTCCATCCACCGGATTCCCGTGCTGATTGTAAGGTTTCGTGGTGGAGGGCCCTAGGCCCGCATGTGAGGAGCCGCAATGACTGACGCAGACACCAGATGAGGGTAGTGGGAATCGCCTCGAGCCCGTGCGCTCGGCCCCGTTTATTGGCAGCGTCATGTGACGCCATGACGTCTGTGGTGGGTGGGTGTCAAGTAAGTTACATCACACTGAAACACTAGAACGTGTCCATGCTAGGACACTACATCCCTCCCATTTTTTAATTGCAAAAACCCACATTCAGAAATCAACCTGTGGGGAAAATAACATGTATCAGGATGCAGTCAAGTGTTCAGCTTCCGCAGTGTCTTTCGATCCGCCGCTGCTTGGAATTACAGATGATGTTCAATCTGTTGCGGGGAACATCAGTTCACAGTGGCACCGGTTTGTGGTGCTCGATGGAAACAGTCTGTTGACGACTCTGCAACCAAATTTTCCTCACAGTCCTTCTTTTGCTCACTTCCATGGCAACGGGTGCAGTTAGAGTTCTTGTGGTTTGCCGGGGAGTGATGCACGATTTCCGGCCTTGGCCTTAGTTTTATTTGTAGTCTGTGTCCTACTTGGCAAAAGGCAGATCCATTGCAAGGCATCCCTCTCACTAGGATGACCCCTCTCGTCGGTGTTCCCCTGCCACGGGATATCCTTGAGGTCCTCTTTTCGGATTCGCGCTGGGCTGGATGTGTCCACATCAGTTGTTCCTGCGCCGCCGTCAGTGGGGGTATGGAAGAGACGATGTGTCTCACCTCAGATTCCGCAGCCTCGTCCCAAGGTAGCTGTTGGTTTCTGTCTTTGCTTGCGATGTCTTCGCCCTCCCCGGACCTTCCGGATGGGCGTCGGAGGACCGTCTCTCGTCGCGGGGACTGCGTCCCGGAGGCCTCTGCCCCTGAGTCACCACGGCTGGCATGTGTCCAGTGTCCGTGTGACCCCAAAGGTGGATGTCACTAACGGTCTTGCTTGCTCCTCTCCGCAGATCCTGGGTGTGTGGAAACATCGTCTGTCAGCTGGTCTTCTTTGCCACTGGTGTTCTTCCGGCCTTCGTGTTCCTCGCACCGTTGTCCTGGCACTTGTCACCTACTTCTCTTCGGGAGTGAGTGGTCTTCGTCTTCCTGCACTCCTCTCTGTCTTTCCTTAGTTTTTTCCCTGTGAGGACGTTGCTTCGCACTGACTTCTCCTTCTACTCTTAATTGTGGCAACAGGCCACATGGATATGCTTCCTTCCTTTTCATGGTGGCAAACGTGCCACTCAGACCTCTCCTTCTCTTCCTTCCTTTTCACGGTGGCAAACGTGCCACTCAGATCCTTCCTTTTCACGGTGGCAAACGTGCCACTCAGATCTCTCCTTTTCCTCCTTCCTTTTCACGTTGGCAAACGTGCCACTCAGACCTCTCCTTTTCTTCCTTCCTTTTCACGGTGGCAAACGTGCCACTCAGATCTCTCCTTTTCTTCGTTCCTTTTCGCGGTGGCAGACGTGCCACTCGGGTCTCTCCTTTCCTTCCTTCTGCATCGCGACATCACTTGGACCGATCTTGGTGTCTTCTCTTCTGACCTGGGTCCTCCATGCAGTGCGCGCACCCCGCATGTGTACCCCTGGTCTTGTCCCCGTCGGGGACACTTTCTCCTTCTTCCTCAGCAGCCAGAGTTGGTGTCACGAACCTTCTTGTCTTGATGCTTTCTTCCCTTGATGCTTGTTGGTGACGTTCAGGGGTCCATGTTTGTAGACCTGTTCATGGTTGAACGTCCTGGACCGATTGGTGGTCCACTTCTGCCGATGCCGGGCAGGTTGCTTTCGGTCGTCCTGTCGGACTTTGCGCTACAACAGTTCCTGGGGGACCCGTTGTGGGTCAGCACTTGATGGGCGATCATCCTGCGGATCGGCCCCTGGGAGGCGCCATGGATCTGTCGCGGGTCGGCACTTGATGGGCGATCGTTCGCGAAGATTGTTCTGCGCGATGGCGCTGCATGCATTCTTCTTTCTGCTTGCGGTGGCTGTGCGTCGCCACGTGGCGCGTTGTTTGCGCACTTACTGTTCAGGGTTCTGGGACGCCTGTTGCAGGACGTTGGGTACTTGCTGCTTTGGCTGTCGTCAGGTACTTGATGCTTTGGACCGTTGGCGGGAGTAGTTGATGCTGCGGTGAGCGCCTGTGGCCACCAGGCGTCGCTGCTCTCTCCGTCCTTTGATCGCGGCAGTCGTTTCCCCGGACGTTCTTCTGGTGCTTGGCAGTCGTTTCCTCCAGACGTCAGGGCTTGGATGCTTTGTGAGGCATTGGTGCCTCTTTCCCACGTTGCGTTGGAAGTGGCAGCCGCCGACTCCTTGCTGGTGTGGGTGGGGGTCATTTGCGCTGTTGCGCAGTTACTTGCTGCGTGAGGTTGGATGCTTGCTTGCTGCGGGAGTTTAGATGCTTCCCTTGGGGGCGCTACTCAGTCGGATGCCCCTTGATGCTGTTGATTGAGCTTGCGTGGTCCAATGCTTGTTTAGGTATTGGAGGATGTTAGTGCACTCTTGCTTTTGGCCACTGGGTGGCAGTGTTGCTGGATCTTGTACCAGCCTGTCTTGGGGCTCCTGTCTTCCCCTGATGTGCACTCTACTGCCTCAGGCTGGGGCTGGAGTTGCTGCTGCTGGGAACCTGGCCTCACACTGCCTTCCTGTTGAGTTCCAGTCCTTGGGTGCTGGGCACTGGGCTGCCTTCCTAGTAAGTCTGTCCCCTTTTATTAATTTACTGGTGGGGGCAGGAAGCATAGGCATGAAGGCGAGGTGGTTCAGTGGTTCTGGGGGGGGGGGGGGGGTTGAACCATGCTCAGTGTCTTGCTTGTTGTCTGTGCTCTAACGCACACTGTAAAGTTACTTTTGCCCACAGTTTCAAATTTCTTCAGGCGGCGCTGGCGCTTACAGGCACTTTGCTCTCACGTTGAGCCCACGAGGTGGGGGCACATTTGATCGGCGGCGGCGCTGGCCGCGTGTATGCGCTTCCTTTCTCTCCCCTCCCCTCCCGCCGCAGCCTCGGCAGTTCGCTCCGGTCACAGTTTCTTGGGCGGGGAGTGCTTGAGGCAGGCCGCGGGTAGGCTCCGCCGGCTCTGCCTTTTCAATGTTGATTAGGCTCCGGTCTCCCGCCGCAGCAGCTTCTCATTCCACACGCTGCGCGGCGGAGACCCGTCACGGACGTCGCAGGCTGCGGGTAGGCTCCGTTGGCTCTGCAGTTCTTGTTCACTCGGGGGTGCCGTCGGCAGGCCGCGGGTGGGCTCCGCTGGCGCTGCAGAGTCTTTCTTCGGTGGGGATGTCACCGGCAGGCCGCGGGTGGGCTCCGCTTGGTCTTGATCACGTCGCGAGGGGGGTCGGGAGGCGGTTAGCTACTCCGCTCCCTCCCCCTCGTTATTGACGGGTGTTGCGGGTCCGGCCGCACTTCTTCACGCCGCCATTCCTCTCTATGTGCCCCTGCCGCTTCCAAGCACACACGCGGCGGGGGCGGGGGACGACTCGGGCAGGCCGCGGGTAGGCTCCGCTGGCGCTGCTTATTTATCACCACAGTTTATGGCGGGCACTTCGCCCGTGGGGCTCACCTTCGGCCGGCGGGCCAGATGCTCCGTCGCGGTCGCGGCGGGTGGGCTCCGCCCGGCCCGTGTACCTCTCCGATGGGGGTTTTCAGCCTCGCGGCCGTCGCAGGTGGGCTCTGGGCGGTCCGCAGTTGCTTGGTGGTGGTCGACGCGGGTAGGCTCCGGTCGGCTTGCTGTGGGGCGCCGACGTGCCTACCGGCTTCACGGCGCGTTGTGCCTCACCACAGGGGATGCCCTCTATGCGGGCAGCTCTCATCCCCTCTTTTTATTCTCGATCAGCCGAGGGTAGTGGCACGCATGGGCAACACTACCGGCCTCGTCGCCATTGTAAGGTTTCGTGGTGGAGGGCCCTAGGCCCGCATGTGAGGAGCCGCAATGACTGACGCAGACACCAGATGAGGGTAGTGGGAATCGCCTCGAGCCCGTGCGCTCGGCCCCGTTTATTGGCAGCGTCATGTGACGCCATGACGTCTGTGGTGGGTGGGTGTCAAGTAAGTTACATCACACTGAAACACTAGAACGTGTCCATGCTAGGACACTACACTGATGCCAGGCAGGGCCTCGTGAAATCACAGTGGAGGGTCTGGCACGTCACAGGTATTCCATTCACAGGATTCTCCTGCTGGTGCTAGGCTGGGCCTCGCGACATCACAGTGGAGGGCCTGGCAGGTCACAGGTGTTCCATTCACAAGATTCTGCTGCTAGCCTGGACCTCATGACATCACAGGGGAGGGCCTGGCACGTCACAGGTGTTCCATCCACAGGATGCCTCTGATGGTGCTAGGCTGAGCCTCGTGACATCACAGGGGAGGGCCTGGCACGTCATAGCTGTTCCATTCACAGGATTCCCCTCTTGGTGCTAGGCTGGGCCTCGTGACATCACAGGGGAGGGCCTGGCACCTCATAGCTGTTCCATTCACAGGATTCCCCTCTTGGTGCTAGGCTGGGCCTCGTGACATCACAGGGGAGGGCCTGGCACGTCACAGGTGTTCCATCCACAGGACTCTCCATGCGGAGGCTGCAGGCCTGAAGGCCTCTCTCACCGGAAGTGTCCGCTCTCTCCTCCAGACAGTAGTGCAGGTTTCCACAGCTATGAGGCGAAGTCTAAGTGACGGTCGCAAGACGTGAACTGTAATGGAGGGGCCTCGTAAGGAGCTGAGCCACTCTAGGGAGATCAGAAGGGAAAGGCTGAAACCAGGAGATGGCAGAGAAAAGGGGAGTCTGATGAAGGGAGAACTCAATGGAGAGGCTGGGGAGTGGGGCGAAGGGAGGCCTCGGGGAGACTCAATGGATGGGAAGAGGCTGAGGAGTGAGGTGAAGGGAGACCTCTGGGAGAGTCAAGGGATGGGTAGAGGCTGAGGAGTGAGAGGAAGGGAGACATCAGAGGAGATTCAAGGAATGGGTAGAGGCTGAGGAGTGAGGTGAAGGGAGACCTCTGGGAGAGTCATGGGATGGGTAGAGGCTCAGCAGTGAGATGAAGGGAGTCCTCGGGGAGAGTCAATGGATGGGCAGAGGCTGAGGAGTGAGGTGAAGGGAGACCTCGGGGAGAGTCAGTGGATGGGTAGAGGCTGAGGAGTGAGGTGAAGGGAGACCTCTGGGAGAGTCATGGGATGGGGAGAGGCTGAGGAGTGAGAGGAAGGGAGACCTCGGGGAGAGTCGAGGGACGAGTAGAGGCTGGGGAGTGAGAGGAAGGGAGACCTGGGAGGAGAGTCGAGGGACGAGTAGAGGCTGAGGAGTGAGGTGAAGGGAGACCTCGGGTAGAGTCAGTGGATGGGTAGAGGCTGAGGAGTGAGGTGAAGGGAGACCTCTGGGAGAGTCATGGGATGGGTAGAGGCTGGGGAGTCTGATGAAGGGAGACCTCTGGGAGAGTCAAGGGATGGGCAGAGCCTGAGGAGTGAGAGGAAGGGAGACTTTGGGGAGAGTCGAGGGACGAGTAGAGGCTGGGGAGTGAGAGGAAGGGAGACCTCAGAGGAGAGTCAAGGGATGGGTAGAGGCTGAGGAGTGAGGTGAAGGGAGAACTCTGGTTGAGTCATGGGATGGGTAGAGGCTCAGCAGTGAGATGAAGGGAGTCCTCGGGGAGAGTCAATGGATGGGCAGAGGCTGAGGAGTCCGATGAAGGGAGACCTCGGGGAGAGTCAGTGGATGGGTAGAGGCTGAGGAGTGAGGTGAAGGGAGACCTCTGGGAGAGTCATGGGATGGGTAGAGGCTGAGGAGTGAGAGGAAGGGAGACCTCGGGGAGAGTCGAGGGACGAGTAGAGGCTGGGGAGTGAGAGGAAGGGAGACCTCGGAGGAGAGTCGAGGGACGAATAGAGGCTGAGGAGTGAGAGGAAGATAGACCTCGGGGAGAGACATGCGATGGGTAGAGGCTGGGAGTAAGATGAAGGGAGACGTCGGGGAGAGTCATGGGATGGGTAGAGGCTGAGGAGTGAGAGGAAGGGAGACCTCGGGGAGAGTCAAGGGATGGGGAGAGGCTGGGGAGTGAGATGAAGGGAGACCTCTGGGAGAGTCAAGGGATGGATAGAGGCTGGGGAGTGAGAGGAAGGGAGAGTCAAGGGACAAGTAGAGGCTGAGGAGTGAGAGGAAGAGAGACCTCAGAGGGGAGTCAAGGGATGGGTAGAGGCTGGGGAGTGAGATGAAGGGAGACCTCTGGGAGAGTCAAGGGATGGATAGAGGCTGGGGAGTGAGAGGAAGGGAGAGTCAAGGGACAAGTAGAGGCTGAGGAGTGAGAGGAAGAGAGACCTCGGAGGAGAGTCGACGGACGAGAAGAGGCTGGGGAGTGAGATGAAGTGAGTCCTGGGGGGAGAGTCAAGGGGTGGGTAGAGGCTGGAGAGTGAGATGAAGGAAGACGGCGGGGAGAGTCATGGGATGGGTAGAGGCAGGGGAGTGAGATGAAGGGAGACGTCGGGGAGAGATAATGGATCGGTAGAGGCTGGGGAGTGAGATGAAGGGAGACATCGGGGAGAATCATGGGATGGGTAGAGGCTGGGGAGTGAGATGAAGGGAGGCCTCAGAGGAGAGTCAAGGGATGGGTAGAGGCTGGGGAGTGAGATGAAGGGAGACGTCGGGGAGAGTCATGGGATGGGTAGAGGCTGGAGAGTGAGATGAAGGGAGACGTCGGGGAGAATCATGGGATGGGTAGAGGCTGGAGAGTGAGATGAAGGGAGACCTCAGGTAGTGTTAAGGGGTGGGCAGAGGCTGCGGAGTGAGAGGAAGGGAGACCTCAGTGGAGAGTCAAGGGAATGGTAAAGGCTGAGGAATGGGATGAAGGGAGACCTCGGGAGAGTCAAGGGGTGTGAAGAGGCTGGGGAGTCTTATGAAGGGAAACCTCGGGGAGAGTCAAGGGATGGTAGAGGCTTGAGGAGTCTGATGAAGGGAGACCTCGGGGAGACTCACAGGATGGGTAGAGGCTGGGGAGTGAGATGAAGGGAGACCTCCGGGAGAGTCAAGGGGTGGGTAGAGGCTGGGGAGTCTGATGAAGGGAGACCTCGGGGAGAGTCAAGGGGTGGGTAGAGGCTGGGGGTTCCGATGAAAGGAGACCTCGGGGAGAGTCCAGTGGTGGGTAGAGACTCGGGAGTCTGATGAAGGGAGACCTCGGGAGAGTCAAGGGGTGGGTAGAGGCTGGGGAGTCTGATGAAGGGAGACCTCGGGGAGAGTCAAGGGGTGGGTGGAGGCTGGGGAGTCCTATGAAGGGAAACCTCGGGGAGAGTCAAGGGATGGTAGAGGCTTGAGGAGTCTGATGAAGGGAGACCTCGGGGAGACTCACAGGATGGGTAGAGGCTGGGTAGGGAGATGAAAGGAGATCTTTGGGAGAGTTAAGGGATGGGTAGAGGCTGGGGAGTGAGATGAAGGGAGACCTCGGGTAGAGTTAAGGGATTGGTAGAGGCTGGGGGTTCCGATGAAAGGAGACCTCGGGGAGAGTCCAGTGGTGGGTAGAGACTCGGGAGTCTGATGAAGGGAGACCTCGGGAGAGTCAAGGGGTGGGTAGAGGCTGGGGAGTCTGATGAAGGGAGACCTCGGGGAGAGTCAAGGGGTGGGTGGAGGCTGGGGAGTCCTATGAAGGGAGACCTCGGGGAGAGTCAAGGGGTGGGTAGAGGCTGGAGAGTCCGATGAAGGGAGTACTCAGGGAGATTCAAGGGGTGGGTAGAGGCTGGGGAGTCCAATGAAGGGAGACCTCAGGGAGGGTCAAGGGATGGGAAGAGGCTGGGGAGTGAGATGAAGGGAGACCTCGGGGAGAGTCAAGGCATGGGTAGAGGCTGGAGAGTGAGATGAAGGGAGACCTCGGGGAGTGTTAAGGGGTGGGTAGAGGCTGCAGAGTGAGATGAAGGGAGACCTCGGGGAGAGTCAAGTGATGGGTAGAGGCTGGGGAGTGAGAGGAAGGGAGACCTCAGGGGAGAGTCAAGGGAATGGTAAAGGCTGAGGAATGGGATGAAGGGAGACCTCGGGAGAGTCAAGGGGATAGTAGAGGCTGGGGAGTGAGATTAAGAAAGACCTCGGGAGAGTCAAGGGATGATTAGAGGATGGGCAGTGAGATGAAGGGAGACCTCGGGGTGAGTCAAGGGATGGGTAGAGGCTGGGGAGTGAGATGAAGGAGACCTCGGAGGAGAGTCAAGGGACGGGTAGAGGCTGGGGACTGAGATGAAGGGAGACCTCGGGGAGAATCAAGGGGTGGGTAGAGGCTGGGGAGTGAGATGAAGGGAGACCTCTGGGAGAGTCAAGGGGTGGGAAGAGGCTGGGGAGTCTTATGAACGGAGACCTCGGGGAGAGTCAAAAGATGGGTAGAGGCTTGAGGAGTCTGATGAAGGGAGACCTCGGGGAGACTCACAGGATGGGTAGAGGCTGGGGAGTGAGATGAAGGGAGGCCTCCGGGAGAGTCAAGGGATGGGCAGAGGCTGGGTAGGGAGATGAAAGGAGATCTTTGGGAGAGTTAAGGGATGGGTAGAGGCTGGGGAGTGAGATGAAGGGAGACCTCATGTAGAGTTAAGGGATGGGTAGAGGCTGGGGATTCCGATGAAAGGAGACCTCGGGGAGAGTCCAGTTGTGGCTAGAGACTGGGAAGTCTGATGAAGGGAGACCTCGGGAGAGTCAAGGGGTGGGTAGAGGCTGGGGAGTCTGATGAAAGGAGACCACGGGGAGAGTCGAGGGGTGTGTGGAGGCTGGGGAGTCCGATGAAGGGAGACCTCGGGGAGAGTCAAGGGGTGGGTAGAGGCTGGGGAGTCCGATGAAGGGAGAACTCGGGGAAATTCAAGGGGTGGGTAGATGCTGGGGAGTCCAATGAAGGGAGACCTCAGGGAGGGTCAAGGGGTGGGTAGAGGCTGGGGAGTCTGATGAAGGGAGACATCTTGGGAGAGTTAAGGGGTGGGTAAAGCTTGGGGAGTCAGAGGAAGGAGTTGTTGGTTTAGGGAGAGAGAGTTGTAGCATGTTTGGACTCATGGGACTGCGAGAGGCTGTAGTGTCAAGCAAAGGAGGAGCTGCTACGATGAGGAGGCAGTCATGGGGGTGACTGGATAAGGTTAGGTGGAGAGGAGAGAGGTAGTGAAGTCAGAAGATGTCATCAGTTTGAGGAGTGGGAAAATAAATAGAGGCTGTGGTGCAGGGGGAGAATAATTTGAGGCTGGAGTAGAGGGCCAGTGGATTGGAGACCAGCAGTATCAAGGTGATGCACAGGCTGGCTGGCCCTCAGTGCTAGACTGACAGCCAGCGTGGGTCAGTTCTAACTGGCTGTATTGTCCACTGTTGGTTATCATCGTTGGGTCTGGTGGTACATGGAGGAGGAGCACGGGGAGGAACCGGGATCAAGCCCCCCACATACAAGTACCAGCACATAGAGTGGACAGGGCTCACTTATGCATGCCCATTCCCATTGTGTGCTGCATAGCAGAAGGCTGATTTTCTCAACCCTTTCCCTGCCAAACTCTGCCTGTCTACCAAATCTATCTACCCTTCTGTTGATGCCCCTCATCTCTATATGTGGTGCCTTCCTCCGCCTGAACAGCCCCGGTCAGGTCTGTGTGTCGGGCAGCAAACTGGCAAGGTGGGTGGCTTGGCAGAGACTACGCTTTTCTACTGTTTGCTAGTTTATGTGCACAGCCTGTGTTTTACTGTGAACCTTTTTGCCTCTGCATATGAGTGCATTTCTGTTACACACACACTTCACCAGTGTGTCAATGAATTGTGCTACATTGTGGTTAGTTTGTGCATTGTTGTGACATTGTGGAAATGGGCCAAGGAGTACATTTCTGTTGGGTTGTGGAAAATGGGCGAATATGTGCAATGCTGAGTTAGTAGTGTATGTCAAGGGGTATTAGACTGGGCAGTGAAGGGTTAATATGTGTACTGTGTGGGTATCTAGTTTTCCAAAGTAATGTTATGTTGTCATGTTATCTGTTCTGTTAGGCTTGTACCATTAGTATGGTATTGCAATAGCGGTTAGTTTTGACTAAAAATAGCGGGCGTGTAGACGGAAAAAAAAGTACCTTCGACCGGCGCTTCACGCTCTTTTGCTCCTCTCCTCTTCTCCAATCACAGGCTCCCAGACTCCACTGCAGCCAATCCTGACGCTGCTCTCATGCTGCTGGTGGCAGCCTGAAAGAAGTGCCATGATTGGCCTGAGTGCTGTGAATTTACGCTCCCAGTCAGACTGGGAGCCTGTGCCTGCTATCTCCAACCTGGCAATGCAGATCGGGTTAGAGACAGCTTCAGTGCGCATGACGGTTTGGCCGGCCAAACCAAATTGTTAACTGAAGGCTGGGTCCACCACTCCCCCTCAGTGCCTGTATTCCCCCCTGGCCCGCCCCCAAAGACTCGTCAGGAAAGGAAAAATAAAACAATAATAACAAGTGTTTATTATCGTTTTTCTATTCCTTTCCTGCCATTTTGAGGCAGCTGGCGAGGGTCGGGGGTGACGTTCCTACGCCATAGCAAAGGAGCCGCCGCTGTGGTATTGTGGTGCTTTCATATGTGTGTCCTTTCGTACATTGGGAGATTTCCACCAATCAATTGTTAATTGTTTGGTTGTGTTTTGTAGTGATTTGTATAGTCAAGTTTTTGGTTACTTAACGTGAAACTAACATGAGCTGATTCTAGTAAAGCCCTTCCTAGTGCTCAGTGTCTGTGGTGTGCTGAAGCACTTAGGTGTTTCTTATTGAGCTGGGTGCTCAGTTGTCCATTGCCCCCCCAGCTAGGGAGATGGTTTTCTGGCAACATCACTAGTCTGGTAAAAGTTATTGAAGCAATGTGTGCAGTACATTTACGTAAGATTATCTGAATGCCTCCAAGGCGTATGTTGATGTGTTGCTTGGGTAGAGCTGTGGAACTGGCAGCATTCTGCCAACTATATACAGCGTCTGGATACCCCCTAGGGTGATACGCAGCGCTATACAAATACCGTCTGAGTGATTGATGGATATGACTTTAGTGTTCTGGTGTGCAGTCAGTGAAGTTATCTGTTGTGTCACACAATCTTCTGGGACTTTTCTCATTGACAGATATTTAGGATCAGGCACACACAAGTAGCAGCTCATCAAGACATTCTGATCACTTCAACAGGAAGGAGAGAACAAGTTGAGAGAGCTGGAAAAACAAGAAGAGACCAGTGTAGGGAAAAACTGAGATAAAAAAAGAAAAGGTAGATTAAGTAGACAGAAGATATCAGCAAAAAAACTGAAAGAAATTAGTATGTAAGCGCGGGAGCCAGAGCTCGAAAAGATGGGCAGGAAAGGGAAAATAAGGAACATTATTTATAAATTGCAAAAAGTGTGTGTTAAAAATGTGATTTAGGTGCCTCGTGATTGTGAATTTTCAAGAGTTATAGATGTAATTTGCTGTTGAGTGGTAATTTTTAGGGGGGGGGGGGTAATGCACCATATGCAGAGATTATTTGTAATTTATTTGTCCCAGGTTCTGATCCTCCTCCTTTATGAAAGTGGGTAAACTCAGATTCTGCACATATCTGTGTTACCTTTGTATCAAAAATTCCAATTCTAAAAACGTAGCTCCATTCCAGCAGTTTACTGCCAGTAGGAGCTTTGTGTAGGAGAGTAGGGTCTGCTTCCTATGGTCACCCCCACTTTTTGCTCTGATATACTGGTTTCTCGACTTTAGTGTGGCTGTGGGCCTGCTAATCAGACCCACAGCCCAGCAGTTCTCTCTCTAAATTCATACCATGAACTTTAGGTACATACCTAATTGGGTACTGGGTCACCTTTGTGAGCCCCTGTATAGTGTACCATAGGCACCCAGGGCATAGGTGCTTCCAAGACCTACCAGGGGCTGCAGCATGTATTATGCAACCCCTGGCTGGCCATCCAAATTGACACAACAGGCTGCTCACTCAGCTGGGGCAAGGTTGTGTAATCACCCCTTGCTTAGGTATAGTATCCGTATACCTACCATTACATATAGACACATATATACCTATAAGTCACTCCTATGGCAGGCCTTGACAATCCTGAAGGCAGAGTGCTTGGTTTTATGTGAGATGGTGCTCTAGCATGAGCTGAGCCTATCTGCAGCTTTTGGAATCATGTCCTTATAGCTGTTCTATGATATAGCCATACCATATACTCTTAAGTGCATTATAATCCTCGCAGTTAATGCTAACTTTGGTTTGGCTTTATCAAAACATGTTATGTAAGGTGTCATACGCTTTGGAATACTACCCCCCACCAGTTCTGGTGGTGGGGGTAGCATTCCACCCTTCTAGAGGAAGAAGACATGTGGTTGTAGATTTACCCGGTTAAAGTTAAACAGAGCCTCAGCGTCACAAAATGGATGCTGCTGCCACAGACACAAGTCTGACCTCCAGCAGCTGGGAGCTCTTCCAGCGAGGGAGGCCTGGAAAATAGGTTTCCTGCCTTGGGAGGTGCTAGCACCTCCCCAGACAGGCTATAGTGTATTGGGGCAGGGTGGGTTGAATGAAATGAGACACTGCCTGGGGCACACAAGGTGCTCCATGCATAGCCTGGTTCAAACCAGTTGCTGGGGCACTCCAGCCTCAGCTCTGGTGCAAAACTGGACAAAGGGAAAGGGGTGTAACCACCCCCTTCCCTGGTCCCACCCATGGGATCGACCTAGCAGATATTCCAGCCCCTTTAATTTGTATAAAACTAGGAGCTGAGTCTAGAGACTTTAGATTATCCTGAATTGAAACTCTGAAATGAAACTCTGGACCTTCGACATTCTACTGCAACTAGAAGACTGAAGAATCTCCCTTGTGGTCAAGGAGTGACCACCCTGTGCAAACAGGCACCACCTAGCGAATTGCAGGTTTGCTTTGTCGTCGCTCCCGAAGGATCCCGACAACTCTGCTTCACAGAACTTGACTTCCAGACTTTTCCGACCGCGACCCACACCTCCAGCAAAGCTGAGACCCATGGCAGACACGAGAGACGTGGGACCGGACACCTGGCCATTTTGCTCTTTGCTACATTGTACAGCTTCTGAGATGCCCTCGACGTTGTGCATTTGTTACTTTGAAAGCCCTAACCCTGTGTCGTACGTGCACCAAAGCCCAGCCCTTCACACTCCATGAGTGCCACGTGGGGCCCGCTCTTGCATTTCCTCTCGACGCATCTTCCCAGTTGTTAGCCTGCTAGCTAGAGGCCATATTGAAGACTCCATTTTGAAACAACACTGCTTGCCTGATTGCTCTGGGCTTGCTCTTGCTTTCGTGTAAAGGGGAAGTGCCACAGACCTTGCTGGTCTGTAACAGAAGCCGATCTTCTTTTCCTACGTGGGTTACCTTTGCCAAGGCTTGTTGACTCCAATCCGGAAGCTGACACTGCCAACAGCGAGAGTTTTTTTTGGATATTCCGTATCCAGCGCTTGGTTGTCGTCGACGCCTCCTGGTCCACGTGGCTGCAGAGAGAAGCTTCACTTCTTCACCTGTTTGCAGCTCGACATCGCCTGCTTCCTTCCTGGTTCCATCCTGGTCACTGGCTAGTGACCCAGACTCTGTCCCCTCTGCTTTCAGGTTCTTCACTTCCTCGATTCACCCTTGGATCCATCCGGACATCTTCCTCCTGGTCGCCTGCAGCATCTTCTTGCAGCTCTCCATAGGAATCGACGACGAAACCTGACACGACTTCACACGTATGGACCCGGCTTACCTGGGTGAGGTAACTCGAGTACTCCGGGGCTCCCGTGGGTAATAACTATCCAAGTGTCCTGTTTTAACTGGGTTTCCCCGCAAGTCCACCCGGACTGTCCGAAATCAACTAGTTTCTAACTTTTACGTTCCCATTGAAAGTCTATGAGAACCTGCGTGTGTGTTTAGACACTGCACACGCATCCTGTGAGACTCCTACTTCCTAACCTGTGGTTGTTCAGTGTAGTCCCAGTGATTCCCTAGGCCTATTCACTTTTCCTGAAGCGGTCCTTCTACCACTTATTTAGTATATGGTTCGTGAGGCCCCTAGGGCAGAATTGTATTTGTGCAACTTATAGAATGCTTATTGAGTAACTTGTGCTGTATCTCGAACTTTGACCTCATAAAGTGGGCAGAGGAGTTGTGTTAGTAATAAATACATATATATTTGATATATACCTTGTGTGGTGTCCTTTCATTTGGTATTCAAGGGGTTATTATTGGTAAAACAATTGGCTTCACATGCTCTCTGAAGTATTAGCCTAAGACTGCTTTGTCCATGCTACCACTAGGATAGCTGGTCTATAAGGTTGACTTTACAACCATCACCATAAGGGTTGTTTGGACTGATACAGGGAGCCCACTAGAATAGTGGACATCACATATCAGGCCAACTTCTCACACTTTGTATCAGGGTATAGGTGTTAAAATGAGCAAACTTGAAAAATATATTAAAACATACTAAATTGCACAATTTCACGCCCAAGATCACCTCAATCTGTCCGAACTGACATGTTTTTGGTACTATAAAAAGTTTTGAATTTGTCTGCTGTGGTTCATGTAAGATTTAGTTATTAAGTAGGACAAGTGGATTTCTCTAAAGGGCGAGCAGATTTCTGAATAATTTTGCCTTTAGGGAAGCAGATTTTTAAAAGACTTCCACACCCCTGAAACTACCTTATCTTTTTTTTCCTATACATTCCAAAAAGAGTAATGAAGTAGATTTCCCATTGAAACACAGTACAAACACAAAGTGTGGTCTAAACAATATTTCTGCCTTTTTATTGTTCAAGGGGTTAGATTAACCAATAATACAGTGTGTCATCATTCACATGTACGTGGTATACAGCGAAGGTACCACAGTATACCGCGTCCCAATATATCACTAGGTTATTGTGCCTTATTAATGAAAAACAAGTGAAGAAATTTAGATCACATAAAAAAAGACCCTTTCCACCCCATCACCAGGTCTTCAGACGGTTGGTGAAGACCTGGCTTTTCTCTCAACTTTAATTCCTCACCTATCCCCCACTCAGTTAGGCTTTAGCGCTGGGATGCCTCAGCCATTCGCTCTACAAGTATTTTAATCTAATCTAATCATAATCTATATTAATGCCAGATTTCAGGTACATCTGTTTAGACATTTTGTCACTACCTCTGTCTAAAAAGTCTATGGGAAATACATAGGTGGATAAACCTGTTTTGGGACCCCTCACCTTTTCTTTACACCATCTTAACTGATCATCACAAAACTTTGTGTCCGCTGCCAATGTAGAAAAAAGAAAAGGTCTGCTAAGTTTCGTGAAGATTCATTGAACGGTGACAGTTATTATCAAGCAAAAATCTTTTCGAATTCCTACCTCTGGGAATCCTAACTATAACTGCAGAGTGGCTACAGTCACTGTGTGAAGGCAAATGGATTCGCTAGAACCCCAAGATGGGAATACTGAACAATATTACACATAACCCGATATGTATTTAAATGTTAATTTTGGGATAAATTCCTTTAAAATGCTGTATTATTCAAAGAGCAGCTAACAGTGTGCACTGACTGGAATTAGTAAACAAATGTATAAACAAATAAGAGGATGCGCAATGGGATTCTCGTTTTCCCCAAATTACGCAAATCTAACAATGGGGTGGTTTGAGCAACATCTAGCATGGAACACCGAAAATTATCAGTGGAGGGAAAAAATCATACTGTGGCTCTGATGATCATCTAGAATGGCACCACAGAAGATTTTGAATTGTACTTTGACAAACTGAACAATAGTCCAACCAACTTAAAGTTCACATTTGAAATAAGTTCAGAAAGAGTAGTGTTCCTAGACACTGAAATCTATATCGTCAATGACTCCCTACAGACAAAGTTACACAGGAAAAAAACAGCTACGAATGCCACTCTACATGGTGAAAGTTTTCACAATAAAAATCTAAAATGGAGCATCCCGTACGGGGAGTTTTTGAGATTAAAAAGGAACTGCTCCAATGAAAACGAATTTCAAAGACACAGTAAAAAAGCCATAACCAGATTCCTCGCAAGAAAATATCCAAAGAAAGTTGTGGACAAATGCTTCAATAAGGTTATGAACAAGATCGAAAAGAAATCTTACATCAAAACAAAGAAGATCAAACACACATCAATGAGTTCAGACTAATTACAACATACAGGGAGCTTCTGCTGCCCTTGCTGTCGCTGCACAGTTTTGCCCTGAGCGTACTGCGGGCCTCTCCAGACCCCTGATTGCTTCCACGGACCCGCCCGACAGTCTCCCGCTGCCCGACTGCTCTGATTCTAGCTAGAGCGGGCTGCCGAGAGGAGACCGGCGAGGGGCGAACTACATCCCCCAGAAGCCCTTGCTGGGGTCCGTGTCACCGGGGAGCGCCAGGCGGCGTATTAAAACCGCATCAGACCCGTCTCGCGGGACGCCGGGCGAAGCCCGGGCCAAGGGCGGGCCCGTTTTAGCCCGTTCTAGACTGTTCCAGGTTGGGCTGGGCCACTCCCTGTGGTTCTTCTATCAAGCTTCATACATCTCGACGAACCAGGTACTTTTATTCAGTCAACTGTTGTTGCTGCCAGTAGACATAACGTGACTCTCTAGGAAGAGTCCTAGACCCATCCATCATGACCCGGGAGAATAGAAGCAAGACAGCCATGACCAACACTCTACCCACTGGTCCTATTGACCGTCTCATTACACGGACTAACGAAGTCATCAACCAAAGCATATCCTTTCTAGAGCGAAGGGTGTCACAAGACCTCGCTATCGCCAGAAGGTCGTCACTGGGCCCCTTAGCCTTAGCCCAATCTCCGCTCAAATTGTCCTCAAATATACCAGTGTTAATACATTCACCAGTATTAATAGAATCTATAGCCAGGTTCTGAGCTGAGATGGTGCAGTGAGCTAAAAAACGGTGTTGGATCTAGCCCTGATCTCTTGACTGGGTGAGAGTATTCTGCTTAATTCAGAAACTCTGTCCATCACCACCCCTTGTTGTTAAATATTGTGTCCACCCTAAGCGTGGAAGGGTATACTCAGATGTGAGTCCCTTGCTCATTGCACCATCAGGATTCAAGCAAGCCGGGCCGACGACGGCTGAAATGCCAGAAACCGGTCCCCGGAAGCTTGTTTCCTTCCCAGTGTAAGAATTGGCATGGTAGTTTGGTTTGCCCTGTTCCCATCATGCACTGGGACAGGAACATACTAATTTGCATATAGCCAGGTTCTGAGCTGGGATGGTGCAGTGAGCTAAAAAATGGTGTTGGATCTAGCCCTGATCTCTTGACTGGGTGAGAGTATTCTGCTTAATTCAGAAACTCTGTCCATCACCACCCCTTGTTGTTAAATATTTTGTCCACCCTAAGCGTGGAAGGGTATACTCAGATGTGAGTCCCTTGCTCATTGCACCATCAGTATTCAAGCAAGCCGGGCCGACGATGGCTGAAATGCCAGAAACCGGTCCCCGGAAGCTTGTTTCCTTCCCAGTGTAAGAATTGGCTTGGTAGTTTGGTTTGCCCTGTTCCCATCATGCACTGGGACAGGAACATACTAATTTGCATATAGCCAGGTTCTGAGCTGGGATGGTGCAGTGAGCTAAAAAACGGTGTTGGATCCAGCCCTGATCTCTTGACTGGGTGAGAGTATTCTGCTTAATTCAGAAACTCTGTCCATCACCACCCCTTGTTGTTAAATATTTTGCCCTTGCTGTCGCTGCACAGTTTTGCCCTGAGCGTACTGCGGACCTCTCCAGACCCCTGATTGCTTCCACGGACCCGCCCGCCAGTCTCCCGCTGCCCGACTGCTCTGATTCTAGCTAGAGCGGGGCCACCGAGAGGAGACCGGCGAGGGGCGAACTACATCCCCCAGAAGCCCTTGCTGGGGTTCTTGTCACCGGGGAGCACCAGGCGGCGCATTAAAACCGCATCAGACCCGTCTCGCGGGACCCCGGGCGAAGCCCTGGCCAAGGGCGGGCCAGTTTTAGCCCGTTCTAGACTGTTCCAGGCTGGGCTGGGCCACTCCCCGTGGTTCTTCTATCAAGCTTCACACATCTCGACGAACCAGGTACTTTTATTCAGTCAACTGTTGTTGCTGCCAGTAGACATAACGTGACTCTCTAGGAAGAGTCCTAGACCCATCCATCATGACCCGGCAGACTAGAAGCAAGACAGCCATGACCAACGCTCTACCCACTGGTCCTATTGACCGTTTCATTACACGGACTAACGAAGTCATCAACCAAAGCATATCCCTTCTAGAGCGAAGGGTGTCACAAGACCTCGCTATCGCCAGAAGGTCGTCACTGGGCCCCTTAGCCTTAGCCCAATCTCCGCTCAAATTGTCCTCAAATATACCAGTGTTAATACATTCACCAGTATTATTAGAATCTATAGCCAGGTTCTGAGCTGGGATGGTGCAGTGAGCTAAAAAACGGTGTTGGATCTAGCCCTGATCTCTTGACTGGGTGAGAGTATTCTGCTTAATTCAGAAACTCTGTCCATCACCACCCCTTGTTGTTAAATATTTTGCCCTTGCTGTCGCTGCACAGTTTTGCCCTGAGCGTACTGCGGACCTCTCCAGACCCCTGATTGCTTCCACGGACCCGCCCGCCAGTCTCCCGCTGCCCGACTGCTCTGATTCTAGCTAGAGCGGGGCCACCGAGAGGAGACCGGCGAGGGGCGAACTACATCCCCCAGAAGCCCTTGCTGGGGTCCTTGTCACCGGGGAGCACCAGGCGGCGCATTAAAACCGCATCAGACCCGTCTCGCGGGACGCCGGGCGAAGCCCTGGCCAAGGGCGGGCCCGTTTTAGCCCGTTCTAGACTGTTCCAGGCTGGGCTGGGCCACTCCCCGTGGTTCTTCTATCAAGCTTCACACATCTCGACGAACCAGGTACTTTTATTCAGTCAACTGTTGTTGCTGCCAGTAGACATAACGTGACTCTCTAGGAAGAGTCCTAGACCCATCCATCATGACCCGGCAGACTAGAAGCAAGACAGCCATGACCAACGCTCTACCCACTGGTCCTATTGACCGTTTCATTACACGGACTAACGAAGTCATCAACCAAAGCATATCCCTTCTAGAGCGAAGGGTGTCACAAGACCTCGCTATCGCCAGAAGGTCGTCACTGGGCCCCTTAGCCTTAGCCCAATCTCCGCTCAAATTGTCCTCAAATATACCAGTGTTAATACATTCACCAGTATTAATAGAATCATTGCAACTACAGCCAAATGTTCTAGCAGAAATCCATTCAATTCCGAAATCTATTGATCTTTCTGTCTCGAATCTCTCACTAGATTAAGACACCCTAGGCAATCTAGTAAACACACCTGACCTCCAGCTATTACAGTCTCAGGAACCTAGTACAGGTTCTCAGCATACGGGGGTAAAGGAGGGAGCTGTCCCTAAGCAGAAAAAAGATAAGCAGAAAAAAGATAAGAAAAAAGACAATTCAAGAAACACCAAAGCTGCCTCAACTAACAAAGAAAGAACTAATTCTCAAACTACGCAGGATTTTTCAAACGCTCCGCCCACTCAATCTATTAATTTAACGGATCAACCTGTTAATTTAATTTTTCCACCTACAGTTAACGCGGGGAGCCCTGCAGTTTATGTAGTACACACACTCAGCTTCTGGCAAGCTTCAGGGAAATCCTAAAACACCATCTTCAACCCCTAGAACGCAGCATAATGGCTATTGAAAAACAACTTGCAAAACTGACCCAAAAACCATCTAGCCATCATAGCATGGTTCAATCGAACATAGGGGCTAGTAAGGGAATCTCCACAAGCTCCAGCGCTCAATGTGGTCAAAAAGTCTGTGAACCCAAACCTTCCAAGACGACAATACCTCAAATCACACAATCAAATGCCAAGAAGCCTCTTACCCCTGTTCCCCCAACCCCAACTTCTGGAAGCGGGATAACAGATGTGACCTCGACTACCATCCTTACCCAGTCAGCACCCCCACAATCAGTTCCAACTCAGCCTACTTCTGATAAGGGTCCCGTCCAGCCACAATCCCAAAGACCAATTCCACCTTTAAATCCCCGGTACCCCACGTTAAATACACCAGGTGACGGGAAAAGGGGGTTTAAGTCCAGACGCCCGATTCACCTTCCACGAGAAGCGTCCCCCTTTACCGTCATTCTCAGGGGGGTTCCAGAACGCCCGGAAACTACAAAGGAACCATTTTGGTCCCTTCAAAATAAGGTTCTACAGTGGCTTAACATTCACAGGCCAACACAATCTGCATATACCAGCAGAATACCCACTGTATGTAGAGTTTCGTGGATAGGCTCAGAACCTAAGAGTATACAGGGAGATTGTATTATAGTCAACTGTGAAGACCTGGCTACTGTCGATCATATCTGTTCATGGCCAGTTCTAGCCAAGAGCGGGGGGATTGACGCTTATCGTCTCTCCTTCTTTTACCCCCCAAAATATAACAACCAACATAACAACCAATACCCAATGGCTCCAAATTGGGAGTATCCCCTAGAGAGGCCCTGGGACTATGAGGGTTCTTGGCTTACCCAGAGAAATTGCAGCAGAGAATGGCAGCCCCGGCCTTGGTTTCCCAGCAGAGAACAGGCCCCTTGGGTGGGGTGGCAAAATCTTCAAACTAGAAACAGATATGACTGCCTGGAAATGGTCGATTGACCGCCAGCCATTACACAGTGTACTATTCAGCTTCAGAGGACATTTACTCCTCTATCGACCAGAATGAGATTTCGGCAAATTCACCGACAAACACAAATCGATCACTCTCGACTCTAACCTGTGTCCAATCCCCATTATCCCTACCTCGTCCCTCTGTCCCTACAGGCTACGTCGTGGAGGATCCTGACATTTCTCCTGGCCAAATGCCCCCCTTGACCGAGGGCTCCAAATCTCTCTTCCATACTGAGACTCGGATTAGCCCTCTCCAACTAACCACGATTGACAACGCAACTACAGTTCTCTCACATACTCAAGCACGTGACTCCCTTCCATCTAACGAGATGTCCCTATCCGTCCTATATTGGAACATTGCTGGTCTCCGTACCAAGATCAACCTACAATCGTGGGCGGATATGATCAATGAGAATCACATCCTTTGCCTTCAGGAGACTTGGTTAACAGCCCCCGTCCATCTGGTGGGCTATAAAACTTTCTTTATTCCAGCAACACAGGGATTGTTCGGAAGACCTAAGGGTGGTCTAACTGTTTACGTAACCAACATCCTTCCCCTTACAACAATTACCAGCTTAAAAGAAGAGGTTTGTTACCAAATTTTAAGTATCCATATTGACAACAGATTTGTTTACCTTCTGAGAAACTTATATAACAATCTTTCATCCACTAATTGTGAGCAGATAATAAATGAAATCACCACTTGCTTAAAGTCACAGCTGAACAAGCCATCGTCTCTCCCTCTTTATATCATTTGGGGAGGCGATTTTAACACCTCACTATGCTCTAACTACAGAGATGGGAACTGTGGACTGAATGAAGAGACCGACTGCCCTCTGGCTCACTTTGTACATAGCACCAACGGGATCTCTCTGAACGAGAGCCCTTTCACGCTAGAGTTGGACTACGCAAACCAGTTGGTTCACCCTCAAGTTGACTTCTCCACAACATTTCATGGTAGGGGTTTGTCTAGCACAATCGATTTTATTCTTTGCTCAGAGAACTTAAGGGGCCAAGTGGCAGAATTCTCCACAGGTACAGACAGTTCCAGTGATCACTACCATAATAGAATTATAATACAATTACAATCAGTATCACTCCACACAAATGTCAGAAGCCTGTTAACGCAAGAATCGTTAAAAATGGACAAACTGAACGGGTTCTCAGTGAAATGGGCTAAAATAGATCCTGACGCAGTTACAGAGAAAGTTCTTAAAAAAAACATCTGTTCAGTTAATGACTGCCTCGACCCCTGTTCATCACCCCAAACAGTGCTGGCCAGCTTTGGCAGGATTCTGGGAACAATAAAAGAGGAACTAACTCGCAGTACCACCCGGAAACCATCGGCTGAGGGCTTGTTTAACTCCGGGTGTCGGAAAGCACTTTCAAATCTCAAGGCAGCTCTCCAGATTACCCCGAGGGACCCCCAAGAGATAGCCAAACTAAGAAAACTCTATAAGGCCGAAAGGGTAAAACGAACTAAAGAAATCAAAGCTAATCTGTGGTTACAACTTCATGACAGCTGTCGAACAAGGGATAGTGGACATTCCTGGCGCGTTGTAAAATCTCCCTTCTTGTCAAACTCGTAGTCATCTCAACATCTCAACGTCGCAGTAACTGCAGAAGAATGGGTGGCCCACTTTTCAAGAATCTTTGGAGGAACCCTAACTAAATCAACCGAGGGAAGCTCTACCACCGTTTCTACAGCGGACTCAAAGATCTTCCCACTAAACATCCGGTTTGAGCCCGGAGAGGTGATTAAGGCCCTAAAAATGTCAAAACCAGGCAAGGCCCCCGGTCCAGATGGGGTGCCGGTGGATATTTTCACCCATAACATCGAGCTTTGGTCTCCACTTCTCACCCAGGTCCTGACCGCGGTAACATCTTCTGGTCTTATTGACTCATGGTCTACATCCATCCTCCTTCCCATCTTCAAAAAGGGCGACCGGAATGATCCGGTTTGCTATAGACCCATTTCCCTCCTGGACTCCCTGGGTAAGGTAGCGGGACGTCTGCTGCTGGAACGTCTCCAGGAGTGGGCAAAAACCAACAACATCTTATCCGACCTCCAATACGGGTTCCAGGAGGGTCTTGGGACTGTGGAGCAGGCCCTGAATCTTGCTCTCTTGATCGGGAAGTACGTGAACGCAAAAAAGGGCCACCTGTTTCTGGTATATGTAGACCTCAGTGCAGCGTTCGACTGTGTACAGCATTCGAAACTCTGGGCTCTCCTTGAGGAAATGGGCGTCGATCCTGCTCTGATAGTATTTTTGTGCGAACTGTATTCCGACGCAACCGCAAGAGTTAGGTATGATATCAGCGGAGAACTCACCCCCCCTTTCCAAATTACAAAAGGAGTTAGAAAGGGCTGCGTACTGGCTCCCTTCTTGTTCAACCTGTACACCAATGGCTTGGAGGCAGCCATGCTAGAATGGAGCCAGGATCTTCCACAAATTAAACATCGCCCTATACGAACGCTGTTATATGCGGACGACTCAGTCATCTTCGCCAGGACGCTGATCCAACTTCAAGTACAGCTTAATAAGTACTGTTCTTATATGGATTCTCTTGGCCTTAAGGTTAACATAAAAAAGACATTCGTAATGCACCTTGGCCCTAAAATAAAAAGCCCTAAACCCATCTTTGTTGATAAGACCAAACTTGAAAGAACCCGCGTCTATCCCTACCTGGGCATCCTGGTGGACGATTCTTTGAGTTGGCGACAGGCAGTAGCAAGCAAAAAACTGCTCTTCTTGAGAGCCAAGGCAGCCTTAGTTTCTTTCTCAAGGAAACTGGGGAAACCGGCTCCCCCTGAATTACTCACAATATACTACGCAAAATGCCACAGTGTGGCAACGTATGGTGCAGGGGTTTGGGGCTACGGTCCGATAAGCTCACTCCAACTGATTGAGAACGAGTTTGTTAAATATCTGTTGGCCTTACCACACAGTGCCCCAACCTATGCCTCGTTAGCTGAACTAGGCATGGATTTTATCACGGACACCATCCGTTGCCAACCTATGCTTTTGTGGCACCGCATATGGACCAAAGAGGAGTGCCACTTAACGCAATCCTTAATTCTAGATTGTACAGCCCTTGATAACTGTGAAAAAATACCCTGGCTAGTATACATTAGGAACTTTTGTCGGGACATGGACCGCACCAACTTCTTCAATGATCCACCGAGCATGAGTGACATATCGAGAAAAGACCTCAAAAAGTTATGTCTGTCCCACTTAAGAGCAAAAAATACCCTGGCTTGTATACATTAGGAACTTTTGTCGGGACATGGACCGCACCAACTTCTTCAATGATCCACCGAGCATGAGTGACATATCGAGAAAAGACCTCAAAAAGTTATGTCTGTCCCACTTAAGAGCACTTCGATGTTCAGCAGAACTGATGAAACCCACAAACTCACAAGTTATTGCTGTACAGACCCATTTGGGTATCCAACCATATCTGACCTTCCTTTTGAACAACTATGAAAAGTATCTCCTTACAAGGTTTCGTTTTAATTCTTTTTTCTGGCGTGTAACCTTTCCAAATGTCCAAAACTGGTCCCCTATTATTATTTCTTGTCCCTGTGATAATGTTTCCCCCCAATCAACAATACATATTCTTTTTTTCTGTAAATTTTATTCTTTTCCTAGGAAGGTCTGGATCTTGCCTTTACTAAGATTAATCGGCCTAAGAACTTGTCGTCCAGCATATCTATCCTTGCAATGTCTGGAGTCTCCTTTTATAGCAAAGTATGTAGCTAATTTTTTTAAAGCCTGTATCAAATACCGACGTAATCACGAGTAACTCATATTTTATCTTATGCTCTTTTTATCCTGTCTATAACATAATTGATTTACTCTTTAAACGTCTTTTAACATTGTATAATTTTAATGTTTTTCTTTGTAC
Organism: Lissotriton vulgaris; assembly: GCF_964263255.1. NCBI lineage: Eukaryota > Metazoa > Chordata > Amphibia > Caudata > Salamandridae > Lissotriton > Lissotriton vulgaris. The sequence goes on from NW_028248075.1 coordinate 225,451, forward strand.
TTTTTATGGTTGCAATAACATGTGGCAATCGAATAAAAGTTTATGAAACTGAAACAACATACAGTGGAGAAAACCAAAAGCTGATCAAAATTATCCATAAACATTGGGGAATCCTGAAATCAGATGAAACATTGGCATAACTAATCTGTGACCACCCTAATATAAAATACCGAAGAGCCAGAAACATAGGCGATCAAATCGTTCATAGTCACTTCAGAGATGTACCAATTACTACCTGGTTTCAGGGGGAAGGATTTTGGCTGTGCAGACAGTGCAAAGTTTGCGAAATTGCCACCCCCACTAAAGAAATTGAGATCAAGAAGGGTACTAAATGGAATTCACCAGCACTTGACATGCAAGAGCACACATGTAATCTAAATGTTAGAGTGGCCATGTCGTAAAAGATACATTGGAAGTACCGTCTTTGAGGTGAAAAAAAGAATATTGGAACACACAAGAGCGACAACCCACAAAGATCGAACAAACGCCATCTCAAAACACATCGAAAAATACCATGACAGCAACTGGGAAACCTTACGCTATTGTCCATTGAACAAGTACCAGCATCGAAGAGAAAGAGGAAATCGTATGAAGACCTTAAGACAGAAAGAATGCAAACACATAATAACTTTCAGGACACTAGACCCCAGAGGACTGTATCAAAATGAAGAATGACATGTCCATCTGCGATAAAACATCATTCTGACTGGAAACAAGAACTGAACCATAAGAACAGTAAAATAGGAAGGACCCACCTGAGGACAACAATGCACCGACAAATGGAGCACGAAAGCACTTAACAAATGCTTGGATTCAATTGGCAGGGTTTTGAATAAAATGAAAACAGAAACCGGTAATCACTCACTAGAGAGGCACTGTTGGGACAAAAAAAACAAATCTCTCACTAGAGAGAATAATGAATGACATTCCGTTTTTCTTCGTTACAAGAAAGTGCACTTTTTAATTTCGTGTTTGTTAGCACTAAAACTGAGCACAATTTATTGCTATAATTATTGTTAAACATCACTTTAGTCACTAAAACCACATATACCAAAATGCACTAGTTTTACAACACAGGAAGTAACTGTGTATATGTAAAATAAAAAAAGGACTCACACCAGGGCTCAACATCCCGTGATCAAGCCTTTTGTAAAGGTGAAACGCATTGGGTTTTGGCAGAAATAAAGCCGCTGTAATTACTGAAAAAAGAAACACGAGTGAGTGCGTTTTTATTTTCCTTGTTGGATCTTGAAGCAAAATACACATATATACATGTCTGGCGGCCGAAACGCGTCATTTGGACATCTGATGCTATAATTAAACACCCTTAAGCACTAAGTCTTGCCTGTGGAGTCTGTTTCCTGGTTCAGAACCGCTGTGAAGGTTGGTCGCACTGCTGGGACTTTCGTGTTTCACATTTATATATATATATATATATATATATATATATATATATATATATATATATATATATATATTCATGCAAAACAACATCCAGCACCTCCTTACGGCGAACTGAAGAGACGGACCACCAGGACATTCGAATGGCAAAGTTTATTTCTCACTCCTCATTCCATGACACGTTTCGGGCATCCAGTGCCCTTGATCACATATACAATCATACATATATATACACATACATAAATATCCATACTAATATTATAAAGAGAGAGCCCAAACCTTTGAGGCGGGTAATCTCAGGAACCACAGCACCAATCACAACACCCAACACAGCGTTGGAAAGGGCAGTTGCAGCAGAAGGACATAGGCTATGCAGACACCCACCATATACATTTAAAAGGTAAAAGAACCGTGCCAGCAAAGTAGTCCCTTGTGGGTGTGTCTGCGTTGTGCTGTGGGCGTGTGCTGGGGGCATGACAAATGCTGGGAGGCATGTGGTATGTTCCGCCCTTCATACCATGTCTCATATTGTGTGCTAATCCCACCGTGCTCCCTTTAAATACGCCTAGACCCCATGATCATAACCCACCCTTACTCCTTAAAATACCCCAACACCCTTAAACACTAACCCATCTTAACCCTATAAATATACCCTGTACCCCAAAACCCAAACCAATCCCTAAACCCTAAAAATACCCCTGTACCCCAAAACCTAAACCTAGCCCTGAACCCTATTAATACCCCTGTACTTCAAAATCCAAACCTACCCCTGAACCCTAAAAATACCCCTGTACCCCAAAACCCAAACCTAGCCCTGAGCCCTAAAAATACCAATGTACCCCAAAACCCAAACCTACCCCTGAACCCTAAAATACCGCTGTACCCCAAAACCCAAACCTAGCCATGAACCCTTACAAAACCCTGTACCCCAAAACCCAAACCCACCCCTGTACCCCAAAACCCAAACATAGCCCTGAACCCTAAAAATAACCCTGTACCCCAAAGCCCAAACCTACTCCTGAACCCTAAAATTCCCCTGTACCCAAAACCCAAACCTAGCCCTAAACCCTAAAAATACCCCTGTACCCCAAAACCCAAACCTAGCCATGATACCTTAAAATACCCCTCTACCCCAAAACCCAAACCTACCCCTGAACCCTTAAAATACCCCTATACCCCAAAACCCAAACCTAGCCCTGAACCCTAAAAATAACCCTGTACCCCAAAACCCATACCTATCCCTAAACCCTAAAACTACTACTGTACCCCATAACCCAAAACTATATCTGAACCCTTAAAATACCCAAACACCCCAAAACATATACCTCAGTACCCCAAAACATATACCCCTATACCCATACTTACCTTACCCAAACATAAAAAAACATGCCTTTACCATTCATGCATTTACAATGAATTTCGTTGTAAATGTATGCGTGGTAAAAGCATATAAAATGTAATGCCATGCGTTATAATGGCATTGCGGAGTCATGGTACTTTCGTAATGAAAGTATACGGAGTGATGGTATGTGGAAAGAAAGTTGCGGAATAATGGGTGTTTACCCTCCCCAGGTAAGTACATTGGTGGCACGGCGGCCCACATCTCCTGCAACATACTCATATTTTATCACCACCCATTTGAAAAATGCACAGGTCTCTCTCATTGATGGCCAGCACCGCCATACACTTTTAGACACACATCTCCCGCCACAAGTTCTAGAATTGCGAACTTTAGAGCTGGGGAGCTACGTTCGATTATCGGCATCCGCTCAACATCCTGTGATTCCAGGCAAATCGCTTTGTCTCCCCGTGCCTACCACAAATGAATGTGTTCTTCTGTAATGTAAATTGTGCTCATGCCATGTTGTCGAGTTTGCGCCATATAATATTACAAGGAAAAATAAAGTAGGGAAACTCGAGTTTACACACTACTAAACACGCACTCTTAAGTGCATCAGCAGTGCACTGTGAATCGGAGCGTTTCACAGGCCTGTCACTGACAAGAAATGCTATCAAAATGAAATTCTTCAAAACAATATACTACTGGCCGGCAGCAATTCATACCCGGATAAGCATGGGCGGATTTTGCGGATCCACGATCCGCGGATTTTGCGGATTTGCGGATCGTGGATCCGCAAAATCCGCAGATTTTGCGGATTTGCGGATCCGCGGATTTGGGGCGGGGCTTCCATGCGAGTGCACATGCCTCTTGTGTGTTTAAAAGGTCTGAGAAAGATCAGTTCAGCAGATGAAGAGAAAGAAGCCCCTGGTCACAAGAACAGCACGGGTATTGTGCTCGTGAAAGTCAAGGATGCAAAGTCCTCTATCCAGCATCACAGCTGATGTTCCACAGTAAATTTGGGATGAAGGCACACCTGCCCAGCCTCGACAACGCTCACAATTGTTTTTGGGCTAATGAATGAGTCACTGAATTTGAGCTTCAACTAGTTCGAGCGACCATGTGTGTGTTACTATGCAATCGCCCCGAAGGGCGCAGGGGTCCCTGAGTGAGCTGTCCATCATAGTGGGTAAATGGCGGGAAGACGGTGCACACCGCAAGTGTGTGAGCGGGACCAAACGTGCGGGGCTTCAATGCGAGTTCACATGCCTCTTGTGTGTATAAAAGGTCAGAGAAAGATCAGTTCAGCAGATGAAGAGAAAAAAGCTCCTGGTCACAGGAACAGCACGGGTATTGCGCTCGTGAAAGTCAAGGATGCAAAAGCCTCTATCCAGCATCACAGCTGATTTTCCACGGTAGATTTGGGAAGAAGGCACACCTGGCTCGACGACGCTCACGATTGTTTTTGGGCTGATGAATGAGTCACAGGAAGGGCATGTTGTAACTATTTTACGATGGCGCCGGCAAGCTGCCAGCGTCATCCTGAAATACTTACTAAATTAGCTTCAACAGGAAGCTCTAATAGATAAAATAAAGCAGGTGCGAGCACCTGCTTTATTTTATCTATTAGAGCTTCCTGTTGAAGCTAACTTAGTAACTATTTTAGGATGGCGCTGGCAGCTTGCCGGCGCCATCGTAAAAGAGTTACAACAGGCCAGGCTTCAACTTTTGCCCCCGTAATAATCCGCCGCTCGCTGATTTGCGAATTCTCTGTAAATTCGCGGGAGTTCGCGGATCGTGAATTTACCGAAAATTCGCAAAATCCGCGAGCGGAACGGATTTTCCGCTCATACTTATACCCGGACAACGTCGGGACGAGCTGCTAGTATATATATACATACGCGCAGAGGACAGCAAGCTAAGGCTACGACTGCGCTAGCTCTGCATTGTAATTTGAATGCAATTTGCTTTTAACATTTCAAAACTGCACTTTGACTAAATCTCCTCATTTTCTACCTGCATTGTTCTTCTGTCTGTCGGTACTCCCCGGTCCACGGTAAAACACCGTCACTCCGCATTTTTTACTCCGCATACCTTTACTCCTCATACTATTATAATGCAGGTACTGTTACTCCGCAAAATTTTACAACGCATGCCATTATATATGATATGCTTTTACCACGCATGCTTTTACAACAAAATTCGTTGTAAAAGCATGATTGGTAAAAGCCTATGTTTTTTATATTTAAGTTAAGTGTAAGGTAAGTATATGGTTTGAGTTTGGGGGTGTTGGAGTATATGTTTTAGGGGTTCAGGGGTATTTTAAGGGTGGGTTTGGTTTATGGTGTACAGGGGTATTTAAGGGTTAAGGGATAGGTTTGGGTATTGGGGTATTTTTAGGCTTCAGGGGTAGGTTTGGGTTTTGGGGTACAGGGGTATTTTTAGGGTTCAGGGGTAGGTTTGGGTTTTGGGGTACAGGGGTATTTTTAGGGTTCAGGGGTAGGTTTGGGTTTTGGGGTACAGGGGTATTTTTAGGGTTCAGGGCTAGGTTTGGGTTTTGGGGTACAGGGGTATTTTTAGGGTTCAGGGCAAGGTTTGGGTTTTGGGGTACAGAGGTATTTTTAGGGTTCAGCGGTAGGTTTGGGTTTTGGGGTATAGGGGTATTTTTAGAGTTCAGGGGTAGGTTTGGGTTTTGGGGTACAGGGGTATTTTAGGGTTAAGATGGGTTAGTGTTTAAGGGTGTTGGGGTATTTTAAGGAGTAAGGGTGGGTTTGGATTTGGGGTGCTGGGGTATTTTAAGGGAGCAGGGTGGTATTAGTTTTTAGGGTGTTAAGTGTATTTTTAAAAATGTTATATATATATATATATTCACTGAAAAAACCATAGGTTTCACACCAGTTATAGTTAAGAATTAGCATTTAAAAAACCTATTAAATTCACTGAAAAAACCATAGGTTTCACACCAGTTATAGTTACCTGGAAATTTTACTGACATAAAACCATTGAAATTCCCACGTTATAGTTAGTTGGACTCACTATAACTTGCGCGTGTAATGCACTGCTGATGACATCACATATTACATCACTCATGACATGGTCAGTGACATCACGGTCGCCAGTAGGTAGTTATAGTTAGGATTATTTTCAATAGAAAATCTCAACATTCTATTGTAAATAACTTTGGCGCCGGCTGAGGAATCTGCCTGAAAATGTCCTCAAATTTGCCTCGCGGTGCTCCGGTACTTCCCTGAAAGTTTAGGGGGGATTCGTCAAGAGGGGGCTGAGATAAAGGGGTGGGTCCCAAAACATGTTTTCCCCAAGTTAATTTCCATAGGGCGGTCGACCTTAGTTTTAGCCCGAACAGCTGAATGGATTGCCACCAAACTTGGCAAAATTGTAGGGACTGGTAGCCCGATGTACCTTTGCTATGGCTCAAGATATGTGCTCCAGTGGATTTTGAGTAATTTAGGTTCCAAAAAATATATATATCTATCAGCGCGCCCCGGTACGCGCACCGGGGCGCTAACCAGCGCGATACGCGAGTTCGCGCGCGGAAAGCTGATTGGCTCTCGGGTGTCTGTCAACATTCCAAACAGTCCGGAGCGGCCACCATCTTGTGTCAACAAAGGGGGAAATGACCATAAGGGGGCAGAGTAGACCCCCCTTGACCCCCTAGGTTTGATGTGGGGGCTATAAAAGGGCCCCGCGGGGCAAAAGAAAATATATATTTTTTTATTTGCGAGGGGGGAGCGCCCGGTACACGTACCGGGGAGCGTACCATGGGGAAAAAAGAATGATAGAGTTTTTAAAAAATGTAGCCTTTTTTTATAATTTGGAGGTAGTTCTAAAAAGTACTGTTTTTTTTCTTCTTTTTGTTGTTTTATTTTTTTACGTTTTTTTGAACATTTTGTACTTTTTTTGGCTTTTATGAACTATTTTATATATTTTTTTTCGTTATATTTATGGAGAGAAACAAAAAACAGGGAATTGAAAACAGCTCAACTGGAGCAAAAAAAATCAGGAAGCAGTTATGGATTTTTGGGGCGTTTGTGGTTGTCACCAGCACGGTTGATGAGCGTTATGCTTTGCTCACCATAGGTGATGGTCTTACCACAAAAAATACAAGAGATTTTCTATTGCCCAAACTTTGATTGAATGTTTGGGACCATCTCCCTTGTTTCTGGTCCCGATGGAGTTGGTTGCTTTCGTTTGGAGGTGCTGGGTGTAGATTGGGGAGGGTTGCTGGCCAGTTCTCTCCCCTCTGCCGCAGCATAGTTGTTGGGATGCTTGCGTTGCATGTGCCGAATCATGGTGTTATTAGCAAATGAATATTTCTTATTAGGGTTCCCCCTTGAAAGTTCAATGCCACAGATTTGGTAAGTCACCTTTGGTGCATTCACTTTGTTCTTGCCCTCTGGGATGGAAAAAAACTCCCATACAATGTGCTGCTTTGGCCTGTATGGGGTATTGTCTTCTGGCACCCACCTCCTCCCCTCCTCCTCCTCCTCCTCCTCCTCCTCTTCTTCTTGACCACCAATGTGATATTGTGGTGATCCTCTTGGTGGTGGTGGTGGTGGTGCAGATGCTCCAGCTGCTGCTGCTACTGTAGCCATTTTAAAGTACAAAATATTACTCAAAGATCTCCAAACAGGTCTTTCTCAGTCAAAGGACAAAGTCAGAATAAGGAAAAAAGGTGGGGGCTTTTATCATTTGAAAAAAAAACTGTCCTGAACCAATGAAAAGTGTTATTTTCAGGTCACATGACCCGGGCTTTAATCATTTGGAAACCAAAACTGTTCTGCACCAATAAAAAGTGTTATTTTCAGGTCACATGACCCGACGCGCTTACGTGACGCGCCAGCGGGCGCGCCCGGGGGCACGACACGGGGCGCGTCGCGTAAGCGTGTCGGATGCTTATGTTGCGCGATCGTATTCGCTAGAGTGCTTCCGGGTGCGCTTACGCCGTGCGTATCACGCAGACGCGGCTACGCGATACGTCCCAATGATGTTTTCGTTCGCGGCAATAGCGCTAACGGGACGCTCACCGGTGCACAACCCGGGGCGCTCCGGAAAACTGCGCTTTCCGGGGCGCGCACCGGGAGCGCACCAGGGCAAAACAAAAAAATAGTATTATATAAATATACAATATAGGATTCATTATAAAAAATAGTACATTTCATAGGTTTGAGGCCCTATATATAGTTAGGAATTAGCATTTAAAAAACCTATGAAATTCACTGAAAAAACCATAGGTTTCACACCAGTTATAGTTAGGAATTAGCATTTAAAAAACCTATTAAATTTACTGAAAAAAACATAGGTTTCACACCAGTTATAGTTGGCTGGAAATTTTACTGACATAAAACCATAAAATTCCAACGTTATAGTTAGTTGGACTCACTATAACAAGTATGGGTATCTCCATTTTTTTGAAAATGTTAGTTTCTATTTTTAAATATGTGTTTCAAGGGTTACATTACACTAAATGGAGGTCTGTCACTCTGTCACAAGGATGGTGTCATAAGTGATATCATGAGTGATGTCACTGACGATGTCATGTGATGTAATATGTGACGTCATCAGCAGTGCATTGCAGGCGCGCTTGTTATAGTGAGTCCAACTAACTATAATGTTGGCATTTCTATGGTTTTATGTCAGTAAAATTTCCAGCTAACTATAACTGGTGTGAAACCTATGTTTTTTTCAGTGAATTTATATATATATATATATATATATATATATATATATATATATATATATATATATATATATATATATGTATATTACCTACTGGCGGTCGCCAGTAGGTATATATAGTTAGGATTTTTTTCCTATGGGATTTCTGAAAATTCTATGTCGGATAACTTTAGCGTTTGTTGGCGGAATTGGCTGACATTTTCAGGAAAATGGCACATTTTGTTTCTGAGCAGCCCCTGAAAATTTGGGGGGGTTTCGTCAAGGGGGGGCCGAGAAAAAAGGGGGGTCCCAAAACGCGTTTTTCCCATTCATTTTTCCATAGGGCAGTTGGAATCACTTTTAGCTCGAACGGCTGAATGGATTTACACGAAACTTGGCAAAATTGTAGATATGGTTTGCCCGACGTGCCTTTGCTATGTCTTAAAATATGTGCTCCAGTGGATTTTGAGAAATTAACTTTTTTAAAAACAGATATATCTGTGACAGCGTCCCGGTTAGCGCCCCGGTTCGCGTACCTGACGCGTAACGGAACTTCGCGAGGAGAAGCGGATTGGCTCCTCGGTGACTGTGAACATTCTAAACAGTCCGGAGCGGCCGCCATCTAGTGTCTTGGTAGGATCGAGACACAAGATGTGGCAAAAACAAATGGGGAAATGAGCATAAGGGGGCAGAGTACATCCTCCCTGACCCCCTAGGTTTGATGAGAGGGCTTTAAAAGGGCCCTGCCGGGCAAAAAATAATAATTTTTATTATCGTTTTTTTTGCGGGGGGAGCGCCCGGTACGCGCACCGGGAAGCGGTCCGGGGAGCGTAATATAGGGAAAATAGAATGAAAGAATGTTCAAATAATGTATGTATATTGATTGTTCTTTTTGTTGTATTTTTTTAAAAAAAAAATTATTTAAGTACCAACATGTAGGTACCAATGCAGAGTCTAAAAATAAAAATACACCGTTTCCTTTGTGGATATCTTGCATGTTGTTTCAGAAATTATTGTGGTATATGGAATTCATAGCATAGTATGTGAGGAAAGCAGAAAGAATATGGAGGCAGGAGATGAAAAAGAGATGTTAAATACACATTGGAGATAAAATAGTGGGAGAAAGGAAGTAACTATGAGCAAACTTACTATGTTACACAAAAAAGTTGCACAGCATATTTAAAGTCTGACTTTACATTATAATCAATTTGGTACTAGTTTAAAAAATACATATAAAAATGAATAATGTCTCAAACAATTTTTGAATTATTAAATATAAATTTATTTCTCAGATTCGTTTTCAAAATTTAAAAGAACTTCTAATATTTGATTGTCAGAAATGTCCTCATTTTCAATCAGGAAATCTACTGATTCTATGTCAGATCCCGATTAGTCCACAATAAGGCTGTTCCTTCCGGTCCCAGATTTACTCTACATCATACAGTAAATACCCCGTTTCCTATCTGGAGTTGGTTACACAGAGAGGTGCGATCTGGGGCAAGGTCATTCCCTTAGTGGTTCCTGGTTGTTCCATGACTTCATTAGGTCAGCGCTCTAGTGGTTTTGCGAGCGGCCATTTCGTGACCGCTCGCGCAATCTTCTGCGCACTTCAACTGTGATATTTTGGCGATTAGACGTGCTTTTCAGCACGCGTCTGGTAATTCCGCAATTTGATGATATATTTCCTCTGAAAGTGTTAGGAGCTTAGAAACCGTGTTCCGCTCCTATTATTCAGTCCGACAGATCCTGAAATCCTTCATAGCAGTCCTAGTTTCGTCAGCTTATTTTCTCGGCGGCTGTTGAGGAAATTCTGAAGACGGCGCTTGAATGATTCCTCGTTTTCAGTCAGCACACAGAGGTAGCTTCAGTCCTCGTTATCATAGACTCTGCTTCAGCGGTAAGAGACTTCGTATCCTGTACTTATCGTCTGAGAAGTAATGTCAGAGACTCTGCATTCCAGTCTCCTAACGTTTTGAACAGTCAACTGTCTTTGCTAAGCTGAACTTGATTTGAACTCTGTAAAAGGAGAACAGTTCGAAAATATTGGTTTTCCATATTGGGCATATGAGAAGAATCTATGCTGAGGACATTGTCAGCAGGGTTATCCTTTCATAACTTCAATCCAGACTCCAGTGAACTGATGGCAAGTATATAGGGGTATCTCATTCTATGCATAAAATAGATACAATTGTATACCACCTGTAACTTTCCAGTTTGGAGGACTTGCCCTGGAATTCCACTTGTGTAGCTTCATTCCAAAAAAGAAACTATTATCCAACACAAGAAAATAATATAAGAGAGCAGCTAATTCCACACACTAATAAGGTAGGCAGAGTCAGAGAACAGAAATAGTGTAGTAAGAGAAGCCAAGCATGTGTAGAACTGTAGTAATGTTGTGCTTACTGTTCTAGGTGCAACTTGACCAGAGTAGAAGAGTCTAGAAGGCACCGGTGTGGAAGTCTCTCTTTTGTCTGTCCACTTCCCCTTTCCCTTTCATTCCTGGACTTAGAGTTCTCTGAGTCTAGGGGTGTGGGGGAGTTGGAAATTATTCTTCAGAAGACATTCGTCCTTCACGTCAGCTGCTCCCGTGGAATCCGAGGAATTCAGGTACCTTGTTGACATTCTACACATTGAAGAAGTTCATAGTCCCGTGATTCATCAAAGAATTCAGAGTCATTGTGTTCAATATCTGTATCTTTGTTGCTTTCCAGAACAATTTCGATGGTATTTTTTTGCTCTCCTTCCATTTTTGTGCTGTAATTTGAATTTTAAAAACATATATCAGTAGAGATAGGGCACTGTTGGGTTTAAGTAGTTTTTTTTTTTAACAGTGATTTTATCTTTGGGCAGTGTATGGTATCAGACTGGAAGTAGAAATATAAAAAAGTGTATGTGATAAAGCCTAAGTAAATTCATAATTAAACAAGACAAGCCTAACTCCATCCATAACTATAACAGAGAAGTCTATCTTATTCTATAACTATTACAGAGGGATAGTATATAACTATCAGAAAATGTTTTCCTAATTACCTTAAAGTGCACGACATACTTCAGTTTTTAAAATAACATCTTACCTTTCAAAAAGAAGTTTAAGTTCTCAGTTGAAATGCACTTGAAATGTACTTCAGGAAGTAGTAGTCAAAATGGCTGTGTTTCTCTCTCTTTCTTTATATATATTCAGGTACATAATGTCATGAAATAATAGAAGATAATGAAAGTAGAATTTTAATTGGTTGTCAATTCTAACACTTCATAAGTGTTTTTGTTAGGTAATTTACCTCAGGATATTTAGTCAGGCCTACAGCATAATTTTCTCAATGGAATTCCATCAAATTTGGGTAAATGGTAAGGACTGCTATGTAGTAGGGCCTATTCTATTTTTGATGAAAGTGTCTCTAGTGGTTTTTCTGTAAATTGCTTTCCCACCTTTTTTTAGCGAGCGCTCACCGGTGCGCGCCCCGGTACGCGAACCGGCAGCGTTACGGTAGTCCTCCATTTTGTGTATCGGTAGAATTGAGACACAAGATGGAGGACAAACAATGTTCGGAATGGGTAGAAGGGGGCACGGTAGACACTTTGTGACCCTCTAGGTTTTCTGAGGGGGGCTTAGGACACTGATATATGCAAAAATAAAAATAAAATTTGGAAAATTTCGCGGGGGAGCGCCCGGTACGCGCACCGGTAAGCGAACTGGGGAGCGTACTTTGGTGAAAAAAAAAAAAGTTAGAAAAAGATAAACGTTTTGAATGATCAGAGGTAGGGAAGCAATGAAAAGAGCTATTGGGTTCTGTGGCTAATTAAGGTAATTACAAGTAGGTTCCAATGCACAGTTTTAAATTCAGGAGGAATATTCTATTCCCCTCATCGGAGAAGTGCACACCATCTCCTCTGTAGATGTCTTGCATGTTGTAACGCAAGTTATTGTTGTATATTAAACCCATTGTAAATTCTCTCATGTAAGCAGAAACAGATTTATTCACATGTTTCCGTGCTTTCTCAAATTGTAGAAAAAATTGGTTGGACCACTTCCATTTCTGTCATATTGGAATATACCATATTGGAATATACCAAGGCAGTTTGGGGAAAAAGTCTCATCAATTGATGAAAGGTGTCCTTTAAAAGCATTTCCAGACCAACCCCAGCCATAGTCCCAAAATCAATTCCACCACAGTGCACTATTAAGAGGTTAGGGTTTTATATTACAAACATATAAATTATATTTTTCATTTAAAAGAATAATACATTTAACAGTTTTTGGTATTTGCAATAAAAAAACATTGAAATTCACTGAAAAAACCATAGGTTATAGACCATATATAGTTAGGAATTAGCATTTACAAAACCTTGAAAATTCACTGAAAAAACCATAGGTTATAGACCATATATAGTTAGGGATTAGCATTTACAAAACCTTATTTTACTCACAAAAACATTGAAATTCGCATATATAGTTAGTTGCACTAACTATATATCGCGCACCCGCAATCCACTGCTGATGATGTTACATATTACATCATTCATGACATGGTCAGTGACATCACTGATGACATCACTGATGAAAACTCAAATGACATCACTGATGACATCTCAAATGACATCACTGATGACATCGCAGATAGACCGTAGTCTTATTCCATAGACATATTGATCAAGAGTCTATATATGTGGTTTCATGGTTTTTAATCTTCACGTAGTGAATATTCTTGCATATTCATATTCAAAGTAGTAATACAAGCCAAAAACGTGTCACTACAGAGTTTATAAATCAACCATTGTAATCCTCAAAAAAAGATCCCGATGCATTTCGGGCAAGAGCCCTTTGTCAAGGGATTACTCTACAAAGAAAAACAAACATAACCAGAATGAATCTACTGTAAAAGACTGAATATATACAATCGAATGAGCTCATGCATTAACCGAAACTTAAGTGCCTGGAGGGATAGTGACGGAAACTGTAACGGTGTGACAAATTGCGGAAGATCGGCCAAGTGATGTGACGCTGTCCCACGGTGTTAATGAGCGAAAAAACACGGGGACGTGTGATCGGCCCGTGATGTGAACCGGAAAGTGAAGGAAAGCGGTGAAGATAGAAAAGTCATCAAAGGTGCCAAACAAAAGATATGAGTGCGAGAAACGCGAGCGTTTCAAGGTGCGCAGAAGAACTCTCCCGAGGATTACTTACATGATGAGGTTTGCAAGGTGCCTCGCGGCGTGCCTACGGAACAGTGATACAGTGGGTGTGGGTTCTCACGGAAGTAAACCAAAAACAATAGACACAAACGAAGGGCACAGAACCTGAAGATGGTAAACATAAAGGAAGGACCAATGTGTAAAGTCTGTGTGAAGAGAATGAATCGCCATATTGGAAGTGTCAACAACACAGTGCAAAAAAGGTGAAAAATAAAGAGAAGATAGCAGGTTATATGCATAATGACAGTAATGAGAAAGTTTTATAAATAGCAAAGGAACTCAATACGGTCATTCAACCCGTTAGGTGCCATCGTGGAGAGGAAACGGATCCAGAAGTTTTCACGCTTGAGAAAAGTGTTCTTGTTGTTGTAGGTAACTGGGACTTGTTCCAAAATCTGGAATTTGAGTTGGGCAACAGTGTGTCTGAATTCAGTGAAGTGAGAAGCTACGGAGGATTTTAGATTATTAGTGCGAATGTTACTTTTATGTTCTAAAATCCTGGTGCGGATTTTTCTTTCGGTGTGACCTACATAACATTTGCCGCACGGACACTTCAAAAGGTAAATGACATTGTTAGAGTTGCATGTAGCATTCACTTTGAGTTTGATGGAATGTCCTTTCATAGGGTGACAAATGACATTACCAGTGATACAGTTGCTGCAATTGGAGCAGTTATAACAGGGTTTCAGTCTAACTGCTCCAATTGCAACAACTGAAAGGACATTCCATCAAACTCAAAGTGAATGCTACATGCAACTCTAACAATGTCATTTACCTTTTGAAGTGTCCGTGCGGCAAATGTTATGTAGGTCACACCGAAAGAAAAATCCGCACCAGGATTTTAGAACATAAAAGTAACATTCGCACTAATAATCTAAAATCCTCCGTAGCTTCTCACTTCACTGAATTCAGACACACTGTTGCCCAACTCAAATTCCAGATTTTGGAACAAGTCCCAGTTACCTACAACAACAAGAACACTTTGCTCAAGCGTGAAAACTTCTGGATCCGTTTCCTCTCCACGATGGCACCTAACGGGTTGAATGACCGTATTGAGTTCCTTTGCTATTTATAAAACTTTCTCATTACTGTCATTATGCATATAACCTGCTATCTTCTCTTTATTTTTCACCTTTTTTGCACTGTGTTGTTGACACTTCCAATATGGCGATTCATTCTCTTCACACAGACTTTACACATTGGTCCTTCCTTTATGTTTACCATCTTCAGGTTCTGTGCCCTTCGTTTGTGTCTATTGTTTTTGGTTTACTTCCGTGAGAACCCACACCCACTGTATCACTGTTCCGTAGGCACGCCGCGAGGCACCTTGCAAACCTCATCATGTAAGTAATCCTCAGGAGAGTTCTTCCGCGCACCTTGAAACGCTCGCGTTTCTCGCACTCATATCTTTTGTTTGGCACCTTTGATGACTTTTCTATCTTCACCGCTTTCCTTCACTTTCCGGTTCACATCACGGGCCGATCGCACGTCCCCGTGCTTTTTCGCTCATGTACACCGTGGGACAGCGTCACATCCCTTGGCCGATCTTCCGCAATTTGTCACACCGTTACAGTTTCCGTCACTATCCCTCCAGGCACTTCAGTTTCGGTTAATGCATGAGCTCATTCGATTGTATATATTCAGTCTTTTACAGTAGATTCATTCTGGTTATGTTTGTTTTTCTTTGCAGAGTAATCCCTTGACAAAGGGCTCTTGCCCGAAATGCATCGGGATCTTTTTCTGAGGATTACAATGGTTGATTTATAAACTCTGCAGTGACACGTTTTTGGCTTGTACTACTACTTTGAATATGAATATGCAAGAATATTCACTACGTGAAGATTAAAAACCATGAAACCACACATATAGACTCTTGATCAATATGTCTATGGAATAAGACTAGGGTCTATCTGCTGTCTATCGGATTGTTCCCCTCCCAGTAGGGGGACCCTCGAACTTTCTAGCTTTTTGCCCACACTGCCTGGCCAGACAGTGTTCCAACCCGGTTGCACGCTACAATCCATTACCAACGCAAATTCTAGCAAATCAACGCTGTGCGAGCTCCCACTTACTTTGAATCACTGATGACATCTCATTTGAAATTACTCATCACATCACTGATGATAACATTCATGTGATAATACGATGAACCTCTTCAGATTCTAATATAACCTTAGATACAATCAGTGTAAACAGACACTCACAGACTGTCACTCATCCATGGAGTTACTCACACACCTAGTCAGTCATGCAAAAAATCAATCACACCTCCATTTCCTCAACTATACAGTTATACACACCTTACTTATTCAAACATATACTAACACATATTTACTCTCTTATACAATCCCTGATACAAGTTTACAATGATCCATACAGCCACTCACACATTTATTGGCTCTTATGCACAGTTATTTATATATGTCAACTCTCAAATGTACTGTGTTTTACATATGTTCTTACTTTGACATGTAGCACTAAGATATCCATTCACTCACCAATACACTCATGCACACAGTCAACCACCCATACAGCTGATTCCACATGCACTTTTGAACCCATACAGCTCCCATACAAATACTTGGGCAACCAATCAATAACCCATATAGTTACTCATATAGCTACTGATCAACACATGCAGCAGTTTACAGAACAACAGACATAATGATGCACAAATTAAGACAGTTTAGTCACTAACCCATGCACTCAGTGAGACACATTTAATCACTCACTCATACAGTCAGTCATGCACTAAATCCTTCATCCATACACTTATACATCCACTCATTCTTTAATATGTAAGACATATTTTAACTTTACAGAAACATACAGTCACTGGATGATGTCATCAGTGATGTCATCAGTGATGTCACTGACCATGTCATGAATGATGTAATATGTGACATCATCAGCAGTGGATTGCGGGTGCGCGATATATAGTTAGTGCAACTAACTATATATGTGAATTTCAATGGTTTTGTGTGAGTAAAATAAGGTTTTGTAAATGCTAATCCCTAACTATATATGGTCTATAGCCTATGTTTTTTTCAGTGAATTTTCAAGGTTTTGTAAATGCTAATTCCTAACTATATATGGTCTATAACCTATGGTTTTTTCAGTGTGTATATATATATATATATATAATATATATATATATATATATATATATATATATATATATATATATATATATATATATATTCAATGAAAAAACCATAGGTTATAGACCATATATAGTTAGGAATTAGCATTTAAAAAACCTTATTTTACTCGCACAAAACCATTGAAATTCCATATATAGTTATAAGCGCTAACTATATATCGCGCACCCGCAATCCACTGCTGATGATGTCACATATTACATCATTCATGACATGGTCAGTGACATCACTGATGACATCACTGATGACATCTCAAATGACATGACTGATGACATCACTGATGACATCTCATTTGACATTACTGATCATATCACTGATGATATCATTCATGTGATAATACGATGAACCTCTTCAGACTCTAATATAACCTTAGATACAATCAGTGTAAACAGACACTCACAGACTGTCACTCATCCATGGAGTTACTCACACACCTAGTCAGTCATGCAAAGAATCAATCACACCTCCATTTCCTCAACTATACAGTTAGACAAACTTTACTTATTCAAACATATACTAACACATATTTACTCACTTATACAATCCCTGATACAAGTTCACAATGATCCATACAGCCACTCACACATTCACTGGCTCTTATGCACAGTTATTTATATATGTCAACTCTCACATGTACTGTGCTTTACATATGTACTTACTTTGACATGTAGCACTGAGATATCCATTCACTCACCAATACACTCATGCACACAGTCAACCGCCCATACAGCTGTTTCCACATGCACTTTTGAAACCATACATCTAGTGAATCAACTGCTCACACATCTATGCACAGAGTCATACACCTCCCAGCCACCCACAAACACACACAGTCTCCCATACAAATACTTGGGCAACCAATCAATAACCCATATAGTTACTCATATAGCTACTTATCAACACATGCAACAGTTTACAGAACAACAGACATAATGATGCACAAATTAAGACAGTTTAGTCACTAACCCATGCACTCAGTGAGACACATTTAATCACTCACTCATACAGTCAGTCATGCACCTACTAAATCCTTCATCCAGACACTTATACATCCACTCATTCTTCAATATGTAAGAGATATTTTAACTTTACAGAAACATACAGTCACTGGATGTTGTCATCAGTGATGTCATCAGTCATGTCATTTGAGATGTCATCAGTGATGTCATCAGTGATGTCACTGACCATGTCATGAATGATGTAATATGTGACATCATCAGCAGTGGATTGCGGGTGCGCGATATATAGTTAGCGCTTATAACTATATATGGAATTTCAATGGTTTTGTGCGAGTAAAATAAGGTTTTGTAAATGCTAATTCCTAACTATATATGGTCTATAACCTATGGTTTTTTCATTGAATTTCAATGGTTTTTTAAATGCAAATTTCTAACTATATATGGTCTATAACCTATGGTTTTTTCAGTGAATTTCATTGGTTTTTTAAAAGCTAACATCTGTAGCTGTAAAATGTATTATTCTTTAAATCCCAAAATATATATAGATATTTATTGATAATTTTTTTTAAATATTTTTTTCTTCGCTTCTAGTTCGCGAACCGGAAAGCTTTCCGTTAGCTCATCTTGATGCCGCGATCTAGTCCGCGAACCGGTCAACGTTACGTTAGCGGAACAGTGACGCGTCGCGGAAGCGCGACATATCACGTTATCGCGTAATGCGTCTAATGACGCGTCGCGTTAGCGCTCCCGGAAGTGCTCCGGACCGCGAACCGGAAGCGATCTGGGACGCGGCGCGCGCCGCGTAACGTAAGCGGAACAGGTCATGTGACTTGTTTATCAAACTTCTCATTGGTTCATTTCACTTTTGGTTTCCAAATGATGTATGACTAG
Source organism: Lissotriton vulgaris (assembly GCF_964263255.1). NCBI lineage: Eukaryota > Metazoa > Chordata > Amphibia > Caudata > Salamandridae > Lissotriton > Lissotriton vulgaris. The sequence goes on from NW_028248075.1 coordinate 244,068, forward strand.
GTCATGTGACCTAAAAATAACACTTTTCATTGGCTCAGAACTTTTGTTTTCCCCAAATCATGTAAACCCCTCCTTATTTCCTCACTCTGACTTTCATCTTGGTGAGAGAAAGACCATTTATCTGAAGATCCACAATGGCTTCCATTCTTGCTGCAGCTGGTGCACCCCCACCACCACCTCCACCTCCTCATAAGAAGAGAGGACCACCTAGTCAAATTATGACTAACAGAGAGGAGGAAGATGAGGAAGAAGAAGAAGAGGAGAGAGAGGAACAACAATTTGTTGATGAGTTGCCCCGGGTTTCTAAACGAAAATCCAGTTTCATCTGGCAGTTTTTCACCATCCCTCCTGGAACAAAGAAAGTGAATGCAAAATATGCCACCTGCCTCATCTGTGACTACAGATTGTCGAGAGGCACAGAAAAGAAGTACAGTATGGGGAACTATACAATGCATCGTCACATGAGCAGGTGGCATCCCTTGAACTACAGCCGGGCTGAGTTAAGGGATCTTGTAGACAATCCAACGGCAACTCCTGTGGCAAGATCTACATCTACATTGTCTTTGACGGGAAGAGAGGCACAAGAGACTGTGCCAAACATCCAACCTAACTTCCAGCACATAAAGTTATCTTGTGTTTACTGTGGTGATATGCTGTCATATGGCAACATGAGTATCAACCTCATGAACATTGCATATGAAAATCATAAATGCCCTAATGCACCCAAAAAGTAATTTTCTTTTTTTTGCTCCAGTTGAGCCGTTTTGAAAGCCTGTTTTTTGTTGTCTCCCCTCCATAAAAAAAACAAAAAAACATAAAACAGTTCTAAAAATACAAAAAAATCAAAAAATGTTCAAAAAATAAAAAAAAAATATAAAACAACAAAAACAAAAAAAAACAGTTCTTTTCGGAACTACCTCCCCTTTCAAACATAATTGCTAGAATGTTTATCACTCTGGCAAGCTCTATTTCTTTTGGTTCGCTTCAAGTTCGCTGACCGGTTCGCGAACTTTAAGCGAACTAAAAAAATATTTTTTTAAAAAAAAGAAGAGTTAGTATAAGGGAAGTAATCAGAGAATAATGTAAAAAGAAAGACAGCTAGAGAGAGTAAATGAGAGATAGTGTCAATGACATCATCAGCAGTGCATTGCGGGTAAAAAGAGTGGAAAACATTTACCTTATAATTCTTGTTACCTTTTTTAAATATTTTTTCATACTTTCAATCTGTAAAACAAAGAACAAACATTTCAAAAAATATTAAAACATGTATTTAAAAATTAGAAAAGACAAGGGAAAAGGTTCAAAAACAAACAGTTTTTCAACAACTTTGACATTTACAGAAGTCTCTGCTTCTCTACATCCCCTACACAATCCTAAAGATATATATTCAAAAGAAACTGTATCTTGATATTGCTGAACTGAGGCCTATTTTGGAACATGATGTTTTTCTTGCACTGCTAATGTCTCACAATAGTGATGCAATAGCAGCGCAAAAAAGATGTAAAGCCATAATAAAATTGTGTCTAACATTGTAAATGATTGTTTTAGGATGCAAATAAGATGTGTGCTTTCAAGAGCTTTCTTTGAGGTGAGGCCTCTTTTTTTTTAAAAAAAAAAACACTACCCAGAAGTACAGCACTCTAAGCATTAAAATTGATATTTACAGAACTCAGCTTACCCATATGTACCACACATTTCTAAATGTATATCATAAGGACAAAAAGCATAACATTAATTATACATGTTAAATGGTTTATTTTTGCTGTTCTCAGAATGTATCAAATTTCACATAAATCAGTGACTTGAAGGTATTCATCATGTAACAGCGGGGAAAAAAAAACACAATCAAAATGACTGTGTTTAAAAAACCCATACAACCTAAGATATCTGATTTCAAAACTTCTTAAAATTAACTTACTTTCAATGACGTCAAACGATCTCCTATAAACAGCATCCACTCTGTTGTGCTTTAAATATTTTCAGCCCGCCACTTTCTGAAAGAAAACCTCCATCGATACGTGAAATATGTTACATAGAAAAAAAACTTCTCTCATTATATCACATGTTTCCACTAGGCCAAATCATGTTGCCGCGATTCGCAAGTCTTGTAATTCTTCCAATCAAATCCCGACATTTTCTATTTTCGCAACTTTCAAAAATAAAATATTTGAGATTATTTTCACAATCCTGGACTACTAATATCTTAGTCTTCTTTGTCACTCATGTTCTCCTTTTCCTATGACACTGATACTGCTTACTATGAAGCAGACTTACTTGCATCAGGTTTATATAGTTGGATTTTTAATCGAGACAGCATTGCAGACTTACATTCCCTCTACTTAAAATTTTGGTTTTAAAAACACCAGGTAAGAATTTTTAAGGTCAAACGGCAATTTTTTTTTGAAAGTTACAACAGAATCATTACAGAATGACCAGCCGTTTCCAGACTTTAAGTAAGCTGTATAATGTCCTGATGTTGTTGATGGACCATCGTGATAGATAATTGCTACAGTAACAAAAGTCCTCCCTGATATTGACAGCTGAGAAGCCACAAAAATTTTTATTAAAGTTGACAATTTTGATCCATCAGGCCTACATCGTTGAATCATTAAAATGACATACTGGCCATATCTACGTATAAATAATGTTGACATCATATCACATTTACATTGGCTACACTCCATGTTGTGATCCGCTGCATTTACTAGCTTATTAAAGGACACTGATTTACTGTCTGGCAAAGTTAAATATATAAATCTTTCTGAGTCTACACTAGTAGTACTTGATACCATACAGTTCTCGCAGTCATGCTGCCATTGATAAGAAAGCCCAAACAGTTGATCTACATCTACACCCTCAACTTGCAATATATCAAGCATATACATTAAAAACTCCTGACAATCTTGCTGATTATTTTCAGAGAAGTCTGTTTGACCTGAACATTCATCTAAAAGATAACGAACTTCAGACACACTTTCTACTTTTGTTCGATCACTGCTACATTTCTCGAAAACAGAATTCAACAAACAGCATAAAATTTGTTCTGAATTCAACAGAATCTGTTCTTTTAAACTCTCTAGTGAAAAGAGAACATTAACCACTACATTTGCATAGCAGTTGACACCAGAACTGTTTTCAAATTGAAAACCAACAACATCTTCAACAGAATCCACTTTCTTTCTGCTAACATTTTTCGGTTCATTGACTTTTGGTCTTTTTGCAACAACCTCCCTACTATTAATGCTATTTCTACGTTTTCGGCCTACCACACGTTTCTCAAACAAAGGATATTGAGGCAAATGTGGCGCATACTCTCTTCTTAACCTATTGTATTCCTTAACACAATCTAGATCTGCACAAATGTTTGTGACATCACAGTCAATCAAGTACAATCCCGATAAAGTTCTAACTCGTGACAATGCCACATATGCCATACCCTCCTTGAACACAGAACTGCCAATATTCACCAATGCACAGTCTACACTTAAACCTTGCGATTTATGGATTGTCACCGCATATGCCAAGCAAACAGGAAACTGTTTACGGCGAACATATAAGTCTTTAACAAGCAAAAACCTAGCAGAACAACGACCAATTTGCTGTACTTCCTCAATGCCATCAAATTTAATTCTTAAAAATTCTATTCCATCTCTATTTCTGTATTTCTCAAAATCAACAACATTACCCATTGATCCATTTACCAGACCTCTTTCTACATGTAAATTCCTTCTCAAAATAATTCGTCAATTTAAACACACATTCAGAGTCTTTTCAAAACCCGCTGTCTTAGATATAGTCTTCTCTAATGAATCCAATTTTGATTTCAAATTATCTGACAAAATAATTGTTGATCCCATATGCTCTAATTTGTCGATAGCTTCCAGTTTCACAATGTCTTGCTTTTCTAAATTCAACATTTTGTTGTTGAAGATGGCACATTCTGCAAGAGTTGGCATTAGACATATCCCGGATTTCTTCTCAGTAATTTTCTGAAAAATATTCTCAGGCACAATCTCTTGTTTGGGATACAAATTTGACAGTAACCGTGCATTTAAAGCTTCTTTCCCATGCTCGGTCACTTTTCCAATTCTAATATCTTGTAGAATATTCTTGTAATCTTCATCCTTTGCCTGACGCATATTTTGATGCAGTTCTGCATAATTGAAGTTTAACCATATATTGACGTTGCCAATGCTCCCTAGGCACTTCCTGGTATCTTCATGCGTGAGTATTTTGAACACAGGTTGACCTTTTACTGGTGTCAGCTGTAGAAGATCTCCGAAAACAATAATGTGTTTCCCACCAAATAAGACATCATATTCAGTTTTAAGTACTTCTTGCATTCTCAAATGCACAAAGGCAAGCATGACATTGGAAACCATGCTTACTTCGTCAATGATAAGTAGTTTCATTTTCCTCAAGACTCTTGAAACTTCACAGCAAGCATCTCCAGATAACTTGTTGTATTGTAATTTGTTGTCATGCTCCACCGGCAGCATCAATAGACGATGCAAAGTAATACCTTTAATATTATGTGCTGCCAGTCCAGTAGGAGCGGTGACATCACAAGACAGCGATGACTCAGTCCTTTCCTGCAAATAACAAGAGATTGCTTTAATGAGGAAACTTTTTCCAGTTCCCGCTTCTCCACTCACGTACAGTCGGACAGGCTTCAACGACGTACACAAGCACTCTTTCTTCTCATGACTTAATCCGTGCTCAATTTCCTTGGTAACTTCATCATATATTTTCCTCTGCTCAACGTTGAGTTGTTTTTCCAAGTCTTGTAAGTTAACTGAATCCTCCTGAGCATGTGCCATGGCTCTTTCTACTTCATTCATAGCAGTGGCAGCTTCATTTTCGATAATAGGTCCTCCAAGTGGATCTTGACTCAATGAAACAGAACTCTGACTGTCCTGAGAACTGTCTCTGGCAATCTCGGCTGCAATCGTTGCTTCCTGCTCAATTTCCAAAGTTAGCATTTCTTGATATTTAGAAAAAGCAGGACATTCTATGGACTCCTTGGCTGCATTGAAAGAGTCTTCGTAACAGAGGAAATCTCCAAGCAGTTCCTCTTCTGCACGCCAAGGCTTGAAAAGTTGCAAAAGTGCTAAATAGAAAAACTCCTTTTTTTCTGGAGATTCGCCACTTAATTTTCGATGGTTTACTAATTGGCATTTTCTTTGCTTGACCAGGCATCCCTCACTTCCAATTACAGCATACACTCCTTTCTCAATATCTTCTTTGATGTTCCTCTTGAATATATAATTTTGGAGAACCTCATATAGACAAACATTCTCAAGGTGACTGCTTCGATTTGGATAATATGTATCCAACATGTTGGTCTTCAAAATGTCGGTACTGTTTGGTTCCTTTTCTGCCAAATACTCAATTTCCCGAACAGGTTTTAGAACTCGATTTCGCGTTGCAGCAAGACCAAGACTCGCCCAAACGAGACTCCTGGATTTGGCATAGAGACTTGCTGAAGACAATCGATCAGAACATTCGTAAGCTCCGATTTCTCGATGCGACAACATCTTCAGACTGAAACTGTACAACTTCTTGCTGAGGCTCTTTTCATGGGAAATGTCCTCCCACATATCCTTCAGTTCAGTCTTTTCTTTTTTGGTGATGTAAGATGTCACATACCGAGCCACAGCCATACAGTTGTCAGCCACAAACTGCATATCCATGTTGGCATTCCACATGGACAAAATCACTGGGTTGTAGTCATTGATGTACTTGGACTCTTCGTTCCTTTTCAAATTGTATGTATTCTTGGGTGATTTCCTCGTCACATTATGTCGCAGCGAAGACATCAAACTGTTCACTCTTCCTTTAGAAATCACCGGTCGTGGAAAGTTGAAACGACATTTGGTGTAGAACTTGTCCTTGTTTCTGAATTTACGACGACAGTACTTTCCACAACGATGGCTTTGGAAACGTAGAACTTGTTCTCTTAGACTTTTCTTCTCCGTTGCGTTTGGAACAGCACACGTAGAATACTGTTCGATGAAATTCATCACTAAGTCATCCGGATCTGTTCCAAATTTAGGTGCATCCTTGATCCACAGCAACATATGTATATGAGGGGCACCTCTTGCTTGATACTCCTTTCTCCAGAAGAAATCCAACACCTCTCCAAGAGGTGGATTCTTTTTATTTGTGATGAAAGACATCATAGCTTCAAATCTATGATTGAAGTACCTGCATACATTCACAGGATCCAAAGAACACAGTTCTCCAGGTGTCTTGAATTCAATGTTTTCAATATTTCCATTTGCCTCTCGTAGAAATTCAAGTAAGTCATCCCAGCCATACTCAGCACAGCTCAGAGTGAGGAACCATGTCGGAGTTCCTAAGTTCCTCAGCATACATTTTAAATCACCATGACGACGGTACCAGTACTCATTAGTACCACGCTGACACGCCATGAGATTAATTAAGTGAGAATCCAAAATACTGTCTTGGACATTGACTTTATGCATAAAGTCACTTGCCGAGATGTTTCGCATCTGTATACCACTTTTTAAGATGTGGTTCACTGCATATGAAAGTCCAGACAGATCGCTTTCAAACAGGAGATGAAACAAATAGGGAATGCATTGCCGAAACCTAGGATCTTCTGCATACAATCGTAAAGTCCGGTATTCAGACGCAGGAATTTCACGAGGTCGCTCATCATATCTTCCTCCTTGACCTGTGGGAAATAGCTGTGGGAAACACCGAGCTTCCAAACTTTCCTCCCAAACACTAATGGGACTCCCTTTGGCTTGTTTCATTTGAAACAACTCAATAGCATTCCCCATGACTTCCTTGGAATGCAAAGGATGAACACTATAATGTTCATATATTTCTTCACTTTTAGAGGCCTCTACTTTCTCAATTTGGCCAGCACACAAATCGCTATCCTCTTCATCACTTACTTCCTCTTCTGCAACATATACATTCTTATAGTACTTATTATTTTTCTTCAAATACACTGTTGCCTTTTTGACTTTCCTAACATCCACTAAATCTTGCCATGTTTTCTTATTCTTTGTCGGAACCCCATTAACCAAGATAACCAGAGGTTCCTCTTCCACTTTTTCTATTCCAATTGTGTTAATGTTTTTGTTCAAATCTAGAGGCAAATAAACAACTCTTCCCTTTAATCCTCTCTGTAAATCTGCTGGAGGCAACTTCCCTGTCTTTGGCTCCATTCTTACAATAGCCTGAAAGGGATGGATACTTTGAATCAAAATAGATTCATAAGTATTTAAATCCTTCAATTCAGAAGGAATCTCAACCAATTCCAGATTATTATGAACTGCCCTAGCAGGCATCTGGTTTTGGTTTAATTTATTACAACAATAAGTACACACACGTTGATCCGATCCCAAATCAAAATAATTTTCTACCATCAAGTATGTGGCTAAATCCTTCCATTCAATATTATTTTCCCTTTCACTTTTTGCATATAAATCCACTACCTTAGTCTGATTCTTATAATAAGTGCGTCGACAACATACACAAGTGAAATTAGGCCTCTCACTTGATTTCATCTGAAACGTGGCAATTTCCTTCTGAAAATTATCTGTACTGGAAACCTGTACATTATCTTCCACATTACCCTCTACTTCAGGGTCAATTTGAACATTCTCATCTTTACTACCAAAGTAACAAAACTCAATTTCTTCACAAAGATTCTTCACATCTATTTCAGAACCATGCAAAAGAGCAGCACATAACTGTTTAAGCATAATTGCTGGACTCTTAGCATAATACAACATTCTCACTAATTTTCTCACTTTATTATGATGCACTGCTAGCATCCTGAAATGATGAAAAACACTCTGGCATACTCTCCTGGAAAGACAAGCCAGTGAATGACCACGCAAACCTGTCATTTGTCTCACTCTGCAAGGATCTAAATCTTGCAACAACTTCATTTTCTGCTTCAAACTTTTCTTATTAAATGTCCGTATAAAATCACAAAGCAAATTGATGGAAACCTGTCGCACACTGCAAATAGAACTACACTTCCAAATGTACACAGGACCCTTAGGACGTCTTCCTAAAACCTCATCACTTAGCGCCTCTTCTGTCTCTGTTGTCACAAGTTGTTCTTTTTCAACTGGACAACCATCCTTCACTTCATAAGCTCGACCACTGATGTCAACTGCATGCACCAAATCATTAACCTGAAAATAAGTCTCCTCATTAAAAAATGCCTCAGAACTTGAACTATGCATCCATTCTCCAGAAAAAACTTCACAAAAGTTAGTACGATTTACTACTCTCTTCCATCTACTTTTTGTTTTGAAATCAGAAATTACCTTGCTTAGTTTCCTAATTCTATTGATTACCAAAATAAACAACTTTCGCTTGATTTCAAAAGCATGATCAATAATTTTCTCTACATTTTTCTTCTTCCTATAAAATGCCGCTTTCTGTTGGCCTTTCTTTTTAATATTTTTCAATAAATTAACTAATATCCTATTACGGAACATTCGTTGTCGAATGTCCCTAAACTGTTGTTTCCTTCTACTATCATGCACAGAGTTATCTCTTCCTCTACCAGTAACATTTGTGATGGGTCTCTCCTTTCCATTTAAATTACTTTTCTTTTTGTGAACAGACACATTTTTTTGAGCAAAATTTTTTTTACTACAAATATTTCTTAAGAATGATTTCGTGCTCTTACCCGGACCTTTCTTGGTGTTTTGACAAGTATTTGGGGAAGAGGACTGCTGCAATAAAACATCATCCTGCTGTCTTTGACGTTTTCTAGCCTTTCGTATTCGACTTCTGGAAGGCATTTTCCAAACTATGAAAGAATCTGCAGTTGAATCTGTGAAAAAATATAATATAAAATGTTATTAACCACTATTACCAAACAGTAAATAAATAACAGTCATCTAAAACTTAATGCCGTACTAATTATTTAACATAGCAAATATTTTCCACCAGCACTGCATCACAAAAATGACACTCAATGGTACAAAACAGGCATACAACACTCATAAATCACTCCCTAATATTTTAAATCATTAATTCAGGATGACGATAAGATGTAGCCTATCTAAAGGTTTGTTTAGGCCCAGATCTTTGGACTGGGGTGAATGTGTGTCATTGATCCACATTCAGTCCATCACCTGTTTTGTTTATTTGAGGTGAGGCCAACACATGGTTGCAGATAAGATTTTCACTGAAAAAAAACCAAGGTAAAAAAACATGTGAAGGCCTACCAATGAAGTAAATCATTAAATGAAAACCAATACATTTCTGGAAATATGCACTACTAGTGCTTCATAAGATGTTTTGGGTCATATTTATAAGTTATTTGAGTATCTAGTATGCTATTTTACATTCTTCATGGTGCAAATTTATTGTAAATACGCTCCCACCTGCGGTTGGCAAATTTAGATTTTGATTATGGGAGTTAGATAGGCATGTTAATAATTTCCCAAAAATGGTATATAACCCCAAACAACCTTTGTAGCAAATGCTCTTAGCCATGTTATCCACCTCCCATTGGATAACATGGCTAAGAAGTGCTTGCAAATGTGATAAAAAAAGGCCTGCAATGCATGAATATCGCAGAAAAATCAGCGATATTCATGCATTTTCCAGCAAATGCTCTTAGCCATGTTATCCACTTCCTATTAAATAACATGGCTAAGAACTGCTCAGGGCACCATGAGGAACGCTTTCCATTTAAAAAGGGAAAAATAACATCAAAGACACTAAAATGCCTTCTAAATATGAACCCAAACAACCTATGAAGCAATGTGGAAAAAACTGCCGCAATGCATGAATATAGCAGAAAAATCAGCGATATTCATGCATTTTCCAGCAAATGCTCTTAGCCATGTTATCCACTTCCAATTAAATAACATGGCTAAGAACTGCTCAGGGCCCCATGAGGAACGCTTTCCATTTAAAAAGGGAAAAATAACATCAAAGACACTAAAATGCCTTCTAAATATGAACCCAAACAACCTATGAAGCAATGTGAAAAAAAACGGCCACAATGCATGAATATAGCAAAAAAATCAGCGATATTCATGCATTTTCCAGCAAATGCTCTTAGCCATGTTATCCACTTCCTATTAAATAACATGGCTAAGAACTGCTCAGGGCCCCATGAGGAACGCTTTCCATTTAAAAAGGGAAAAATAACATCAAAGACACTAAAATGCCTTCTAAATATGAACCCAAACAACCTATGAAGCAATGTGAAAAAAAAACGGCCACAATCCATGAATATAGCAGAAAAATCAGCGATATTCATGCATTTTCCAGCAAATGCTCTTAGCCATGTTATCCACTTCCTATTAAATAACATGGCTAAGAACTGCTCAGGGCCTCATGAGGAACGCTTTCCATTTAAAAAGGGAAAAATAACATCAAAGACACTAAAATGCCTTCTAAATATGACCCCAAACAACCTATGAAGCTCTAACAGTACATATCCTGAAATGTAATTGATTTCAAAATTCGTTTTTAAACACAGCATATAAATCAATTGTATACCTGCATTCATGGAGAAATGACTAAAAATGTCCTTGAGACACATGAAAGTGTTTTCTGGAATGCCCTAGCACCATTTTTGGGACACTATTAACATGGCTACGTAACTCCCATAATCAAAATCTAAATTTGCCAAGCGCAAGTGGGAGCGTATTTACAAGACACTTGCCCCAAGAGGAACACTTTCCATTTAAAAAGGGAAAAATAACATCGCAGAAAAGTCAGCAATATTCATGCACTTTCCAGCAAATGCTCTTAGCCATGTTATCCACTTCCTATTAAATAACATGGCTAAGAACTGCTCAGGGCCCCATGAGGAACGCTTTCCATTTAAAAAGGCAAAAATAACATCAAAGACACTAAAATGCCTTCTAAATATGACCCCAAACAACCTATGAAGCTCTAACAGTACATATCCTGAAATTTAATTCATTTCAAAATTCGTTTTTAAACACAGCATATAAATCAATTGTATACCTGCATTCATGAAGAAATAACTAAAAATGTCCTTGAGACACATGAAAGTGTTTTCTGGAATGCCCTAGCACCATTTTTGGGACACTATTAACATGGCTAGGTAACTCCCATAATCAAAATCTAAATTTGCCAAGCACAAGTGGGAGCGTATTTACAAGACACTTGCCCCATGAGGAACACTTTACATTTTAAAAGGCGAACATAACATCTTAGACACTCAAATACCTTATAAATATGGCCCAAAACAACCTATGAAGCTCTAGCAGTAAATATCCAGAAATATAATTGATTTCTGAAATCGTTTTTAAAAGCAACATATCTGTTTCAGCTTACATAACAGACCATGAAATGGCCTCCATGTATTACAATATCTTGTGTTACTGCATGCCAGAATGTTACACCAAATATGCAATTATAATTTCTCTATGAAACTAATTCTATTAGTATATAACTAGAGACAAAACCACATTTTAAAAACACAGCTTTCTTCATCATTTTCTCCTTAAATCATACTATTCTCTATCTAAATTAAATAAATCTTTTCTCACCTTAGCAAATATTTTTTGAGTTTTGAAAACAGTCTCAGAAATACACCAAATTGTCTTCAGCAGAAGAAAAAGGATGCACTCCAAAGGCTGCAGCTATTGAAAGCACAGAAATACAGATATTCTTTTCACATATCTCTCATATTAGCCAATCATACCTCTTCCCTCACTTTTTTCAAATCAAAACCCTTCCCCCCTCTGCCCTGTCTGCCTTGTTTCCATAGCAACCACCTCCTGGAAGACCTCTCATGTTTGCAAATTCACACAACAATGTTTCAATTGAACTCTGAACTCTCAGTGCACCTGCGTATCCAGTGCAATCTTTCATTAATTGTTTCTTCCTTGACCATTCAAATTACATCTTTCAAAGAACACATCCATGCACCCTAACTTTCTGTTTTCAGAAATGGAAATGCACCAATCACTGCTAATGAATCATTAGCATTGTAAATCCACAGTTTTTTTTCTTTAGAAACTCCTACTGTTTCAACTGCCCTTTCATTACCACACTTCATCTGACTGCAGAACAACCTTCTTCCACCATGTTTAACGTCTGGATTGTTGGACATAGTTACATCCACTGGGCTCAAAGGTATGCTGAGAGCAGAAATTTACACAACCTCAATTTACAAGATGTGGAAATTAACTGGTTGGGCCAAAGAGGATTAAAATGTCACCAATTGATACCATTGGTGAAAACCTTTATGCATTTGCCAAAACCTGACCTGTTAATAGTGCACTGTGGAGGTAATGATTTGGGCACTTTGACAGGGGTAGGTCTGGAAATGCTTTTAAAGGACACCTTGGAGCAATTAATGGCACTTTTTCCTCAAACTGCCTTGGTATATTCCAATATATGCCAAAGACAGAAATGGAGGTGGTCCAACCAATTTTGTCCACAAATTGAGAAAGCGAGGAAGCATGTAAACAAATCTGTTTCAGCTTACATGAGAGACCATGGAATGGGCTCTCTGTACAACAATAACTTGCGTTACTACATGCAAGATATCTACAGAGGAGATGGAGTTCACTTCTCAGATGAGGGCAACAGAATTTTCATTCTGAATTTAAGACTGTGCATTGGTACCTACTTATAAGTACCTAAATGTACCATAAACCCAAAAGCTCTTCTCAGAGCTACCCTACATCTGATCACTCACAATTATTATTTTTCTCTAACTTTTTTCACTAATTTTCCACAAAATTCGCTCCCCGGAGCGCTACCCGGTTCGCTAACCGAAAGCTAACCTCGCGGAATTTTTTAAAAAAAAGTTTTTTTTTCCGCACATATAAGCCTCCTCAGCCACGCTCAGAAAACCTAGGGGGTCAAGATAAGTCTACCATGACCCCTTCTACCCATTCTAAACATTATTTGCCCTCCATCTTGTATCTTAATGCGAACGAAACACAAAATGGTGGACTCCCGTGACGCTTAAGGTTCGCTAACCGGGCAGCTTCCCGGAAAGCGGTCCTAAAAAAAGGCGGGAAAGTAATTTACAGAAAAACGACTAGAGACACTCTCACCAAATATAGATTAGCTCATACAACATAACAATCCCTTCCATTCTCACAAATTTCATTGAAATTCCATTTAGCCATTTAGCCTGTAGACCTCTCCAAGTACCGTGAGGTAAATTACTTCACAAAACACATCTGAATTGTTGGAATTGACAACCAATGAAAATGTTACTTTCATTTTCTACTTTTATTACCTGACATTTGATTGGTTATATACCTGTATATATATAAAGGGAGAGAAGGAAACACAGCCATTTTGACTACTACTTCTTGTTGTACCTCCTATTTCAAAAGCTTCAAAAAACTTCAACTTCTTTGTGAAGGTAAGTTATAATTTAATATATTGTGCACTATGACTTAATATAGTAGACTTTTTCTGCTTGATATACACTATCCCTCTGTAGTAGTAATGTATTTAGATAGACTTCTCTGTTATAGTTATCAATGGAGTAAGGCTTGTCTTGGTTAAATCACATACACTTTTTTATAGTCCTATTTCCACTCTCATACTATACACTGCCAAAAGATAAATTCACTGATAAAAACTGCCTATCTAAAATTAATCCCAACAGTGCCCTATCTCTACTAATATATATTTTTTTAATCCAAATTTCAGGCAAAATGGAAGGCGAGCAGCAAGTTTCTTTTGAGATGGACCTGAAAGAGAGCAGCCAAGACAAACTTGATGACTTTATGGATGACAGTAGAGACCACGAACTTCTACAATGTGTTGAAGCAGTAGACAACTTGCTTCAAAATGAAAAACAATTACACCCTATAATAAATTATGACATTTCTGACAATGAAATGTTAGAAAATTTAATAAAGTATGAAACACAATCATAATAAAAAAAAAAAAAAAATAAAGAAAACAAAAAAAAACAAGAAAAACAACAAACAATTAACATACAGTATTAGAAAAGTCTTTCATTCTTTTATCCATAAAGTTCGCTGCCCAGAAAGCTATCCGGTTCGCGAACTTGGCGCTTACCACGCAAAAAAAAATTTTTTTTTTTGGACCCTCCTAGGCCCTTTTAAAACCTCCACATAAAACCTAGGGGGTCAACGAGGATCTACTATGCCCCCTTATGGTAATTTCCCCCTTTGTTTTGGCCTCCTCTTGTCTCTCGATCCTACCGAGAGACAAGATGGCGGCCGCTCCGGACTGTTTAGAATGTTGACAGACACCGGAGGGCCAATCAGCTTCTCATCGCAAAGTTCCGTTACGCGAAAGGTTCGCTAACCGGATAGCTGCCCGGAGCGCTGTTACAGATATATATCTTGATTTAAACGTTAATTTCTCAAAATCCACTGAAGCACATATATTGAGACCTAGCAAAGGCACATCAGGCTAACAGTCCCTACAATTTTGCCAAGTTTCGTGAAAATCCATTCAGCCGTTCGGGCTAAAAGTGAGTCCAACCGCCCTATGGAAATTAACATGGGAAAAAGGCGTTTTGGGACCCCCCTTTTTTCTCGGCCCCCCCTCCACAAAACCCCCCCAAATTTTCAAGGGCTGCTCAGAAACAAAATGTGCCATTTTCCTGAAAATTTCAGCCAATTCCGTCCACAAACGCAAAAGTTATTAGACATAGAATTTTCAAAAGTCCCATAGAGAAAAAATCCTAACTATATATACCTACTGGCTATCGCCAGTAGGTAATATATATATACATATTTATATATAGTGTAAGTACATTTTCTAAGTTTACCCCACATATAACTTCACCACACATGCCTTTGCGTTGTGAAGGCATGCGTTGTAAAGTTATATGCGGGGTTAAATTTTGCGGAGTGATTGTACTGCGGACTAATGGCTCTGCGTTGTAATTAATGCAGAGTCATGGTATGCGGGATTTCTGAATGCGGAATTTCGTCACATATTCCCGGTCCACTGCAGCAATCACGTGCTGTTTGTGTGGAGGGAGTTACGATCTTACCCACTTCCTGGTGAGCACTTGCAGAGCAGCCATTTTGGCAGGGTTACGCTCTAGTGTTTACCAGCAGCAGGGTACTTAAGTTTCAGTACGGAGCCAACGTGCAGAGGATAGCACGCTGAGGGTACGACTGGGCTAGCTCTGCATTGTAATTTGAATGCAATTTGCTTTTAACATTTTAAAACTGCACTTTGACTAAATCTCCTCATTTTCAACCTGCATTGTTCTTCTGTCAGTACTCCCCGTTCCACCGCAGCAATCACATGCGGTTTGTGTGGAGGGAGTTACGATCTTACCCACTTCCGGGTGACCACTTGCAGAGCGGCCATTGTGGCAGGGTGACGCTCTAGTGCTTCACCAGCAGCTGGCTATATAAATCACAACATGGGGTTGACGCGCAGCGAACACGCGCCAAAGGCAAGCCCGCCTGCACCCGTCCGAGCTCGGCCGGGCCCGGGGGACACGGATTATGGCCAAATCACAAGCTACTCACCCAGAAAATTAAGATCACTAAGACCACTGGCATAATCCTCTCCTCCCTTGGACCCCACTACCTACTACTGCGTATCTACTAACGTCATCTTAATACCTCAGCCGAAGCATGCCCTCCCTCCTGCCCCAAGCCCCTACTCCCCCTCAGTCATTAATTCCACAACAACTACGCAACTGGCACTCCGCTTCCTCTACCTCAAAACACGCTCCCTGGTAATGCACCAACTCGACATCTTCTTGCTACTTACCTCTGATAAATCTGATGTCCTCTTAATCACTGAAACATGGTTAACTCAGGACTCACTGCCCGATATCCTAGCAGCACTCCCCTCAGACTATAACATTCTGTCGGTCAACCGGCCCCCTGGGAAACTGGGTGGTAGGGTAGCAGCCATAATCCATAAAAACCACAAGTTCACCACCATGACCTCCCTCACCCTCCCGGAGGTCCAGAACATGGTCGTCAAACTCAACACGGACACAGGGTCCCTGGTGCTAGTGCTTATTTATCGACCTCCTCAGGCAATGCCCACTTTCCCTATCTCCCTAAGTGAGCAGATGGCCACCCTAGTGGTAAATCATGCTAAGGTTCTCCTAAGTGGAGACCTGAACTATTGGTTCAATGATGTCTCGGGTGGACCCTATGTGGCCGAACTCTCCGAGCTTCTCTCCAACTTAAACCTGGCCCAGCATCTATACACCCCCATATATGAAAAGGGACACCCTTGGGACCAAATTTTGTCCCATAATCTCACACTCTCAACACCCATAATCACTCCATGCATTTGGTCAGACCACCACTTGATACAGTTCACAACCACTATTAGTGGTTATAACAAGCCCATGTCCTTGGAGGGAGGTGTGACCAGGAAATTGAAATCCCTAAATAAGTCGGACTTCATCAACACCTTGGTGAACTCTCTACCCACCTTCAGCCCTGACGTCAATCTCATGGAAGAGAAGATCTCTGAGTTGCTATCATCAGCAAGCAACGCTCATGTCCCGCTCGTCAAATTATCCCGTGCCCGCCACTCGGACGCCCACAAATGATTCACCTCCGATCTCAAAAGATAAAAACTTGAGCTGCGCCAAAAAGAGAGAAAATGGAGAGTAAGATGCTCCACTGAAGACAAGGGACAATTTTCTATAGCCCGCAGAGAGTATAAAAAAGCCATTCTGAACATTAAAGCGGCCTACATCTCTACCAAAATACTAAATTCCCATCATAAATCCAAAGAAATCTTTAAGATAGTGAATGACTTATGCAATGACGAGACAACTTCACCTACTCAGGCCCCTACTCGAGAGCTCTGCAACTCCCTGAACAACTTCTTTCTGGACAAAATCTCTTCCATCAAAGCCATCCTTCCTAATTCGACCAGCTGGGAACCACTGGAAGATATATCCAGTAACTAATCCACTCTTGATGCCCTTCAACCTATCTGTCCTAAAATACTCTAAGAGCTAATGACCCGTGTTAAATCTGGGTCACCTAATGACAGCTGTCCACCACATGTCTTAAAAGACATCTTTTCCGTCTTGCCTCAGTGTGTACTCCCCTTCCTTAATGAGTCTCTCGCTTTCAAGAATGCGCCGGTTGTTCCCCTTATTAAAAACTAGGGGCTGTCCCTACACACCCCTCTAATTACCGCCTCATCTCCCTCCTCCCCTTCCTGGCCAAAATATTGGAGGCCCATGTGGCTAGGTGCCTGTCAAACTTCATCGAACGTTCTGACTACTTAGAGCCCAATCAAGCCGGCTTTCGACCGGCGCACTCAACTAAGGCTGTGATCCTTCCAGTCCTGGACACTCTCAGAGCAACGCAGACAGGGGTGACCACCAGGCTCTGGTGCTCCTGGATCTGTCGGCCACGTTCGACACGGTCTACCATAACATCTTGTTGAAATGTGTCGAGCAGGCTGGCCTGCGAGGATCCGCACTCAGTTGGATAGAATCTTTCCTTGCTGACTGTACCCAATCAGTTAGGCTTGGAACCTTCACTGCCCCCAAGCTCACTTCCACCTGTGGGGTTCCTCAGGGCTCCTCTCTTTCCCCGCTACTGTTTAATCTATATCTCAGACCCCTGATTCACTCATTAAAAACAGGAAGATCACCATCTTTAACTACGCTGATGATTTTCAGCTTATAATTCCACTAGGATCCCCTGACTCCGTGGCTGAGTTTCAGGCGACCATGTTTCACATCCAGCACTCGATGGGCATGAATCACCTGAAACTCAACCCAGGCAAGACGGAATTAGTGCTGCCTGGGAAGAGCGAGATTAGCTGGGGCCCGCACTATTAGCCAGCGGAACTGGGGTCTCTCCCCACTCCCTCCCCCTCGGTTAAAAGCCTGGAGGTTATTCTCAATGCTGATCTCTCGCTCAGAGGACAGGTGGGAGCAGTGATCTCCTCCAGTTTTTACCAATTATGGAAAATCAAGAAAATCGCCCAACCTGCTGACTCATTCAGCCCTCATACAGGTGGTGATTGCTCTGGTTCTCTCGCGGCTCGACTTTTTGAACTCAACCTACCTCGGTTTTGCAAGCTGGTCTATTAAAACGATTACAAATCGTTCAGAACCAGGCAGCAAGACTCATTCATAATAAACAGCCTAAATGGCTGTTGGCTAGACCTGGACTGTCGAAACTCCACTGGCTACCGATGGCCCAACAGACAGCATTTAAGACTGGTTGCTTAGCCTTCAAGGACCTGCACGGTAACAGCCCTAGATTCATCAAAAGCATGAGCATAAAGTACGCACCCCCGCGTAGTCTCCGTTCAGCCCACCTCCACCTGTTAACTATTCCCTCATTCAAACGGAAACGGCAAGGAGGATGCTGTTTCTCTTACCTAGCCCCTAGATTCTGGAATTCTCTTCCCCTGGCACTCAGGAGCTGTGACAATCTACTGGGTTTCAGGAAAGCCATGAAAACATGGCTGTTTCAGCAAGTCTATGCTTAGTAACTTTGCTGCAACACTCCTCATGCTCAGCGCCATGAAACCTATGGGTGACTGTGCGCTTTGCAAGTTGTTATTAACATAACATATATATATATATATATATATATATATATATATATATATATTCACAGAAAAAACCATAGGTTATAGACCATATATAGTTAGGAATTTGCATTTACAAAACCTTGAAAATTCACTGAAAAAACCATAGGTTATAGACCATATATAGTTAGGGATTAGCATTTAAAAAACCTTATTTTATTTGCACAAAACCATTGAAATTCCATATATAGTTAGTTGCACTAACTATATATCGCGGACCCGCAATCCACTGCTAATGATGTCACATATTACATCATTCATGACATGGTCAGTGACATCACTGATGACATCACTGATGACATCTCAAATGACATCACTGATGACATCACTGACATCTCATTTGACATTACTGATTACATCACTGATGATATCATTTATGTGATAATACATCTTCAGACTCTAATATAACCTTTGATACACTCAGTGTAAACAGGCACTCACAGACTGTCACACATCCATGGAGTTACTCACACACCTATTCAGTCATGCAAAGAATCAATCACATCTCCATTTCCTTAACTATACAGTTATACACACCTTACTTATTCAAACATATACTAACACATATTTACTCTCTTATACAATCCTTGATACAAGTTCACAATGATTCATACAGCCACTCTCACATTCACTGACTCTTATGTTCAGTTATTTATATATGTCAACTCTCACATGGAGTGTGTTTTACATATGTACTTACTTTGACATGTAGAACTGAGATATCCATTCACTCACCAATATACTCATGCACACAGTCAACTGTCCATACAGCTGTTTCTACATGCACTTTTGAACCCATACACCTAGGGAATCAACCGCTCACACATCTATGCACAGAGTTATACACCTCCCAGCCACCCACACACACACTCAGTCTCCCATACAAATACTTGGGCAACCATTCAATAACCCATATAGTTACTGATATAGCTACTGATTTAAACATGCAGCAGTTTACAGAAGAACATAAATATTGATTGCCAAATTAAGACACTTTAATCACTAACCCATGCACTCAGTGAGACACATTTAATCATTCTCTCATACAGTCAGTCATGCACCTACTAAATCCTTCATCCAGACACTTATACATCCACTCATTCTTCAATATGTAAGACATATTTTAACTTTACAGAAACATACAGTCACTGGGTGTTGTCATCAGTGATGTCATCAGTGATGTCATTTGAGATGTCATCAGTGATGTCATCAGTGATGTCACTGACCATGTCATGAATGATGTAATATGTGACATCATTAGCAGTGGATTGCGGGTCCGCGATATATAGTTAGTGCAACTAACTATATATGGAATTTCAATGGTTTTGTGCAAATAAAATAAGGTTTTTTAAATGCTAATCCCTAACTATATATGGTCTATAACCTATGGTTTTTTCAGTGAATTTTCAAGGTTTTGTAAATGCAAATTCCTAACTATATATGGTCTATAACCTATGGTTTTTTCTGTGAATTTCATTGGTTTTTTAAAAGCTAATATCTATAGCTGTAAAATATATTCTTTATTAAGTGACGTATCACGTAGCCCGTGAGATGCCTCATGATGCATCGCATAACCGTGACGTATCGTCTCTGCAGCGCAAACCAAACCCAAAACGTAAGCGCACCAGAACACGCTTAAAGATATATATATATTTTTTTAACCTTAATTAGACAAAATCCACACGTGCACATATCACAAACGTTCAAAAAACACAATATGTCGGACTCCCGTTACGCTGCCGGTTAGCTGCCCGGTTAACGTACCAGGAAGCACCTTTACCGCGAAAAATCGCAAATTTATTTTTTTCACCCCTCAGGGAACTTTAATAGCCCCCTCATCAATCCTAGGGGTTCAGGAGGGGTCTGCCTTACCCCTTTCATTCATTTACACCTTTTTTTTTTCCACCTCTTGTCTCTCGATCCCACAGAGAGACAAGATGGCGGCCGCTCCAGACTGTTTACAATGTTAACAGCCAATCAGCTTCTCCTCAGACTCCCGTTACACTGCCGATTAGCTTCCCGGTAGCTGCCCGGTTAGCTGCCCAGTTCGCGTACCAAGACGCGTCTCTACGGCGAAAAAATCGGATTTTTTTGTTTGTTTTTTTTTGGCCCCACGTGGCTTTATAATATCCCCCTCATAAATCCTAGGGGGTCAGAAGGGGTCTACCTTGCCCTCTTTCCTTCATTTCCCCCTTTGTTTTGGCCTCCTCTTGTCTCTCGATCCTACCGAGAGACAAGATAGCGGCCGCTCCGGACTGTTTACAATATTGACAGCCAATCAGCTACTCCTCAGACTCCCGTTACACTGGCGGTTAGCTTCCCGGTTAGCTGCCCGGTTAGCTGCCCGGTTCGCGTACCAAGACGCGTCTCTACGGCGAAAAAATCGGATTTTTTTTTTTTTTTTGGGTTACACTGCCGGTTAGCTTCCCGGTTAGCTGCCCGGTTAGCTGCCCGGTTCGCGAACCAAGACGCGTCTCTACGGCGAAAAAATCGGATTTTTTTTTTTTTTTTTTTTTTGGGTTACACTGACGGTTAGCTTCCCGGTTAGCTGCCCGGTTAGCTGCCCGGTTCGCGAACCAAGACGCGTCTCTACGGCGAAAAAATCGGATTTTTTTTTTTTTCTTTTTGGGCCCGGCGTGGCTCTATAATATCCCCCTCATCAATCCTAGGGGGTCAGGAGGGGTCTACCTTGCCCCCTTTCCTTCATTTCCCCCTTTGTTTTGGCCTCCTCTTGTCTCTCGATCCTACCGAGAGACAAGATGGCGGCCGCACCGGACTGTTTAGAATGTTGACAGACACCGGAGAGCCAATCAGCTTCGCTTTGCAAAGTTCCGATACGCGAAAAGTTCGCGAACCGGAGCGCTGCCCGGAGCGCTGTTACAGATATATATCTTGATTTAAACGTTAATTTCTCAAAATCCACTGAAGCACATATATTGAGACCTAGCAAAGGCACATCGGGCTAACAGTCCCTACAATTTTGCCAAGTTTCGTGGAAATCCATTCAGCCGTTCGGGCTAAAAGTGAGTCCAACCGCCCTATGGAAATTAACATGGGAAAAACGCGTTTTGGGACCCCCCTTTTTTCTCGGCCCCCCCTTGACGAACCCCCCCCAAATTTTCAGGAGCTGCTCAGAAACAAAATGTGCCATTTTCCTGAAAATTTCAGCCGATTCCGTCCACAAACGCCAAAGTTATTAGACATAGAATTTTCAAAAGTCCCATAGGAAAAAAATCCTAACTATATATACCTACTGGCTATCGCCAGTAGGTAATATATCTCCAAACAACTGCAACTCCTCCCACTTCCACCGCAGCAGGGAAGAAGGAGAGACGGACCACTTGATACATATATATATATATATATATATATATATATATATATATATATATATATATATATATATATATATATATATATATATATATATATATATATATATTTCACACAGTTTGCTCTTGCATTAAAGCGCCCACACAGCGTTTAGCATGACACCTTTATTTTCGTCAATTGGCAGCAAGGAGTCCAGCACACAAGTGATTGCAGATTTCAAAGCCTAAAATGCCGACGCGTTTCGGGAGACTGTTCTCCCTTCATCATGGCAGGCTTAGGAGGCAGAAACCAGCTGCTTCACTTTTTCGTTTTTCAAGTAGGTGCTCAGTTACGCCCTCTGGGGCGTGTCCACGAGTAGCCTTATGGTTCCTGTAGTGCCAGGTAGGTAAAATCCATGGTGATTGAGGCAGCGGTATTTTCACCTTCCAAAATAATTTTCCTGAGTTGCTCTCACCTTGGTGTGCCACACGCATTGCTTCTCTTTCACCAGCTTGACAGGCAACGCTGTTCCTTTCTTGGTTTTCTCTTTGTAGAAAGCCAGGACCTGGCTTTCTACGAAGAGAAAACAAGAAAGGAACAGCGTTGCCTGTCAAGCTGGTGAAAGAAAAGCAAAAGGTGTAATGCTAAACGCTGTGTGGGCGCTTCGATGCAAGAGCAAACTGTGTGAAATATATATATATATATATATTCACTGAAAAAACCATAGGTTTGACACCAGTTATAGTTAGCTGGAAATTTTACTGACATAAAACCAATGAAATTCCACGTTATAGTTAGTTGGACTCACTATAACTTGCGCGTTTAATGCACTGCTGATGACATCACATATTACATCACTCATGACATGGTCAGTTACATCACTCATGACATCACTGATGACACCATCCAGTGAATGTGTGTCTTGCTGAAAAAATAAATATGTTTTATATATGTATATGTAAAGGTCGATGGAAGAATAAATGTTTAAATAAGTGTCTAAATGGATTTTTTTTTTAATTGATTGGTAACTGGCTTATTAAGTGTATCTTAGTGAATACATATATTAGCGAGTAATGTTTAAAAATTTAAATATATGTATCAGTGTTTCACTTTGTGTATAAGTGGCTGTATGGGTTGGTGAGTAGCTACATGTGTGTGTATATGGGTTATTATATGTTTTTTTTAGTATCAGTATGAGTGTCTGTATGGTTTGGTGGGGGTGTTACTTAGCACATAGATGCATCAAAGACTGGCTCACTGTTTGTATGTTTTTTGAAAACAGCATATGTGCAGGACTGTATGAGTAGATGAGTGTGTATATGTGTGTGTTAGTGATTGAATGCCTATCTCAGTAGTGTGTTTATCAGTAACAAGATACAAGATACATTTTAATCTAGTATATGTGAGTATTGATGTATATAAGTCAGTATATGTGAAAGTGAGAGATTGTAAGAGTTCCTGTTTAAATAAGTATGTGTTTCTATAAGTGATTGTTTAAAAGAGTACATATGTATAAGTTTCCTTAGAAGTAAGGTGGTAGTGTGTGTATATCTGTATATGCATATGTGAGTATATATGTGAGTAACTTGTTGATGACTGTCGGTGTGTAACAGGATGAATAGGTGTATCACTACATATGATGAGTGAGTATATGTATGAGTGACTATATAAAACTGTTGGTGAATGTGTGAATGTGTACATAGATGGTGAAATTACTGAATTCGTTGTTGTAACTGGTATGGGTATATTCACTTTTTTGAAAATGTTAGTTTCTATTTTTGAATATGTGTTTCAAGGGTTACTTTACAGTGAAAGGAGATCAGTCACTGTGTCACAAGGATGGTGTCATCAGTGATGTCATGAGTGATGTAATATGTGATGTCATCAGCAGTGCATTACACGCGCAAATCATAGTGAGTCCAACTAACTATAACGTGGAATTTCATTGGTTTTATGTCAGTAAAATTTCCAGCTAACTATAACTGGTGTCAAACCTATGGTTTTTTCAGTGAATTTCATAGGTTTTTCAAATGCTATTTCCTAACTATAACGTGTGTAAAACCTATGGTTTTTTCAGTGAATTTCATAGTTTTTTTGAATGCTAGTTCCTAAGTATGTAATCACGTTCGTAACTAGATAGTGTCACTGCCTACACGTCCTGAGAAGCGCATGTAAAGTCATGTGACTTGAAAACAAGACTTCCAATTGGTTCTTAGTAGCTTCTGTTCTGGAATTTACACGAAGCACTCCACCCACTTTCCTCACAATCTTTTCTACTCTCAAGAGACAACAACGTCGAGCATCTTCCGGAAAACTTTGCTGAAATGGCTGCCCTTTCGCATTCATCTACCGAATCTGAAGGAAATGAGCGACCACCGTTAAGAAGAATAAAGGAATCTTTCATTTGGCAATTTTTTACTTATCCTAAAGATCAAAAGAAAGTGAATGCGCCAAAAGTAACCTGCACGATATGCAATTCGGAGCTCTCAAGGGGAAATCCAAATAAAAAATATTCCTTTTCTATACACACCATGCAGCGGCATGTTAAACAAAGGCACCCTGAGCATTATGCAAAAGCATCGACAAGAGCCCTGGCCACGCTATTACCATCAGAGGTGGCCAGCACATCTTCTGGTGGACGACCTGTATCTCCATCGAGTGCTGAGATGGACTTGAGACCATATCTTGCGAAGGTGCACATGAAATGCAACGAGTGTGGAGAAATTCTTTTGTACGGAGAGCAGAGCCTCGTTCTTATTCAACTCAAAATTGAAAGTCATAAATGCCCCAAGAAAAGATACATTTCTTTACTTCATTTTCATAGTATTACATACTGAAAAATGTAGTAGCAACTTTAAAAAATGGAAAGCATCATAACACTTGTTTCCAAAAGAAACAAAAAAAAAAAAGTTCTTTTCAGAACTACCTCTTTCTACCAAAACGTGCTCCAAGAGCATATTATGACATGTTTTTTCGCCGCTTTATTTTAGTGCGATACCGGGTGTGCGCACCCTCCTATCGCGTACAGGACCTAACACTTGCATGTGAAGTCATGTGACTTCAAAACAACACTTCTAATTGGTTCTTGGTAGTTTCTATTCTGGAA
The DNA here is from genome assembly GCF_964263255.1 of Lissotriton vulgaris. Taxonomy (NCBI): domain Eukaryota; kingdom Metazoa; phylum Chordata; class Amphibia; order Caudata; family Salamandridae; genus Lissotriton; species Lissotriton vulgaris. Next base: position 269,035 of record NW_028248075.1, read on the forward strand.
TTTACACGCAGCACTCCACCCACTTCCATCACTTTCTTTTCTACTCTCAAGAGAGAACAACGTCGAACATCTTCCCGAAGACTTCGCTGCAATGGCTACCGTTCCGCATTCATCTTCCGAATCTGAAGGAAATGAGCGACCACCTTTGACAAGAAAAACGGAGGCCACGCTATTACCATCAGAAGTAATCAGCACATCTTCCGGTGGACGACCTGTATCTCCATCGAGTGCTGAAATGGACTTGAAACCATATCTGGCGAACGTGCACATGAAATGCACGAACTGTGGAAAACTTCTTGTATACGGAGAGCAAAGCTTTACTCTAATTAAACACAAAATTGAGAGTCATAAATGCTCCAAGAAAAGTTAAATTTCTTCACTTTATATGGATAGTATGACATACTGAAAAATGTCGTAGCAACTTTAAGAAATCAAAAGCACCATAAAACTTGTTTCCAAAAAAAAAAAAAAAAAGTTCTTTTCAGAACTACCTCTTTCTACCAAAACGTGCTCCAAGAGCATATTATGAGATGTTTTTTCGCCGCTTTATTTTAGTGCGAGACCGGGTGTGCGCACCCTCCTATTGCGTACAGGACCTGACACTTGCATGTGAAGTCATGTGACTTCAAAACAACACTTCTAATTGGTTCTTGGTAGTTTCTATTCTGGAATTTACACGCAGCACTCCACCCACTTCCATCACTTTCTTTTCTACTCTCAAGAGAGAACAACGTCGAACATCTTCCCGAAGACTTCGCTGCAATGGCTACCGTTCCGCATTCATCTTCCGAATCTGAAGGAAATGAGCGACCACCTTTGACAAGAAAAACGGAGGCCACGCTATTACCATCAGAAGTAATCAGCACATCTTCCAATGGACGACCTGTATCTCCATCGAGTGCTGAAATGGACTTGAAACCATATCTGGCGAACGTGCACATGGAATGCACGAACTGTGGAAAACTTCTTGTATACGGAGAGCAAAGCTTTACTCTAATTAAACACAAAATTGAGAGTCATAAATGCTCCAAGAAAAGTTAAATTTCTTCACTTTATTTGGATAGTATGACATACTGAAAAATGTCGTAGCAACTTTAAGAAATCAAAAGCATCAAAACACTTGTTTCCAAAAAAAAAAAAAAAAAAGTTCTTTTCAGAACTAACTCTTTCTACCAAAACGTGCTCCAAGAGCATATTATAGGATGTTTTTTCACCACTTACATTTAGTGCGCGACCGGGTGCGCGCACCCACCTATCGCGTACAGGCGTCGAGACACGCATGTGCAGTCATGTGACTTTAAAACAACACTTCCAATTGGTTCTTACTAGTTTCTATTCTGCAATTTACACGGAACACTCCACCCACTTCCCTGGAAAACCAGTTTATCGAAAAACTTTCAAAGCCTCCTCTTATGAAATATTCGACATCGTTCACATAGCAGAGTAGTAAATAGCACTATATACATTCTGTCCCTTAATTATAAGAGACTTATTGCTATGTAAGAACAACTTTTGTTTTCACGCGATAATGTGAAATGCTGAGCCTGTTACAGAATTTTATTTCACATATATGTTACTATTCTCCTTCGAGCACTAACACCGTAGAAAATACCACCAATAGCGGTGATATTTTTTACACCGAGAACGGGCGATTTGTATCGCTTAGAGCCCTCACAATTATAAAGTTTTATTTCCTAAGTCTCTGATCTCACACTGTGCAACGTGGCTCCCCTGTGTGTCGTAATAAGGTCCATAAACAAAAACTACAGGGCCAGCATTATACACATGCACAGAACCACAAAACGACAAGAGCCACCATGTTAATATATATCCTTAATATAATAAACCTCTGAGAATAAATACATATTTCCGTGGCACCTCATAAAAGAAATTTGGCGTCCTCTGACTCTGCTTCATTACCAAACACCCTAACCCCCCGCCCCCCTCACTCTTCACTAAACTCCACACTCCACCCCACCCGGACCCCCTATTACAAACCCCCAACCTACCCTCCCTGCCCAAACCCACCATGAACCTCAAATCGCCCCTGCAAAACTTATAAGACACAGGATTACTAAAACTCAAAGAATAGGCAACAGGCAGATAATCTAAATAGTACATAAAGGCACATATTTTTTCCATAATACTATTGAAAAACATGTTCTATTTTTTTATAAATCTATCATGCATCTGACCCTCTAGAACCGCTTTCAAAACGTGAACTATAAACCTCTACTTTTCATTTTCAAACCATACACTTTCAATTACATTATTTTTTTTTTTACAATTCATGTAATGTTACACACCTTTTCTAAAATACACCAGTCCCTGTTATTTATAAGGATTTATTTTCAGTCTTCATCAGTGACACTTTCTTAACATATAATGAAAATCACTGTAACTTTTTAAACGACAATGCTAACGCGGTAAAAATAACCCTTCATTTCCTTTCCTTTAAGAATGCAGACTATCTACCCCACGCATGCGTTTCTTGATCTTTGTATTTGGCAGCGAATACCGACCTTGAATCGGAAGACATGAACAAGACCTCCATTGTCACATTTAAAACTGAACGTTGCATCTGCTCACACACATATCTTTCACTTAGCTAACATTCACAGAAAACGGCATTGTTGTAAAAAAAAATTGACCTTGCTTTACAACTTGGTCAAATAACTCCCTTATTTTTTAACGCATCCTCCACTTCAAGAAAAGCTACTTTTTTGATAACTACTAAGCAATATATAAGTGACTAGACTCCTAAAAAAATTATCAAGTCATTCTGCTCCTCTCCACTGCATAGCTGGCGACCTAATTCTGTGGAGTTGCTATACAACCGGCAGTGCTGCGCCGTTTCCTTTACCATCTTGGGAAATTCAAAATGGATGTCCCTCCTGCCTTCGTAAACGAGCCGGACTACTTAGAACTATTTCGACAGAGAATGCTTCTGTACTACGGCACCTTACCACTCTCAACTTTGAATACTTCATATCGATTAACATTTCGATATTCGTATTTCACCTGTGTGCAGCCTGTATTTCATTGCCTGAGCTATGATTTCACGTGGGCCCTGGATTTATGTCTCTGCAATTTGGTACCTCCTGAACCGAATTACAATCACCTCATGAATCCGTTACTTGATCATGAACAGCTTTGTTACAACGGAGGGTTTATGGCCTTTGCAGCGATACAAGGAGTTCTGGGTCATTGGAATATATTCGAAGCGGCGCAAGATTTCCTAACAGAGAGCTACATCGAAAACCCACCGAGCTGCCCTATGATGGTAAAAGACGCTCCAATAATGACAGATCATGAATGCTCCTTTCATCTTCTCAATTGGATGGCTGACATGTTTTCAGATGATAACAATGATTTCCTGTTAGAAGCACTTGCTGCATACTTTGCCTACACAATGGACGGTTAACTCTTTCCTAACAGAGAACTACATCGAAAACCCACCGAGCTGCCCTCTGATAATAAAAGGGGCTCCGATTTTAACAGATCATGAGTACTGCTTTACTCTTTTCCATTGGATAGCTGACATACTTTCAAATCATAAAAGTGATTTCCTGTTACAAGCAGAAGTTACCTATTTTGCCTAAACAATGCTTCAATAACTCTTATACAAGCCATTGACGTCCTCATTTCCTTTTGCTTCCCTATATTCTTCACGTTCTTTTCCATATTTTCTTTTGAAGAACAGACCTATTGGCTTTACTAACAGTGGACATTATGATTTCGTGTTGTTTAAATTTTGGTCTTTTATGTGGACTACATTTGTTTCTTCAGCTACTCGATTTTCAACTTTTTTTTTTTACAGAATAATCTCAACAATTCTATTGCATATCTTATCTAACGTTATTTCAAACGTACTCGATGCAAAACTCGCTAATATATGCTACATGTACCCTAGTTAATGTGTAAATTATAAACGAGTTTTTTATAACTGTAAACGCCATTTCGCATCTCAACTGCTTATTTCCACCTCACACGCCTCTGCTCCTTTAATTTTCTATAAAATTATTAATTTAAAATACTTTACAGAAAAATATGTTCTTTCAACAATATTTCCATTGTTACTTGTGCTGTATTTCAAATGCAATACTGCAACCTTCAAAAGATATCTCAATACAGTAGTTCTCCTCAATAGTGATTTGCGCAGCATCCAACAGATTACATACATGCACCTCTCGCCATTTTGTCGCTTTCGGCGCCTTTTTTTCCCCGTACACAGTAACATAACACAAATTGATAGTGCTTCGCATGTAGACAGCTGATTGATAAAATAATGATGTATAACCACTTTCATTTTCATATATCGTTCCTAAACTGAAAGGCCAGAGACCTTCTTCCATTTAATAAAATATAATATACTTCCTTATAAGAGTGTACAATGTTTTTTTCCAACTATATTCATTTTTCTTCAACTATAGCGTTTGTATTCCATGTATTACTGACAATACCAATTACTGTGTTTTTTGCAATTTCTGTACTCATATTACATAATGATTTGCCTTTAAAACAGTACATTTCTAAATAAACATTTCAAATATTCACGGTTTCTCTTTTAATCCATAATCTCAACTGAAATGATTTCATATTGAAAAACTATTCATGGGTTCCACATAACCTTAACTGTAGTCACTGAGGACCTTATTTATGAAGACCTTCCGCCGCCGGTGCCTCATTTTTTAAAATGGGAAACAGTGACGCACCGGTGGCGCAAGGCCTTCATAAATAAAGTCCTGAATGTTTTCTTTTCTCGACCTCACTTACTGATACTAGAACCTGCAAGCCAATTACGGCCCGTGAACTTTTTCTTAGTAGGTCGCACACCGTACAGACAGTTATACCACTGTTAAAAAAAATAATTTATTGTTACCAAGCACCGCCACAGTTCCGCTTCACTCAGAGTTAATCACTGCTCCCACGCTTCTACAGGCCAAACGCTATGTCGTATTTCTCTCCTTATCACCCTTTCATCTCCACTATAACAAACAGTTCTCCGCCTGCCACCACAGAACAGAGTCAGACACAGAGGCACCAAAGAGTGAACCCATCACCAACTGCCATCTCTGGCTGTTTCCATGGTTACACCTCATTCTGCACCTTGCTGAAGGCACAGGTCAAAAGTTCATGTCTCAACATTCTACAACCAATTAAGAAGACTATTTTCCCTCCAGAAACACCTGCCAATCCACAGCTCTGTTACATGTCTTGTTTTTTCACACCCAATAGTACTTCTCGTTTAACATAAACATTAACATGCAACGTACTCTTCAATCTCCACTTATTACAATCAACCAATCATTTTTATTTTTTTAACCACACCCAGCCTCTTCCTTTTTCTTTATTTAGAATTTCAACTTCTAACTACCATTCCACTTCCAGAACCGATCGGAGGACGACTACAAATCCCTTGAAAATGAAGGTCTGGCTTATAGGACACAGTTATATTCACTGGAGTGAAAAATATGCAGTAAGCAGACGAATTTGCAACCTCGGCTTACCAAATGTACACATAACATGGATTGGCAAAAGAGGATTGAAATGTCACTAATTGATTCCATTGGTGAAAACTTTTATGCATCTCCCAGAACCAGACCTTATAATTGTGCACTGTGGTGGGAACGATCTAGGCACAATCACTGGGGTAGGTCTGGAAATGCTTCTAAAAGACACCTTTCGACAATTGATGACACTTTTTCCTCGATCTGCCTTGGTATATTCCAATATATGCCAAAGACAGAAATGGAATTGGTCCAATCAACATTGTGCACAATTTGAGAAAGCAAGGAGACATGTAAATAAATCTGTTTCTGCGTTCCTCAGAGATTATAGCATGGGTTCTATTTACCACAACAACTTGCGATACCACATGCAAGACGTCTATAGGAGAGACGGTGTTCATTTCACGAATGAGGGAAACTGAATCTTCCTCTGCAACATCAGGCTCTGCATCGGTACTTACTTGTAAATGCAGAAAACACTCAATTAACACAATGGCTCTTTTCAGAGCCACCTTATATCTAAGCACTCAAACTTCTGATTTATCTCCATTTTCACACTCTTGTAAATAGGTGTGCGCGACCAGGTGCGCGCACCCCGTATTTTTTTTCGGGAAAAAATTATATCTTTTTCCGTTTAAGGGCCTTACTGCACACCCCGAGAAAAGTGACGCAGCAAAACAATCTCTACCCTCTCCCCTTTCCATGTTTCAACGCTTTGAAATGAACAATATATTTACTCGCAGTGACAAAATGGCGAACAAAACTTCCTGATTTCCTTCGAACCGAACGTTAACAGACGTCACGCAGCAAAAAAAAATTCCGCTCACGCGCAGCCGCTTGAGTGCGCGCACGCGTGCGCGCCTATAGATATATAATTGACTTTAACTTTAATTTTCTCAACAACTACTGAACGGATTTACACCATTCCAAAAAAAGCGTAATCTGCGAACCGGACTCTACAGTTTTGCCAAATTTCTTATAAATCCATTCAGCCGTTCGACCTGTAGCCGAGTCTAAAGGCCCTATGGAAAATAACATGCAGAAAACACGTTTTGGGACCCCCCTTATCTTTCAGGGAAGGAGCGCAGCGGACCGAGCCATCTTCTTTGAGAAATTCGCTAAGATTCTTCAACTAGGGCCAAAGTTATTCCAAATAGAATGTTGAGGATTTCCTATGGAAAACAATCCTAACTATAACTACCTAAAGGCGACCGCCAGTAGGTAATATATATATATATTAAAAAAATGCTGTTAGGTTATAAAAGAGATAACTTAATCACCTCCACCGAATGTGCATTTTTACTGAATGAACATCCAGTTATTCCGCATATGTATTTAATTCCAAAGGTACACAAGAGGCAAAATCCAACTCCCGGGAGACCCATCATCTCCGCAATTAATAGTATGGGCGAAAATGTTTCTCGATACATAGATTTTTATTTACAAGAACATGTCCAGGCGTTACCAAGCTATATCAAAGACACAGGTGACTTTTTGTCCAAATTGGAAGCCATATCATTTCCTTTAGAAGGTTACATACACACGGCAGCCTGGCCGTGGAGAGGAGCACCATCACCAGCTGGGGAAGGAACTCTGCTACCAGTTGGTGAGGCTGCAGGTTTTGAACTATCAGGACTTTTGCGCACAGCTTTCCATATGCTAAATTAGCCTGCTCTGATGTCTCCTAACCTACTAAAGGAAATAATGATGCATTTAAAAATACAAACGAAATGTTGACACTTAATGCTTGCAGCAAGGAAATACATGTTCCAACATGCACCAAAATCTAGTGCACTGAACCCACGCCCATTGGAGGCAGGTGAATAAAACCGGAAATGAAAAGCGAGTTTTAAATGTCATGTTTGTTGCAGCCCAGGAAGAAGAGGCTTTGACCTTGAAACGCGTTGGCAATGTAAATATTAATCGGAACTGAAAAGCAGTCTGCATTGTAAAGCCAGATGGCAGGAGGCTGTCGTGTGACCTCTCGAAGCTCTGGCACATTGGACAAAATATATAAATATATATATATATATATATATATATCCATACCAGTCTCTCTCCTAAAGAAGAAAGTGTGAACAACTCCGGGGGAACAAAGGTTGCTTTTAATGATGTAAACAGCGCTGACAGAAAGTTAGTTCCTGAAACGCTAGGCAGACGCGTTTCATCCTTTGATAGGAATCTTCAGTGCCCGTTTCAGTCCATTGCCATAAACCAGGGTCCATTGCTTCGGTGATTTTTAAAGCTGTGACCACTTCCCATTCTGTGGCCACGCCCTGTCCTGCCTCGCAGGTGGAAAGATCTGAAATACCACGTCTGCTCCGCTGCTGCATTATGGGCATTGTGGTCCACCGAAGGGACCCATACAGTGAGGGGTTTTCCTTAAGCATCAAGTGATGTTTCCACACAGTGGTGGTCGGCGTTTCACTTTCCCACACGCAGCCACAGTGCAGAGAAATAAAAGTCCTTCCTCCGTCCCCCTTAATCAGGCAGCAAAGTACTGCCTCCATCTCTCCCCTCGTGTTAGTGAATCGCCATGTGGTTTTGCTTCCTGCACAGAGGGGGGGTGACACGGTAGCAGTTTCATGCAACACCAAAAGATTAGCAGGTAAATCCGTGTCACGCCAGACCGAGAGGGGTTCACAGCACGCCAACACCTGCTTGCTGGCGTTAAGTATCCATACCAGTCTCTCTCCTAAAGAAGAAAGTGTGAACAACTCCGGGGGAACAAAGGTTGCTTTTAATGATGTAAACAGCGCTGACAGAAAGTTAGCTCCTGAAACGCTAGGCAGACGCGTTTCATCCTTTGATAGGAATCTTCAGTGCCCGTTTCAGTCCATTGCCATAAACCAGGGTCCATTGCTTTGGTGATTTTTAAAGCTGTGACCACTTCCCATTCTGTGGCCACGCCCTGTCCTGCCTCGCAGGTGGAAAGATCTGAAATACCACGTCTGCTCCGCTGCTGCATTATGGGCATTGTGGTCCACCGAAGGGACCCATACAGTGAGGGGTTTTCCTTAAGCATCAAGTGATGTTTCCACACAGTGGTGGTCGGCGTTTCACTTTCCCACACGCAGCCACAGTGCAGAGAAATAAAAGTCCTTCCTCCGTCCCCCTTAATCAGGCAGCAAAGTACTGCCTCCATCTCTCCCCTCGTGTTAGTGAATCGCCATGTGGTTTTGCTTCCTGCACAGAGGGGGGGTGACACGGTAGCAGTTTCATGCAACACCAAAAGATTAGCAGGTAAATCCGTGTCACGCCAGACCGAGAGGGGTTCACAGCACGCCAACACCTGCTTGCTGGCGTTAAGTATCCATACCAGTCTCTCTCCTAAAGAAGAAAGTGTGAACAACTCCGGGGGAACAAAGGTTGCTTTTAATGATGTAAACAGCGCTGACAGAAAGTTAGTTCCTGAAACGCTAGGCAGACGCGTTTCATCCTTTGATAGGAATCTTCAGTGCCCGTTTCAGTCCATTGCCATAAACCAGGGTCCATTGCTTCGGTGATTTTTAAAGCTGTGACCACTTCCCATTCTGTGGCCACGCCCTGTCCTGCCTCGCAGGTGGAAAGATCTGAAATACCACGTCTGCTCCGCTGCTGCATTATGGGCATTGTGGTCCACCGAAGGGACCCATACAGTGAGGGGTTTTCCTTAAGCATCAAGTGATGTTTCCACACAGTGGTGGTCGGCGTTTCACTTTCCCACACGCAGCCACAGTGCAGAGAAATAAAAGTCCTTCCTCCGTCCCCCTTAATCAGGCAGCAAAGTACTGCCTCCATCTCTCCCCTCGTGTTAGTGAATCGCCATGTGGTTTTGCTTCCTGCACAGAGGGGGGGTGACACGGTAGCAGTTTCATGCAACACCAAAAGATTAGCAGGTAAATCCGTGTCACGCCAGACCGAGAGGGGTTCACAGCACGCCAACACCTGCTTGCTGGCGTTAAGTATCCATACCAGTCTCTCTCCTAAAGAAGAAAGTGTGAACAACTCCGGGGGAACAAAGGTTGCTTTTAATGATGTAAACAGCGCTGACAGAAAGTTAGTTCCTGAAACGCTAGGCAGACGCGTTTCATCCTTTGATAGGAATCTTCAGTGCCCGTTTCAGTCCATTGCCATAAACCAGGGTCCATTGCTTTGGTGATTTTTAAAGCTGTGACCACTTCCCATTCTGTGGCCACGCCCTGTCCTGCCTCGCAGGTGGAAAGATCTGAAATACCACGTCTGCTCCGCTGCTGCATTATGGGCATTGTGGACCACCGAAGGGACCCATACAGTGAGGGGTTTTCCTTAAGCATCAAGTGATGTTTCCACACAGTGGTGGTCGGCGTTTCACTTTCCCACACGCAGCCACAGTGCAGAGAAATAAAAGTCCTTCCTCCTTCCCCCTTAATCAGGCAGCAAAGTACTACCTCCATCTCTCCCCTCGTGTTAGTGAATCGCCATGTGGTTTTGCTTCCTGCACAGAGGGGGGGTGACACAGTAGCAGTTTCATGCAACACCAAAAGATTAGCAGGTAAATCCGTGTCACGCCAGACCGAGAGGGGTTCACAGCACGCCAACACCTGCTTGCTGGCGTTAAGTATCCATACCAGTCTCTCTCCTAAAGAAGAAAGTGTGAACAACTCCGGGGGAACAAAGGTTGCTTTTAATGATGTAAACAGCGCTGACAGAAAGTTAGTTCCTGAAACGCTAGGCAGACGCGTTTCATCCTTTGATAGGAATCTTCAGTGCCCGTTTCAGTCCATTGCCATAAACCAGGGTCCATTGCTTCGGTGATTTTTAAAGCTGTGACCACTTCCCATTCTGTGGCCACGCCCTGTCCTGCCTCGCAGGTGGAAAGATCTGAAATACCACGTCTGCTCCGCTGCTGCATTATGGGCATTGTGGTCCACCGAAGGGACCCATACAGTGAGGGGTTTTCCTTAAGCATCAAGTGATGTTTCCACACAGTGGTGGTCGGCGTTTCACTTTCCCACACGCAGCCACAGTGCAGAGAAATAAAAGTCCTTCCTCCGTGCCCCTTAATCAGGCAGCAAAGTACTGCCTCCATCTCTCCCCTCGTGTTAGTGAATCGCCATGTGGTTTTGCTTCCTGCACAGAGGGGGGGTGACACGGTAGCAGTTTCATGCAACACCAAAAGATTAGCAGGTAAATCCGTGTCACGCCAGACCGAGAGGGGTTCACAGCACGCCAACACCTGCTTGCTGGCGTTAAGTATCCATACCAGTCTCTCTCCTAAAGAAGAAAGTGTGAACAACTCCGGGGGAACAAAGGTTGCTTTTAATGATGTAAACAGCGCTGACAGAAAGTTAGTTCCTGAAACGCTAGGCAGACGCGTTTCATCCTTTGATAGGAATCTTCAGTGCCCATTTCAGTCCATTGCCATAAACCAGGGTCCATTGCTTCGGTGATTTTTAAAGCTGTGACCACTTCCCATTCTGTGGCCACGCCCTGTCCTGCCTCGCAGGTGGAAAGATCTGAAATACCACGTCTGCTCCGCTGCTGCATTATGGGCATTGTGGTCCACCGAAGAGACCCATACAGTGAGGGGTTTTCCTTAAGCATCAAGTGATGTTTCCACACAGTGGTGGTCGGCGTTTCACTTTCCCACACGCAGCCACAGTGCAGAGAAATAAAAGTCCTTCCTCCGTCCCCCTTAATCAGGCAGCAAAGTACTGCCTCCATCTCTCCCCTCGTGTTAGTGAATCGCCATGTGGTTTTGCTTGCTGCACAGAGGGGGGGGGTGACACGGTAGCAGTTTCATGCAACACCAAAAGATTAGCAGGTAAATCCGTGTCACGCCAGACCGAGAGGGGTTCACAGCACGCAAACACCTGCTTGCTGGCGTTAAGTATCCATACCAGTCTCTCTCCTAAAGAAGAAAGTGTGAACAACTCCGGGGGAACAAAGGTTGCTTTTAATGATGTAAACAGCGCCGACAGAAAGTTAGTTCCTGAAACGCTAGGCAGACGCGTTTCATCCTTTGATAGGAATCTTCAGTGCCCGTTTCAGTCCATTGCCATAAACCAGGGTCCATTGCTTTGGTGATTTTTAAAGCTGTGACCACTTCCCATTCTGTGGCCACGCCCTGTCCTGCCTCGCAGGTGGAAAGATCTGAAATATCACGTCTGCTCCGCTGCTGCATTATGGGCATTGTGGTCCACCGAAGGGACCCATACAGTGAGGGGCTTTCCTTAAGCATCAAGTGATGTTTCCACACAGTGGTGGTCGGCGTTTCACTTTCCCACACGCAGCCCCAGTGCAGAGAAATAAAAGTCCTTCCTCCGTCCCCCTTAATCAGGCAGCAAAGTACTGCCTCCATCTCTCCCCTCGTGTTAGTGAATCGCCATGTGGTTTTGCTTCCTGCACAGAGGGGGGGTGACACGGTAGCAGTTTCATGCAACACCAAAAGATTAGCAGGTAAATCCGTGTCACGCCAGACCGAGAGGGGTTCACAGCACGCCAACACCTGCTTGCTGGCGTTAAGTATCCATACCAGTCTCTCTCCTAAAGAAGAAAGTGTGAACAACTCCGGGGGAACAAAGGTTGCTTTTAATGATGTAAACAGCGCTGACAGAAAGTTAGTTCCTGAAACGCTAGGCAGACGCGTTTCATCCTTTGATAGGAATCTTCAGTGCCCGTTTCAGTCCATTGCCATAAACCAGGGTCCATTGCTTCGGTGATTTTTAAAGCTGTGACCACTTCCCATTCTGTGGCCACGCCCTGTCCTGCCTCGCAGGTGGAAAGATCTGAAATACCACGTCTGCTCCGCTGCTGCATTATGGGCATTGTGGTCCACCGAAGGGACCCATACAGTGAGGGGTTTTCCTTAAGCATCAAGTGATGTTTCAACACAGTGGTGGTCGGCGTTTCACTTTCCCACACGCAGCCACAGTGCAGAGAAATAAAAGTCCTTCCTCCGTCCCCCTTAATCAGGCAGCAAAGTACTGCCTCCATCTCTCCCCTCGTGTTAGTGAATCGCCATGTGGTTTTGCTTCCTGCACAGAGGGGGGGTGACACGGTAGCAGTTTCATGCAACACCAAAAGATTAGCAGGTAAATCCGTGTCACGCCAGACTGAGAGGGGTTCACAGCACGCCAACACCTGCTTGCTGGCGTTAAGTATCCATACCAGTCTCTCTCCTAAAGAAGAAAGTGTGAACAACTCCGGGGGAACAAAGGTTGCTTTTAATGATGTAAACAGCGCTGACAGAAAGTTAGTTCCTGAAACGCTAGGCAGACGCGTTTCATCCTTTGATAGGAATCTTCAGTGCCCGTTTCAGTCCATTGCCATAAACCAGGGTCCATTGCTTCGGTGATTTTTAAAGCTGTGACCACTTCCCATTCTGTGGCCACGCCCTGTCCTGCCTCGCAGGTGGAAAGATCTGAAATACCACGTCTGCTCCGCTGCTGCATTATGGGCATTGTGGTCCACCGAAGGGACCCATACAGTGAGGGGTTTTCCTTAAGCATCAAGTGATGTTTCCACACAGTGGTGGTCGGCGTTTCACTTTCCCACACGCAGCCCACAGTGCAGAGAAATAAAAGTCCTTCCTCCGTCCCCCTTAATCAGGCAGCAAAGTACTGCCTTCATCTCTCCCCTCGTGTTAGTGAATCGCCATGTGGTTTTGCTTCCTGCACAGAGGGGGGGTGACACGGTAGCAGTTTCATGCAACACCAAAAGATTAGCAGGTAAATCCGTGTCACGCCAGACCGAGAGGGGTTCACAGCACGCCAACACCTGCTTGCTGGCGTTAAGTATCCATACCAGTCTCTCTCCTAAAGAAGAAAGTGTGAACAACTCCGGGGGAACAAAGGTTGCTTTTAATGATGTAAACAGCGCTGACAGAAAGTTAGTTCCTGAAACGCTAGGCAGACGCGTTTCATCCTTTGATAGGAATCTTCAGTGCCCGTTTCAGTCCATTGCCATAAACCAGGGTCCATTGCTTCGGTGATTTTTAAAGCTGTGACCACTTCCCATTCTGTGGCCACGCCCTGTCCTGCCTCGCTGGTGGAAAGATCTGAAATACCACGTCTGCTCCGCTGCTGCATTATGGGCATTGTGGTCCACCGAAGGGACCCATACAGTGAGGGGTTTTCCTTAAGCATCAAGTGATGTTTCCACACAGTGGTGGTCGGCGTTTCACTTTCCCACACGCAGCCACAGTGCAGAGAAATAAAAGTCCTTCCTCCGTCCCCCTTAATCAGGCAGCAAAGTACTGCCTCCATCTCTCCCCTCGTGTTAGTGAATCGCCATGTGGTTTTGCTTCCTGCACAGAGGGGGGGTGACACTGTAGCAGTTTCATGCAACACCAAAAGATTAGCAGGTAAATCCGTGTCACGCCAGACCGAGAGGGGTTCACAGCACGCCAACACCTGCTTGCTGGCGTTAAATATCCATACCAGTCTCTCTCCTAAAGAAGAAAGTGTGAACAACTCCGGGGGAACAAAGGTTGCTTTTAATGATGTAAACAGCGCTGACAGAAAGTTAGTTCCTGAAACGCTAGGCAGACGTGTTTCATCCTTTGATAGGAATCTTCAGTGCCCGTTTCAGTCCATTGCCATAAACCAGGGTCCATTGCTTTGGTGATTTTTAAAGCTGTGACCACTTCCCATTCTGTGGCCACGCCCTGTCCTGCCTCGCAGGTGGAAAGATCTGAAATATCACGTCTGCTCCGCTGCTGCATTATGGGCATTGTGGTCCACCGAAGGGACCCATACAGTGAGGGGCTTTCCTTAAGCATCAAGTGATGTTTCCACACAGTGGTGGTCGGCGTTTCACTTTCCCACACGCAGCCCCAGTGCAGAGAAATAAAAGTCCTTCCTCCGTCCCCCTTAATCAGGCAGCAAAGTACTGCCTCCATCTCTCCCCTCGTGTTAGTGAATCGCCATGTGGTTTTGCTTCCTGCACAGAGGGGGGGTGACACGGTAGCAGTTTCATGCAACACCAAAAGATTAGCAGGTAAATCCGTGTCACGCCAGACCGAGAGGGGTTCACAGCACGCCAACACCTGCTTGCTGGGGTTAAGTATCCATACCAGTCTCTCTCCTAAAGAAGAAAGTGTGAACAACTCCGGGGGAACAAAGGTTGCTTTTAATGATGTAAACAGCGCTGACAGAAAGTTAGTTCCTGAAACGCTAGGCAGACGCGTTTCATCCTTTGATAGGAATCTTCAGTGCCCGTTTCAGTCCATTGCCATAAACCAGGGTCCATTGCTTCGGTGATTTTTAAAGCTGTGACCACTTCCCATTCTGTGGCCACGCCCTGTCCTGCCTCGCAGGTGGAAAGATCTGAAATACCACGTCTGCTCCGCTGCTGCATTATGGGCATTGTGGTCCACCGAAGGGACCCATACAGTGAGGGGTTTTCCTTAAGCATCAAGTGATGTTTCAACACAGTGGTGGTCGGCGTTTCACTTTCCCACACGCAGCCACAGTGCAGAGAAATAAAAGTCCTTCCTCCGTCCCCCTTAATCAGGCAGCAAAGTACTGCCTCCATCTCTCCCCTCGTGTTAGTGAATCGCCATGTGGTTTTGCTTCCTGCACAGAGGGGGGGTGACACGGTAGCAGTTTCATGCAACACCAAAAGATTAGCAGGTAAATCCGTGTCACGCCAGACTGAGAGGGGTTCACAGCACGCCAACACCTGCTTGCTGGCGTTAAGTATCCATACCAGTCTCTCTCCTAAAGAAGAAAGTGTGAACAACTCCGGGGGAACAAAGGTTGCTTTTAATGATGTAAACAGCGCTGACAGAAAGTTAGTTCCTGAAACGCTAGGCAGACGCGTTTCATCCTTTGATAGGAATCTTCAGTGCCCGTTTCAGTCCATTGCCATAAACCAGGGTCCATTGCTTCGGTGATTTTTAAAGCTGTGACCACTTCCCATTCTGTGGCCACGCCCTGTCCTGCCTCGCAGGTGGAAAGATCTGAAATACCACGTCTGCTCCGCTGCTGCATTATGGGCATTGTGGTCCACCGAAGGGACCCATACAGTGAGGGGTTTTCCTTAAGCATCAAGTGATGTTTCCACACAGTGGTGGTCGGCGTTTCACTTTCCCACACGCAGCCCACAGTGCAGAGAAATAAAAGTCCTTCCTCCGTCCCCCTTAATCAGGCAGCAAAGTACTGCCTTCATCTCTCCCCTCGTGTTAGTGAATCGCCATGTGGTTTTGCTTCCTGCACAGAGGGGGGGTGACACGGTAGCAGTTTCATGCAACACCAAAAGATTAGCAGGTAAATCCGTGTCACGCCAGACCGAGAGGGGTTCACAGCACGCCAACACCTGCTTGCTGGCGTTAAGTATCCATACCAGTCTCTCTCCTAAAGAAGAAAGTGTGAACAACTCCGGGGGAACAAAGGTTGCTTTTAATGATGTAAACAGCGCTGACAGAAAGTTAGTTCCTGAAACGCTAGGCAGACGCGTTTCATCCTTTGATAGGAATCTTCAGTGCCCGTTTCAGTCCATTGCCATAAACCAGGGTCCATTGCTTCGGTGATTTTTAAAGCTGTGACCACTTCCCATTCTGTGGCCACGCCCTGTCCTGCCTCGCTGGTGGAAAGATCTGAAATACCACGTCTGCTCCGCTGCTGCATTATGGGCATTGTGGTCCACCGAAGGGACCCATACAGTGAGGGGTTTTCCTTAAGCATCAAGTGATGTTTCCACACAGTGGTGGTCGGCGTTTCACTTTCCCACACGCAGCCACAGTGCAGAGAAATAAAAGTCCTTCCTCCGTCCCCCTTAATCAGGCAGCAAAGTACTGCCTCCATCTCTCCCCTCGTGTTAGTGAATCGCCATGTGGTTTTGCTTCCTGCACAGAGGGGGGGTGACACTGTAGCAGTTTCATGCAACACCAAAAGATTAGCAGGTAAATCCGTGTCACGCCAGACCGAGAGGGGTTCACAGCACGCCAACACCTGCTTGCTGGCGTTAAATATCCATACCAGTCTCTCTCCTAAAGAAGAAAGTGTGAACAACTCCGGGGGAACAAAGGTTGCTTTTAATGATGTAAACAGCGCTGACAGAAAGTTAGTTCCTGAAACGCTAGGCAGACGTGTTTCATCCTTTGATAGGAATCTTCAGTGCCCGTTTCAGTCCATTGCCATAAACCAGGGTCCATTGCTTCGGTGATTTTTAAAGCTGTGACCACTTCCCATTCTGTGGCCACGCCCTGTCCTGCCTCGCAGGTGGAAAGATCTGAAATACCACGTCTGCTCCGCTGCTGCATTATGGGCATTGTGGTCCACCGAAGGGACCCATACAGTGAGGGGTTTTCCTTAAGCATCAAGTGATGTTTCCACACAGTGGTGGTCGGCGTTTCACTTTCCCACACGCAGCCACAGTGCAGAGAAATAAAAGTCCTTCCTCTGTCCCCCTTAATCAGGCAGCAAAGTACTGCCTCCATCTCTCCCCTCGTGTTAGTGAATCGCCATGTGGTTTTGCTTCCTGCACAGAGGGGGGGGTGACACGGTAGCAGTTTCATGCAACACCAAAAGATTAGCAGGTAAATCTGTGTCACGCCAGACCGAGAGGGGTTCACAGCACGCCAACACCTGCTTGCTGGCGTTAAGTATCCATACCAGTCTCTCTCCTAAAGAAGAAAGTGTGAACAACTCCGGGGGAACAAAGGTTGCTTTTAATGATGTAAACAGCGCTGACAGAAAGTTAGTTCCTGAAACGCTAGGCAGACGCATTTCATCCTTTGATAGGAATCTTCAGTGCCTGTTTCAGTCCATTGCCATAAACCAGGGTCCATTGCTTCGGTGATTTTTAAAGCTGTGACCACTTCCCTTTCTGTTGCCACGCCCTGTCCTGCCTCGCAGGTGGAAAGATCTGAAATACCACGTCTGCTCCGCTGCTGCATTATGGGCATTGTGGTCCACCGAAGGGACCCATACAGTGAGGGGTTTTCCTTAAGCATCAAGTGATGTTTCCACACAGTGGTGGTCGGCGTTTCACTTTCCCACACGCAGCCACAGTGCAGAGAAATAAAAGTCCTTCCTCCGTCCCCCTTAATCAGGCAGCAAAGTACTGCCTCCATCTCTCCCCTCGTGTTAGTGAATCGCCATGTGATTTTGCTTCCTGCACAGAGGGGGGGTGACACGGTAGCAGTTTCATGCAACACCAAAAGATTAGCAGGTAAATCCGTGTCACGCCAGACCGAGAGGGGTTCACAGCACGCCAACACCTGCTTGCTGGCGTTAAGTATCCATACCAGTCTCTCTCCTAAAGAAGAAAGTGTGAACAACTCCGGGGGAACAAAGGTTGCTTTTAATGATGTAAACAGCGCTGACAGAAAGTTAGTTCCTGAAACGCTAGGCAGACGCGTTTCATCCTTTGATAGGAATCTTCAGTGCCCGTTTCAGTCCATTGCCATAAACCAGGGTCCATTGCTTCGGTGATTTTTAAAGCTGTGACCACTTCCCATTCTGTGGCCACGCCCTGTCCTGCCTCGCAGGTGGAAAGATCTGAAATACCACGTCTGCTCCGCTGCTGCATTATGGGCATTGTGGTCCACCGAAGGGACCCATACAGTGAGGGGTTTTCCTTAAGCATCAAGTGATGTTTCCACACAGTGGTGGTCGGCGTTTCACTTTCCCACACGCAGCCACAGTGCAGAGAAATAAAAGTCCTTCCTCCGTCCCCCTTAATCAGGCAGCAAAGTACTGCCTCCATCTCTCCCCTCGTGTTAGTGAATCGCCATGTGGTTTTGCTTCCTGCACAGAGGGGGGGTGACACGGTAGCAGTTTCATGCAACACCAAAAGATTAGCAGGTAAATCCGTGTCACGCCAGACCGAGAGGGGTTCACAGCACGCCAACACCTGCTTGCTGGCGTTAAGTATCCATATCAGTCTCTCTCCTAAAGAAGAAAGTGTGAACAACTCCGGGGGAACAAAGGTTGCTTTTAATGATGTAAACAGCGCTGACAGAAAGTTAGTTCCTGAAACGCTAGGCAGACGCGTTTCATCCTTTGATAGGAATCTTCAGTGCCCGTTTCAGTCCATTGCCATAAACCAGGGTCCATTGCTTCTGTGATTTTTAAAGCTGTGACCACTTCCCATTCTGTGGCCACGCCCTGTCCTGCCTCGCAGGTGGAAAGATCTGAAATACCACGTCTGCTCCGCTGCTGCATTATGGGCATTGTGGTCCACCGAAGGGACCCATACAGTGAGGGGTTTTCCTTAAGCATCAAGTGATGTTTCCACACAGTGGTGGTCGGCGTTTCACTTTCCCACACGCAGCCACAGTGCAGAGAAATAAAAGTCCTTCCTCCGTCCCCCTTAATCAGGCAGCAAAGTACTGCCTCCATCTCTCCCCTCGTGTTAGTGAATCGCCATGTGGTTTTGCTTCCTGCACAGAGGGGGGGTGACACGGTAGCAGTTTCATGCAACACCAAAAGATTAGCAGGTAAATCCGTGTCACGCCAGACCGAGAGGGGTTCACAGCACGCCAACACCTGCTTGCTGGCGTTAAGTATCCATACCAGTCTCTCTCCTAAAGAAGAAAGTGTGAACAACTCCGGGGGAACAAAGGTTGCTTTTAATGATGTAAACAGCGCTGACAGAAAGTTAGTTCCTGAAACGCTAGGCAGACGCGTTTCATACTTTGATAGGAATCTTCAGTGCCCGTTTCAGTCCATTGCCATAAACCAGGGTCCATTGCTTCGGTGATTTTTAAAGCTGTGACCACTTCCCATTCTGTGGCCACGCCCTGTCCTGCCTCGCAGGTGGAAAGATCTGAAATACCACGTCTGCTCCGCTGCTGCATTATGGGCATTGTGGTCCACCGAAGGGACCCATACAGTGAGGGGTTTTCCTTAAGCATCAAGTGATGTTTCCACACAGTGGTGGTTGGCGTTTCACTTTCCCACACGCAGCCACAGTGCAGAGAAATAAAAGTCCTTCCTCCGTCCCCCTTAATCAGGCAGCAAAGTACTGCCTCCATCTCTCCCCTCGTGTTAGTGAATCGCCATGTGGTTTTGCTTCCTGCACAGAGGGGGGGGTGACACGGTAGCAGTTTCATGCAACACCAAAAGATTAGCAGGTAAATCCGTGTCACGCCAGACCGAGAGGGGTTCACAGCACGCCAACACCTGCTTGCTGGCGTTAAGTATCCATACCAGTCTCTCTCCTAAAGAAGAAAGTGTGAACAACTCCGGGGGAACAAAGGTTGCTTTTAATGATGTAAACAGCGCTGACAGAAAGTTAGTTCCTGAAACGCTAGGCAGACGCGTTTCATCCTTTGATAGGAATCTTCAGTGCCCGTTTCAGCCCATTGCCATAAACCAGGGTCCATTGCTTCGGTGATTTTTAAAGCTGTGACCACTTCCCATTCTGTGGCCACGCCCTGTCCTGCCTCGCAGGTGGAAAGATCTGAAATACCACGTCTGCTCCGCTGCTGCATTATGGGCATTGTGGTCCACCGAAGGGACCCATACAGTGAGGGGTTTTCCTTAAGCATCAAGTGATGTTTCCACACAGTGGTGGTCGGCGTTTCACTTTCCCACACGCAGCCACAGTGCAGAGAAATAAAAGTCCTTCCTCCGTCCCCCTTAATCAGGCAGCAAAGTACTGCCTCCATCTCTCCCCTCGTGTTAGTGAATCGCCATGTGGTTTTGCTTCCTGCACAGAGGGGGGGGTGACACGGTAGCAGTTTCATGCAACACCAAAAGATTAGCAGGTAAATCCGTGTCACGCCAGACCGAGAGGGGTTCACAGCACGCCAACACCTGCTTGCTGGCGTTAAGTATCCATACCAGTCTCTCTCCTAAAGAAGAAAGTGTGAACAACTCCGGGGGAACAAAGGTTGCTTTTAATGATGTAAACAGCGCTGACAGAAAGTTAGTTCCTGAAACGCTAGGCAGACGCGTTTCATCCTTTGATAGGAATCTTCAGTGCCCGTTTCAGTCCATTGCCACAAACCAGGGTCCATTGCTTCTGTGATTTTTAAAGCTGTGACCACTTCCCATTCTGTGGCCACGCCCTGTCCTGCCTCGCAGGTGGAAAGATCTGAAATACCACGTCTGCTCCGCTGCTGCATTATGGGCATTGTGGTCCACCGAAGGGACCCATACAGTGAGGGGTTTTCCTTAAGCATCAAGTGATGTTTCCACACAGTGGTGGTCGGCGTTTCACTTTCCCACACGCAGCCACAGTGCAGAGAAATAAAAGTCCTTCCTCCGTCCCCCTTAATCAGGCAGCAAAGTACTGCCTCCATCTCTCCCCTCGTGTTAGTGAATCGCCATGTGGTTTTGCTTCCTGCACAGAGGGGGGGTGACACGGTAGCAGTTTCATGCAACACCAAAAGATTAGCAGGTAAATCCGTGTCACGCCAGACCGAGAGGGGTTCACAGCACGCCAACACCTGCTTTAGGATATATATATATATATATATATATATATATATATATATATATATATATATATATATATATATATATATATATATATATATATATATATATATATATATATATATATATATATAAAATCCATGCCTTATAAGAATTTTTACAAATGCAACAAGATAATGGACAGAATGCTGAAACTTTTCAACCACTCACCCTCAGTCAAGAGATCTGGGTTTAATCCATTGTTCTTTTGCTCACTATGCAACCCCACTTTAGACCCAGGCCAGGTCTTCCCAGGAATGGGAACAAGCATCCAGGAGGGTTTCGGGGTAACACCCCTCATCAGCCAGGCTAGCTTGAATCAAGGGGTGCAGCAAGCAAGGGACCCATGTCAGGTCAAACCCTTTGCCTCTGTCCATGCAAGTCTTATAATGTTTCTGCCTCTCATTGCCTGTCCTTTACATGGCATAATCTAGCACAATCTAATGAAATAATCTGAGTTTTCTTCTGTTCTGGTGCCTTGACTTCAACCAATTTACTTGGTTAGGTTACATCATTACTTGGAATATATCTCAGAAACATAAAATGCTTTCCATGAGAAACAATGTTTTCAGCGCATGCTCTGAAAATATTCCGAGGGCATGCTCTGCTCCAAAAACATCAGAAGCCCCTGGGCTCCAAGGCTCAAATGGCCTTCGATGGCAGACAAAACATCAAGCAAGCACAACAAGTAAGGAAGAATGTTGGTGTGAGAATGCTCTCCGAATGGTTTCTAAATCAACTTTCATTCCAATACGGTCTATATTTTAAGAACAGAACTTGGTGGGCTACTAAAAATACACTTTACACACCTTACTTGGATAATACACAATGCACAAGCACCAGGTGTTAAATGTAAATAATGCATACAATTCTGCCTTGTCACCAATACTATCCCCATGCTACTACAGTTCAAGTTCAAGTTCAAGAATTTATATAGCGCACTACTCACCCAGAGGGTCTCAAGGTGCTTGGCGATGGGGTTCATTATTTATCGAATTGCCAGGTTTTAAGTTCTTATCTGAAGGAGATGTGGTTCTGTGTAAGGCGGAGGTGGGTGGGGAGTGAGTTCTAGGTCTTGGCCGCCAAGTAGGAGAAGGATCTACCTCCCATGGTGGATCTTTGGATGCGTGGAATTGGTGCGAGGCCTTGATTGGAGGATCTTAATTGGCGGGTGGGTGTGTAGAAGGATAGTCGAGTGTTGAGGCATTCGGGCCCTAGCTAGTGATAAATTCATTGCACCGCCAGCCAACAAACATGCATCCCTCCCTCCCTACCTGTCCTCGGTGGCTCTGATTTTTAGCTGCTGTGAATCTAAGATATTCTGATCCTCTCGGCCCCTGTCTGATCCTATGGTGCCAAGATCTCGAAAGCTTGGGTCGCCCTGATATTTTAATTCTCAAGCATAAAGTGCTGAGACTAAGATCTTCAATCCTTGAGTGCTTTGTTTATTTGTTTATTTAATGAGTTTTATATAGCGTGAACTAGACCCGAAGGTATAAGAGCACTTTACATGAGCACCAGTTGCGTTACAGACTGACACATTCATTTTTGATAGGCACAGGGAGATTAAGTGATTTGCCCAGAATCACAGGATGTTGAGGGTCCCTGCCGAGACTCGAACCCGGTTCCCCAGCTCTGAGGTTGGCCGCTCTAGCCGTTAGGCCACTTCGTTGCTTCTGAAATTCTTTAGTTATGGTATGCTCCAGAGCAAGAGCCTCCCTTCTACTACAGTGCTCATATATCCACTCTTAAGAGTCTTGCTACTGAAGTGCTCTGATATTAAGTTGCTCTGACGTTACAATGCTCTTATTCTTAAGTACTCTGAACTTTGGCTTTTCTGATCTCATCTTCAGGCTGCTCTGGTCTCCAAACCTTTTACACTTTGATCATGGCGTGTTCTGATTCTAATGTGTTCTCATTGCATGATTCACTAATGAAGAGATGCTCTGTGTCTGTTTGTTCCAATCGTAGTTGTAATAAATTGTATTAGTATTTGTGGTGGTCGACTGCCCACCTAAAGGAACATTCACAGCCCTTATCAGCGAGAAGGCTTGAAGTCACAAAGTAAACCTGAGCTCAACTCCCTGTAGCTATGGCACAGAGCAGACAAGCTTAACTTAGAAGCAATGGGTAAAGTAGTTATGCAGTACCAATACAGTGACAAAGACAAAATGGATTAGCCCTCCGTCTACGCCAAGTCGTCACAGGCTTGGTGCATCGAGACCAGACGGGTTTCCTACCAGACCGGGCGACCAGACAAAACTTACGGAAGACCCACAATTGGCTCATAGGGGTGCAGGACCATGATGATCCCCACATGTTCCTCTCCCTAGACGCTGAAAAAGTGTTTGACGCTGTACACTGCCCTTTTAAGAGGCTGCTCTAGTCAAGTTTGGAATTGGACCCAAGTTCGAGCAATGGATTGTACTCCTCGTTGTGGACCCCCGAGCGCCGGTTAAAGTGAATGGACTATTGTCTGATGACTTCCCCATCGGACCTGGAACCCGGCAGGGATGCCCGTTGACCCCCCTACTTTTTGCCTTCACAATAGAAATAGTGGCGTGCGAGATTCGACAGAAAAGGGAGATACGGGGTTCCAAATTACACAGACTGACACGGGGGAAGAAAGGATTTCACTCGATGCGGACGATATCTTGTTATTTGTTACCTGACCAGATGACACAGTCCCTGACTTGATTGAGCTTCTGGGTAAATATGAGTCCTTTTCGGGCTATGCCATAAATTGGCATAAATCGGTCATATATAGCCCAAGAGCCAAGGAGACTTGGCCTTCTCTTCCTGGGGCCCTTCAGGTAGCGCAGACAGGATTTACTTATTTGGGGATCTATCTTACCACAGACAGAAACCTCTCATATCAAAACAATATTCAGCTGGTCATAACGAACTTTGCAGCGGACGCGCTGAGGTGGAAAGCACTCCCCCTCACAATCCCTGGCCGGGCTACGATGTTCAAAATGATCACCATGCCCCGTTTCCTAAATGCCCTCCAAAATGAGTATTTCCCCCTCCCCTGGCAGACATCCCGGGTGATAGAAGTGGAATTGCGCTCACTGCTGTGGCTCGGGAAGCAATCAAGTTTGCCCTAAATATGCTGCCGCTGAACCAATATAATGGAGGAATATCCTTGCCAGACATTGAGGCCTATTACTGGGCGGAGCATTTGACACTGGGGAATGAAGGGATCCATGTCCCGGCTGATCACCCCACCTATAGGCTAGAGAGGGACACTATGGCACACCGTTCATGCCTATATTTTCTATATGGGGGGGGTGAGGCAGTGGGCGCCTACTCCCGGCCACACAAATAACATTGAAGGTCTGGGACAGAGCGACCAAGGCAATGGGCTGGGCACGCAAACCAACTAAACAGACACAGGTCTGGCACTGGACCTGGCTGAGGGAACTCTACAAACTTGGGGGCTTGGATGCCATCGGCATCTCCACTATAGGCGACGTGGTGGAGCAGGGAGAACTCAAACATTTCAGGACACTAGCAACGGACTTTGGCTTGCACACTACTCAAAATTTTAGATATGTGCAACTAAGACATTCCTGGACGGCCGAAAGCTTGCCCTCCTCTCCCCTGCCAGACTATGCCCCACTAGAGGGACGTCTATTGCAGGAACAGATATTCATCAAGACAGTTTCTCTAACGTACATGACACTGAATAATAACATGCCAGACACACTGGGGAAGCTGAGGGAAACATGGGAACAGAACCTGGGCACGCTAGAAACAGTGGACTGGGAGGCGGCCCTGATGTACCACAGGGAAGTGGCGATTAAATCCCGCCTTCGACTCATCCAATACAAGATATTACACAGGGTGTATTATGACAGGGCCTGCCTCCACCGCATCGGCCGAGATAGCGAACCTCACTGCCTGCATTTCAGACAGCCACAGGGGGACTTCTATCATACTATCTGGGACTGCCCCTCAAACACACATACTGGGTACACGTATTAGAAGAACTGAGCAAAGTATTGGATGAAACATTACCTCTAGATCCTACATTTGTACTGCTGGGCATACCCAGAAATGTTGACTTAGGCTTGCCGCAGCTTATTTTTGCACAACTGGCACTGGTGGTAGCGAAACAAGACGTGGCCCGCACCTGGGTCGCTGCCTCCCCAATTAGAAGAATGGAAGAGGAGGATGGACATGCAGCAGAGAGAGTTACATACAAAGTGAGAGGGTGCCCGCGGAAGTTCCGTAAGGTGTGGGGGAAATGGAGAAAATGTTATAGATTGGATGCAGGGCTGGGAGCCAACTATTCTAACACGGCTTCCGGACCTAACTGGGTTTCTGATGGGGGGCACTGGGCCTGTGTCCCCAACTCTCAGGGAAGACGAGGAAGATAGGGAGGACCCGGCTAGATCTGAGACCTGTGAGGAGAATGCATGTCTCCCCGGTCCATGGAATAAGGGAGAGATGTGACTTTTGATGTGGACAGCGTTTAGATGCTTTGGCGGGGTTGTGATTACATGCTAACTGTTTTGTATTGGTTGAAAATGCAAATAAAAATATAAAAAAACAAAGACAAAATGGAAAACAACAAAATTCCCAAAACGGATTAGAAAAATAGAGTAAAATGTAATGAAGAATATGACCTAATGCAATAAGGGGTACCGGAGATATGAATTTTTAAAGTTTTTAGGCAAAATAGTGACAATATGCGCAAAGTACCAGTGATAGTCAATGGTCACAGGAGACTAAAACCTAGGGGCAATTTGACGCTGACCGTGATGGTGCGCGGACCGGATACATCAAGCAGATGCATCTTTGTCAAGGATTTTACATTCTGACTATACTCCTTTAAGTCCCAATGCACCTCAGGGGTACACTTCTAAAGTGCCAAAGAACCCTAGCAGAGGCACGTGGAAGCTGACAGGGTGTCAGGCATAGGTCAGACAGCAGGGACCAGTCCAGGTCCTGTTGCCACAGGTCAGCTGAGTAGTTGCAGGCAAAGGCCTCTTGTAGCTTGTTGTGCCCCTATAGCTTTAACAAGAGGTCAGCGTTATGATCCTTGGAGTCGCCATCTTTGTCATGGGTACAAGTGAGTCCTTTCAAGGTCCTTCTCCAGTCACAGGCAGCAAGTTCGGTACTCTTCTGATCTTCCTCAGGTCCAGGAGTTTTCCACAGTGGGTGCCTGGAGATGGCACACGTAGGCCAGGCATGGGAGAGTGGGTGGGAATGATTCATGGGCCTCTCTATACAGTGGGGTAAACGTTCCCAGGGCCCACCCTACCCACCTTGGGCGTTTAAGAAGGTGAAAGTATTCTGTCATACTGTATTTGGGCATTGGGGGCCGGGTGTGTATGTGTGTGGAGAATGTACTAAGGTAATCATAGTGTCCTCCCACATATAACACTAAACTCCAGTTTGGGGCAGTCACTGCATCCCAATAAATCCAGAGACAGAAGCCTGGTATAATAAAACAGTGTTTGCAGCAATAAAGACAGTAGATACACAAGAATTGGTTTGGAATCTTGTTTCTATTTCTTTCATGTGCACCCCAAATATTAGATTTAAAAACCCAGAGATAGAAGTCTGGTAGAACAAAGCCGGGTTTTCCAGCAATCAGACAGTTAGTAGATACGGAGGAACGGTTGTGGCATCCTGTTTCCTGTTTTTCCAAACGTATCCCCGGTGTTTTATGTAGCCCCAGCAGACCTCTCAAGCAACTTTTGACATTCAAGCAGGATTTTACACTGTAATGTCATAAAAGATGCTCACAGTCTCCCTCAGCATATTTTGTCAGGTTCAGAAAGGTGGTCTCTACCTATGCAGGTAGTGATAACCCCTCTACCAGTTTTTTTTTCTTTTGGGAGGCACTTCACACCCATTCAAAGCTATTCAAATGGCAATTACTGTCCTGCAGTAGTCAGAGAGCAAATGCAAATGGACCATCAGAGGCTTTGAACAATGAAAAGGTAACTTTCTAAAAGTACCTTTTCCTTAAGATTGATCAAAGAACCAATGTCATCATTGAATTTGATTTTTAACAAATATTGAAAATAGTTGTTAAATATTTTTTCTAATTGTTTCCCACCCCAAATTAGCATTATTAAATGTAATAATGTAACCTAGTGTTTTCCTATGGAACAGACAGCCTTGCTTCTATTAAATTAGGTTTTGGGTTTTGTCATGGTAATCACGTTTAACATGAAATTCCTACATTTTCTACCTTTAAATACCATTTATCTTGCCTTATGGGCAATAAGACCTACATAGGCGCATCTTATAAATATTTAAAATGTAGGTTTTTGTGGAATACGGAACAGTTGGGCACCCTGAGGACTTCGAAGGGATTTGACAAGTGGGATATGATTGAAATCACAAAGATCGGGGACCTATGGTAAAAGGGTGATGTGGTGAAATTTGCCTTTCTGAAACATAAGTTTGAGCTAGCAGACACTGAGTACTTTTGGTATCTGCAGTGCAACAGGCGTTCATGTCAGGTCTACCAAAGGGTGCCTCTCCCCCGGAGTCCTCGCCATTGGAGGATAGGTTGCTCAATGGATATTTGCCAACAAAAGCGATATCCCTGACCTACAAAATGTTGATCAATAATACCACTGATCCTCCTAGACTGACAAGGGAGCGCTGGGAAGGAGATGGGCTGGAACTTGATGATGAGGAACGGCAAGGGGCGGTGGCCTCCCAGCTAGAGGTTACGATCTCCTATAGATTGTGCCTGGTTCAACTCAAAATCCTCCACAGAGTATACGTCTCTGGGCCTCAACTCGTGAGAATGGGAAGAGTAGATGACGGAAAGTGCTGAAGACAGTGTGGTCAATTAGGCACATTCATGCATATAATATGGGAATGTGGGTGCATCCAGAATTACTGGAAGAAGATACATAATTGTATTAGAGAGGTGCTTGCGTCCGGCATTAGACCTGAAGCCAAAGGGCTCCTTTTAAATGTCTGGGAACCCACTGACTTCAATGGAAAAGACCAAACATGGGTCACATTGGGCCTAATGGTGGCAAAAAGAAATATCGCTCAATGTTGGGGAGCTGGGGTATCGCCTTAAATAGAGACCTGGAAGGAAGATATGGACTGGTGTATGGCGAGAGAAAAAAACTGTATATGTTGCAAGTGGGTGCCCTAAAAAATGGCCCTCTAAATGGAGCAAATGGAATGCTTATCGGGGCAATATATGTGTCCCACCAACTATTCCCTCATTTGAAGAACCGTCTACACCATAATTGTTGTAACTTATTATGTGTCCTAGCCTGATTTGTTGTTAACAACTGTATCTGTGTAATCAATCTTGCATTATGTCACTTTCTGTAACCAGGAATGTCGAAACTCAACTGTTTAATAAAAAGAATTATAAAAAACAATAAAATGTAGGTTTTGACCAGTCAAAAGGGTTACTTTGACAGTTCGAATATGCAGTTTAAAACTTCACAGCCAGGCTACAAATTGTCTGCCTGCAGTCATGTGTGCACTGTCACTGTTATGGGTAATGCAAAGGGTGCTGGAGGCTACTAGTGACATTTAACTCAAAGGCTCTAAGTGCACTTTGTACTATTTACTAGTGACTTATAGGTAAGTTAAATGTGCCAATTAGGAGTATGCCAATTTCATCATGTTGAAAGGGGGAGCATGGGCACTTTATAATTGGTTAGCAGGATTTGAGTGCACAGAGTTCTACAGCAACAAAAAGTATAGGGCTGAGTAAAAGGTGAAAAATCTGTGAAAAACCCCCAGAAAAGGCAAATTTCCTCCAATAGCATATTTTGCTCCTGCGGAGCTCATTACAGAGTGCTCAGATGCCGAGATGTTCTGATATTTAGGTGTCTAAATTCTTGGATGATTCGATCTCTGATCTTGCTGTAGATTGTTCTTATCCTTATATGCACTGAATGTAAGGTGGTCTGAATCAGGGTTGCACTGATCATTGAGTGCTCCACTCATGGGTTTACCCGATTCTTAAGAACTCAGGTAATAGTATAGCTCCAGAGTGTGATGCTGTGTTTTTGGCAGGTTAATTTCTAGAGTATGCGGTTATCAATTACTCGACATTCCAATGCAAGTGTGCTTCGAACAATAAAGTCAATTTTAGGATATTCTGGTCTCTGATCCTAAATTGCCCTAATCTTATGGTACTATGGCCAATAACTAAACTGTCTAACTCCTAGTTGTAGATACTCTAGTTGTTGAACCTGTGTTGCTCTCATTTTGGCATTTTATAATCGTGGGATGCACTTTTTTATTAGACTTTGCTTATATGAGGGTGCTCTGATCGTGAGGTGCTTGATTCTGAAAGGCTTTCCTCCTGGACAGCTCTGTGCCTCAGGTGGTCTGATCATCAGTTCAGATCTTTGGTTTCTGTGATACAGATGCTGAAACCTTTGGGTACTTCAAATCTTAGGTACTCTGGTCTCTGATCCTGGGGCACTCTGAGGGTGGGGTGTTCTTTAGTATTCTCTTCCTGTGGAGGTTTCAATTTTCAGTGCTCTGATCCTGCAGTGTCCTGAACCTGGCAAGGTATGATCCAGATGTGCCAGGATCTCTGATCCTGTCCTGTTCACACTCTGAAGTGGACAAGAATCCGCTCATCCCTGGACACGCCAATTCTGCAATGCTCAATCCTGGGTTGTGCTGGTGTCTGTTGTTGAAGTACTCGTCCAAAATGCTCTGTAATGTGGTCCGATAATTTATCCTTGTGTTCTTTGAATCCGTGATACTCTAAGACAGCATTGTTCTGAGTAAGAGATACTCTACCTCATTGTGTTCGTCTACCAGGATGCATCCTCGACTGAGTGAAGAGATGAAAAACATAGTTGCCATTTGCCAAGCTTCACTATCATTTCAATTCACTGCTGATCAGAGTCAGGAGAATACTGGGTAATTTGGCGCCCACATTATGCTTAGGCAAACAGTGCACCGATAAATCTGATGCTTTCTCTGCCATCAGGGTGACATCCCTTTGTAATTTTGTTTCGAATTTAAGAGTTACACCAAGCGTGCATGATCACCGGGTCTTGATGAACAGACACAAATTATTCAGTACAGTTAAGAGCAGACCACCTAAGTACTTACCTTAAATGCAAGTAGGTGTTGTAAGACAAATGGGAATGGAAGAAACAGAAAAGGATAAGGCCCCTTGTAGAGTTACTCCTGTCGATATAATGTACCATAACTATGGTTAGAGAAAGTGCTGGTTTACTGAGAACTGGTTTAAGCGTACTAATAGCGGTAGAAGCACCTCTTTTTCTGAAGAAGTCTTCTTTGATTCTGAAAACCTAAACAATGTTAGAAAGGAGACTAAAGTACCTCAAAATACAAAAGCTCCAGAGCAATGGTTGGCCTTACTTGATTGCCGTGAGGCACCATAAAATGCTGGCTGAGATCTTGTGTGTGGGGGATTTAAATCTGGATACCAAATTAGTTGCTTGAGGGAAAGAAGGCCAACTTGTGCTCCCAGTGCACCACCTCCTCCAGACCCTTTTCCCCAAAGGACTAATGAGATCCAGGAGGAGATTGAGGGAGGGAGGAGGACAAGTTAGATATAATAATTTTCTGAACGGAGATGCTCGGGGTCGCCAATTAGTTGGGCTTGTGAATGGTGGAGCACCAGCCGATGGGCAGGCTGAGCTGATGGGATACAAGCGGGGACACCTCGAGTAGGAGGAGAACAGGTGGGCATAGCAGGTGGCAGCAAGCATGTAGTAAATGTGAGGGCTAGATGAGAAGCTGACACAAAGCACACCACTTATCGCTTTTAACACAGTCTTGATTGGCAACTCGCCATTCAGCAATGTAGGCTCAGAATAGTCTGCAGCCAACTGGTAAGCGAAGGGATTGAGATCCTGAATTGTGCCCAGCACACTAGCTGACCGCCTACCCTAACAATGATGATCGCAAGAACTTTAGTGTTCTTTCCCAAATTCAACCTGTTGACTCTTGCACTTACGGCAGTATCTACATCCCAGAAAAAGGCGACGAGTCACTTGTAGATGTCCCGATCTCTCGATTATTTCTGGACAATTCTCCAAAGTGTGAGAAAATTCCTTGAAGTTTGAAGAAGAATTGAAAACTGTCTTTGAATTCTATAATCCTAATTGGGCGAAGGTAATTAATGACTGCATGCTATCACACCTGGCGCAGTCAGAAACCTCCTGGAAGGCAACCTGAAA
Organism: Lissotriton vulgaris; assembly: GCF_964263255.1. Classification (NCBI taxonomy): domain Eukaryota; kingdom Metazoa; phylum Chordata; class Amphibia; order Caudata; family Salamandridae; genus Lissotriton; species Lissotriton vulgaris. The sequence continues at coordinate 300,112 of NW_028248075.1, forward strand.
AGGCAACGATATCACCGAGGGAGAGTGCTGCCTTGATTACTGCTAGGGATGCTTGGTCGAAAGCAATCTTAAAGTCTGTCCTACTAAAACTGTCTGGACCACAGTTAGCAACTGTAACCCCTTCTGATTTCTCAGTTCAATTAACTGATATATTTGATGATCAGTCGGGCATTGTAAAATGCTGCTGTTGTTCACAGGTTATTACCAAGGGTATAAGCCGTTGAGAACCACATGTGTGGGATGGCAAAACAAAAACGTGTCTGAAATGGATTCTGTGGGAAATCACTGTGCACTTGTTTAACACCTTGGGTGCTTTGACTTTTCCCCTCCTGTGCTGAGTGATCTGTAAATCCCATTGTTCATGACGAGTTCAGCTCATCATGAGCACACGAGCAGTGCACTCCATGACGAGCTGAGCTCGTCATGAGCATGGAAGGGGTTAAGAACAGATGCAATTGTTTCAGCAGACAGTACGAGGAGGAGGCGGAGCGGGCACGGTGTTCGAACTGCAGAGAAGGAGAGAGTCTGATCTTCCCAGTAACTCCCCCTCTTTTAAATGTGGTCAGCTAGGACATTAAAAACGAGAATGCCCAAATCTAACCCAGGATTGTATACATCAGTCCGAAGCCTGCTTTATCTCTTCTTCATTCAAATAGATACATACATTTTAGGACAGTCCGAGGGGAGCGGACTGACACTTTCATCCTAATACAGGGTTCTCCAAAGTCGGCCCTAAGGGCCGGTTCCCTGTCAGATTTTTTGTATATCCCCATTTAGTGGTTGTCTTAAAAATCTGGTATGGATCCGGCCCTCCAGGAACGACTTTGCAGAACCCTGTCCTAGAAGACCAGTGAGGGTTTTATGAGCAACACGGAAAGCTTACTGCATGCCTTCTTGATTCCAGTGGCTCAGCTCTAGAAACTCCTGAGTCTTCCTCTATTCCACTCTCAAGCAAAGTTAGTGGTAGAGTAGGCATTTCAAATGCACTTGTTCCTCTCCCTCTTACTAATCTCATGTATCTTTCCCTGGTTTCAATTACACACCTGCGGCTTTCCTTTTGAATCCCGCTTTCTCCACAAATATTCTGGGGAGAGACCTTTGGCGTAAACTGAACTATCATGTATAATGTAGTAGTAACAGTGTTTGTCTGGATGTGCCAATTGAAATTTAAAGTGATGTTTTAACTACCCTGGGCGAAAACTAATATTCTTCGAATTTATCAATAATGATATACTAATATCACTACAAAATACACCTGGGGCATTAGTACAAGCTCCTTACTCGTTGTCGTCTGAACATGCTAATGATGTACGGTGCATTTTAACTACAGAGCATGTCAGTAACAGATTTAACCCAATGAAGACGCGTCCCCTTATAGCCAGGACCACAGGAATTATGAGGCAGGGAAGGGCCAAATTATGCAGCAGGGATGAGTAAATTGGGCAAAAAAAGACAAATTATGAGGCATTATGCGGCACATTTTGGGATAGTAATACTTCATTATTTTGTCATTCATAAACTTATCACTCTCTGTGCATTATTTGCAAGTCATTAGTACCAGTTTAACACCCAAAAAAATAAATTAATAAGCTACAGAAACGTGACAAGTCAACATTTCAAATGAGCCTTCGACTGACTGCAACACATGCCGCTGCGTTTCTATTTACTGTTGAACCATTTGAGCCAGTCGTGGCCCATGCAGATACGCATGGTGGGGGGGCGGGATGGGCAGGATGGGCAGGAGTGAAAGTGACAAATGACGGAATAGGGAAAATAAGATAAATAAATAAATAAAACCACTTACCTTGCACTCACCGCATCACCAGCGCGGCACAAGCAAGGTAAGTGCTTTTGTTTATTTATTTATGCACCCTATTCCATCGTTTGTCACTTCCAACCCCCCCCACCCCCCCCCCCCCACCGCTCACACCACCGCACCGCGCTTATCTGCATGGGCCGCAAATGGTTTGAGCTATAAACATACTTTTTTGTTGTTGTTAAAATCTTCAAATTATGCAGCAGATGATGGATTGTGTGGCAAATGCGGCAAATCTATAATCATGCGAAATTCACTGCAGTAGCACAACCGCATAATTCCAGTGACCCTGTTTATAGCACAATGTACCCTTTGTTCTGACACTGAAACATGAACTTGTTAAAACAAAAGATTTTGGTCCACACTGTTAGCATCTGTAATTCCTTATTCAATCCATCAAGAAGCCAGGAAAAGAAACATATATTGTTTAATTTTGTCTGTGTGATAGTAATGCTATGACATAAACTAGTTTCCCTGTTGTGCTGAATCCAATTACTCTCAGTTCTATCAGGGAAACCATCTACAGTCAAATGCTTCACTGTTGTCAATTTATGTTCTCTTTCTTTTCTGTTCTTATAAAGTACGGTGCCAGGATAACGTGGCCTAAATATTGACTGATAAAAATATTATACTCTAAATATAGTTTACAAAACTATTGCCCCTTTAGAGTTAATAATAAAAAATCATCACTGTTAGATTAGGCGGTCTCTGGTGGGCAGAGGTGAGTACTTCTGTCCCAGCTGGGACCTGCCTCCTCTAGTTAGGATAGGGGGCTATCCCCTTAGTAGTATCAACAAGCAGTCAGACTGAACCTCGAGGGCAAGTGTAAAGCATTTATAATCATGTACAGTAATATTTTGCCACACTACAAACGGACACTACACCGGTTTTCGATGAAAATATAGTATCCTTTATATATTGATTTATCACAAGGCCCAATAACAGTGCAAATCCACAATAAGGTAGGAAGGTTGGGGCGACTGTTCGGTGGTTGAAGATGGGGATGGGGTCAGTTCAGGTTGGGTTCGAGTAGCTCGGGCGACTCGGATACTCACAGTCAAAGATTAGGGGTGCGATTCTCCAGGTACGAAAATCGACAAAGTCAGCAGGGCTTGTGATGGGGAAATGCCTTGCGTACAGGAGGTACGAGTCTCAGGGTAGGAGCCGCGACAAAGTCAGCAGGGCTTGTGATGGCGAAATGCTTTGCGTACAGGTGGTATGAGTCTCAAGGTACGAACCGCAACAAAGTCAGAAGGGCTTGTGATGGCGAAACGCTTTGCATACAGGAGGTACGAGTCTCAAGGTACGAGCCGCGACAAAGTCAGCAGGGCTTGTGATGGCGAAATGCTTTGCGTACAGGAGGTACAATTTTCAAGGTACGAGCCGCGACAAAGTCAGCAGGGCTTGTGATGGTGAAATGCTTTGCGTACCGGCAGTACGATCCTCAAGGTTCGAGACGCGACAAAGTCAGCAGGGCTTGTGATGGTGAAATGCTTCACGTACAGGAGGTACGATTCTCAAGGTACGAGCCACGACAAAGTCAGCAGGGCTTGTGATGGTGAAATGCTTTGCGTACAGGCGGTATGATTCTCAAGGTACAAGCTGCGACAAAGTCAGCAGGGCTCGTGATGGTGAATGCTTTGCCTAGAGGCGGTATGATCCTTAAGGTACGAGCCGCGACAAAGTCAGCAGGGCTCGTGATGGTTAAATGCTTTGCGTACAGGCGGTAGGATCCTCAAGGTACGAGCCGCGACAAAGTCAGCAGGGCTCGTGATGGTGAAATGCTTTGCGTATAGGCGGTACGATTCTCAAGGTACGAGCCGCGACAAAGTCAGCAGGGCTCGTGATGGTGAATGCTTTTTGTACAGGCGGTACGATCCTCAAGGTAAGAGCCGCGACAAAGTCAGCAGGGCTCAAGATGGTGAAATGCTTTGCGTACAGGTGATACGATCCTCAAGGTACGAGCCGCGACAAAGTTGGCAGGGCTTGTGATGGTGAAATGCTTTGCGTACCGGAGTTACGATCTGTGAGCCGCGCCAAAGGCAGCACGGCTTTCCCGTGTCCAAAAACGATCTGCCCTCCCGTTCAGGGTTCCCTAGTTATATCTCAAAAGGTCTTTGAAGTCTTTCATCAGGTAGGGTGTTCCCCTCCAGCCTGGTTTTTGTTGTTGTTCGTCTTTTCCAGATGGCACCGGACCGGGGTGTCAGACGCTCAGCGGGAAGTGGGGCCGACATTATTGCAGGCAGTACACTTGCCAGAAACTACCCCGCCTCTCTTATCTGATGGCAGCCAGCTAACCCCGGCTGTGGGAGACAACTCAGACATTTGACAACACATCTGGGGCACACTACGAAGTTAGGAATCTAGACATTTTTCTACCAAGGCCATTTCTATGCTACGGATCTAACCTTCATTGCATGAAAAGAATGTTTCATATACCCGTGATGTTAGGGACACTAATTTGGAGTTTTAACCATTTTCCCCGGGTCAGATACAAGGTTCGCGGTTATACTTTGAAAGGGAGCACTTCACTGTGGCCCTGGTTAGCAGGGGTACAGCACTCAGCGCGTCTTAGTCCAGCACAAAAAAGGGGTCATACATGAAGAGGGCGAAAAAGTGGACGAGGGACCCACGCCAAGGATGCCAGGTCTAACACATGTCCCCCCAGCTGAAAGGCGGGAAGAACTACCCTTCCCCTTGGGAATTCTCCTCACTAAGGCGGAAGAATCTTGACAGATAGTCAGCGGTGGCGTGGTCTGTGCCAGGTCGGTGCTCTACGGTGAAGTTCATCCCCTGTAGGGAAATGGACCATCTCAGCAGTTTTGAATTTTCCCCTCTCATTTGCATTAACCACCTGAGGGGCAGGTTGTCTGTTTGTACCCTGAAGTGAGCCCCAAATAGGTATGGCCTTAATTTCTTGAGTGCCCAGACCACCGCAAAAGCCTCCCGCTCAATGGTACTCCATCTCCGTTCCCGGGGTAGTAACCTCCTACTAATGAAGGCTATCGGTTGGTCTAGGCCAGGGGTCTCCAAACCGGTCCTGGAGGGCCGGATCCATGCCAGATTTTTAGAATTACTACATGTATCTCAATGGGGATATCCAAAACATCTGGCATGGATACGGCCCTCCAGGACCGGTTTGGAGACCCCTGGTCTAGGCCTTCCTCATTCAGCTGTGAGAGAACCGCTCCTATGCCATGCTCTGAGGCGTCCGTCTGCACGACAAATTCTTTTGAGAAGTCAGGGACTCGAAGTACTGGTGATGTGCACATGGCCGCCTTCAAGGCGTCAAACGCGTTCTGACAGGTGGAGGTCCAAAGTACTTTCTTGGGCTGTTTCTTGGAGGTGAGTTCCGTCAAGGCTCCTACAATGCTGCCATATCCCTTGACGAACCTTCTATAGTAGCCAGTAAGTCCTAGGAAGGCCCTCACCTCTATTTGGGTCATGGGAGGTACCCAGGCCAAGATGCCCGCCATCTTAAGCTGGAGGGGCTCCACATGACCGCTCCCTACCTGGTGTCCCAAATACACTACTGACCCTTGGCCAATCTGACACTTACTAGCCTTGATGGTGAGGCCCGCTCCGCGCAGGGACGAAAATTATTCCCAGAGGTGTTGCAGGTGTTCGTCCCAGGTGGTACTGAGCACTGCAATGTCATCCAGGTAGGCGGCGCTGAACTGCTCCAACCCCGCCAATACCCGGTTGACCAGTCTCTGGAAGGTGTCAGGGGCATTTTTCATTCCAAAGGGCATTACCCGAAATTGGTAGTGCCCATCAGGGGTGGAGAAGGCTGACCGCTCTTTTGCTCCTTCTGTGAGGTCAATCTGCCAGTACCCAGAGGTGAGGTCAAAGGTACTGGGGTACTGGGCAGAACCCAGGCGGTCAAGGAGCTCATCGGCTCAGGGTATAGGGTGAGCGTCCGTTCGGGTAACGGCATTGAGTCCATGGTAGTCAACACAGAACCTCAGTTCAAGAGTGGCACTGGGCGCAGCAGCCTTGGGGACTAGGACCACGGGGCTGGCCCACGGACTGTCAGAGGACTCAATTACTCTGAGGGCAAACATTTTGGAGACTTCCTCCTTGCTGTAGGACCTGACCCTGTTGGTGACCCTGTAAGCCTTGTGCCTCACAGGCATGCTGTCCCCGGTGTCTACATCGTGGACACACCAACTGGTGACACTGGGGACTAGGGAGAAGAGGTCTGAGAACTGGCAACAGTCTCGGTGTTGCTCCGGGGTCAGGGAGGTGGAAAGGCAAACACCATCTACCGACCCAACTTGTTCCCGAGCACACAGGATGTCAGGTAGAAGTTCCGTCTCCTCTTCCACTCCATCATCGGTGGCTAGGGTCATGCCCACTTCAGACCTCTCAAAGTGGGGCTTGAGGCGGTTTACATGGAGGACCCGTATGGGGTTCCGGGGGGACTGCAAGTCCACTAGATAGGTGACTTGGCTTGTGCGCTCCACTATCTTGAAGGGACCAGTACACTTGTCCTGGAGAGCACAGGGCTCCACTGGGGCCATCACCCACACTTGCTGCCCAGGCTGAAACTCGACCAACGTGGCATTTTGGTCATACCAGCGTTTCATTTACTCCTGGCTGGCTTCCAGGTTCACCTCGGCGAGTTCCCTGAATTTCCGGGTCTGATCCCTTAAGGTCAACATGTATCTAAACACGTCCTGGGGTGGGTTACTGGGGGCCGTCTCCCAGCCTTCTTTAACCAGACTCAGGGGTCCTCGGACGGGATGGCCATAGAGGAGTTCAAAGGGGCTGAACCCTAGGGACTTCTGTGGCACCTCCCGATATGCGACCAGTGGGCATGGTAAGAGGACGTCCCACTTATGCCTCAGGGGCACGTCAACGTCCATAATCATGCCTTTAAGGGTCCGGTTGAAACATTCCACTAGCCCATTTCTTTTGGGGTGGTAAGGAGTGGTGAACTGTAAGTAACGCCACACTCCTGCCACAGGGACTTTATATATTTTGAGATGAAGTTGGTCCCCCTGTCACTCACTACCACACTGGGGAACCCCACATGGTAAAAGATCCCCATCAGGGCCCGGACCACCACGGGGGCCGTCACTGTTCGGAGTGGTACGGCTTCGGGGTACCGGGTGGCATGGTCCACCAAGACCAGGATAAACCTGTTACCCATAGCAGTCTTGGGGTCCAGAGGCCCCACAATGTAAATCCACACTCGCTCAAAAGAGGTACCGACCACAGGGAAGGGTTGCAGGGGAGCCTTGCGCTTCCCCCCACTTTTTCCACTTGCCTGGCAAGTCTGGCAGGACATGCAGTGGGACTGAACGTTTTGGCGCATCCGGGGCCAATAGAAATGCGTGACAAGCCTGTGATAGGTCTTGTCTTGCCCCAGCTGCCTGGCTAAAGGTACATCGTGAGCCAGGCCCAGTAGGAAGTCCCGGTAGCAAAGGGGTAGTACCAGCAACCGGGCGGACCCCAGCTCAGCGGACTTAGGCTCACTATATAGCAGTCCATTCTCCCAGTAGACCCAGAGTGAACTGGACTGATCACCTGCTGCCTGGGCGACGGCCTTCTGCCGCTCGCCCACAAGAGAGGGGCAGGAGTTCTGCTCCTGGCAGAATTCCTCCCTGGAGGGCCCACCATCCTGCTGTCATTGGTTCAGCTCAGGTATATCCCCCAGTTCGGCTACCTGTTCCCCGGTGGGCCCCAGGGCATTCCCCTCAGAGTCTGCTCCTTCCTGGTCCGAGGGAACCAAGGGGTCCAGGCTCCCAAACTCTTCCTCCTCTCCCTCGGAGGCAGGGCCATGGGCCATTCTTCCAGGCTCCAGACCCTGTTGACCATCTATTTTCGCGGCCATGGACCGGGTGGTGACACACACCCATTCGGGCAATTCCAGCATCTCTAGGTGAGCCTTCCGCTCCACCCGGGGCCCACAGGGAGCTCTCTAAATCATTGCCTAGTAAACAATCCACAGGCATGGCAGGTCGGACAGCTATTTGCAGGGTGCCGGAGACCACCCCACTCAAAGGGAATTTGGGCCATGCGGCAGAGACTCTCAGAGTTATCTGCGGCCACCATGGGGCAAAAAGCGTGAGGTACAATTTGGTCCTCAGAGACCAGGTGACAGCTGACCTCAGTGAAACTTGCCCCAGTGTCTCAGAGGGCTCCCGCCCTCTGCCCATTGATGGTCACTTACTGCCTGTATTTTTTAGTGTTGGCAGGTAGTTGGGTTCGGAGGACCATTTTTCCGTCTCCTAAGGAGACCAGGGACATGGCTACGGGTCCCCATTCCTCCAGGGCATCTAACAACTCCCCCAGTGCTAAGCTGGCTGCCTGGTGGGCGGGGGCACCAGAGGGTGATGGCTGTTTGTACAGGGGGCACTGGGGATCATTGGCGTAGTGCCCCTGTTGTTAGCATTTATAACAAAGGATGGGGGCCCTGGTTACCGGCCTACCGGTGGGGGCCTCGGTGGTGGTCCTAGGGGGAGGCTGGGAACCTCGCTGTTGGTTCCCGGGGGTGTTAAGTTGCGGCCCTGGGGGACCCTCCCGCTGTTTACCCTGATTCCCCCCTCCTCGCTGTCGGGGACCTGGCCCACTCGTGGCATGGTCTCCCACAGGACCTTTCTGGACACGGGTGCTCACCCAGTGATCTGCCTCCACCACAAGCTTCCTAGGGTTAGTAGGTCTGCAGTCGATCAGGTGCTGGTGCAACTCTGAAAAACAATTTACATAGAAGTGCTCCCATGCGATTAAATCAAATAGCTCCTCGAAAGTGGTGACCTTGCTGTCCTTGACCCAGCCCTCTAAGGCTCTGCCACCCAGTGCAGCAATATTTTTTTGTTAAAGATGTTTAAGCAACAATATGGCAAACAATATTTTTGATATTCTGACATACAACCACTTTTCCAATCTGAAACTCGATTGTTTTTTTCTCTTTTGGGGGCTCCCAAGTGATATGGACTGAACTTTGGGAGTAGAGGGGCACACAGCCACCATCTATCTTTCCACAGCCACTTCAAGATGTGGTGGGATGATGCCCCATGTTTGGTGGGATGATGTCTCATGTTTGGTAGAATGATTCCCCATGTTTGGAGGGATGACTTCTCTTCTTTGGTGGAATGATGCCCCATGTTTGGTGGGATGATGTCTCTTCTTTGGTGGTATGATGCACCATGTTTGGTGGGATGACGTCTCTTCTTTGGTGGGATGATGCCCCATGTTTGGTGGGATGACGTATCTTCTTTGGTGGGATGATGCCCCATGTTTGGTGGGGTGACGTCTCTTCTTTGGTGCGATGATGCCCCATGTTTGGTGGGATGATGTCTCATGTTTGGTAGAATGATGCCCCATGTTTGGAGGGATGACGTCTCTTCTTTGGTGGGATGATGCCCCATGTTTAGTGGGATGAAGTCTCTTCTTTGGTGGGGTGATGCCTCATGTTTGGTGGGATGACGTCTCTTCTTTGGTGGGATGATGCCTCATGTTTGGTAGGATGACGTCTCTTCTTTGATAGGATGATGCCCCATGTTTGATGGGATGATGCCCCATGTTTAGAGGGATGATACCCAATGTTTGTTGGGGTGGTGCCTCATGTTTGGTGGCATTTTGTTGCATTATCAACTGATGATTTATTTTCTCCACTCAACTTACTTATTGATGTCACAATAATCCTAGTTTAAATTACACCTGAAACTTTACTTGCCAATCATCAACGATATGGTGAGTTATTTAGAGCGTCCAGGGATACAGTGTCCTGAATTCACAGAAATCACAATTCTCACCCTACACTGACACAGGTTCACCACTCATCGAACTCACAGGGCACTCCACTCACCCATCACTCACACAGCTCACCCTCCCTTTCCATGAACATATTGGACACCCTGCTGCCACATGGGCACCCCAATTACCTTGCACTCATTTAGGCACACCTTCCACCCAGCACTCACAACGCTAACCATGCATTCACACCACTCACTGTCACCCCATGGGCACACCTTTCACACAGCACAAATTAAATTACTCAACACTTGTAAACATGCACATATATCTACAAATGCACCCACAGAGTATCTGCTCTTCCCATAGTACTCGTTGCCTTTCAGTTCCATATGTAACCACAGGGTGGTGCCAGAGAGAAGAGTGTACAGAGACTGTGGGGTGGAATGGGAAGGGAGATTGGGCAATTGGGCTGAAGCTGTGGGGGCTGGTGTGAGGCGAGATCAGTCTTAGTCTAAGGGGGTGAGCCAGCAGGGAGTAGTCCGGCAGGGGAAAGCAGGTGAAAGCTGCTGGATGGGGAGCAAGCAGCACAGGCTAAGGGTGAAGCACTGCATCTGAGGCTGTGGGCTGGTGTGAGAGCTGAATGGGAGCAGCAGGCTAAGATATGATGAGGGTGGGCACAGCCTGTAGATGTACTAGTTGGTAGTGAACTTGAGCCTTGTTGGCCTTCATATGTATATATTTTTGGGGAGTTTTATATAGCGCAAACTAGACCCGAAGGTATCAGAGCGCTTTACATGAGCACTAGTTATGTTACAGAAGGACACATACATTTGTGTTAGGGACGGGGAGATTAAGCGATTTGCCCAGAATCACAGAATGTTGAACGTCCCTGCTGAGACTCGTACCCGGTTCCCCAGCTCCGAGGTCGACCGCCCTAGCCGTTAGGCCACATTCTCTCCCCCTTCAAGCTTTCTGCTGTGAAGGAAAGAGTTGGGGTACCAGTGGCCAGACTTGTTTTCATTGCTTCTGAAGCAACAATGTAGGCCAGCATCTGTACCCATTGCCCTGCATAGGGGTAGTGCACTGCAGGGGCTGCTACTGGAGGGAAGATTGAGCTGAGGCTGTAGAGATTAGCGTGAGACAGGGGAGATGGTTATGGAGGAGCCGCAGTGGTTAATTTGTAAAAAAAAATAAGTGCTGGGGCTCTCGTCAGGTGGCAGCCTGAACCAGCCCATTTCTTCTGTTACACTGCATGAAACAGAGCCAACTACTAACTAGGCAGTGGGGATAGGGTGTGGCATAATGACCACAGCTGCAGACCTCAGAGCTGAGGAACCAGGTACGGGTTTCGACATCAGCTCAACATCCCGTGATTCAGGGCAAATCACTTAGGGCCATATGTAGGTAGCTTAATACCGGTCGGTAACGGCCAAAAATCCGTAAAGTTGCTGTTACCGACCGGTATTTAGCTTTTTCTAATGTAGGTGGCTGGATTTAAGGATTTGGTAATTTACCGAATCGGTAATTTAAGGAATCGTTAAATTATCGAACCCTTAAAATACCGAATCGGTAAATTACCGAATCCTTAAATCATATGTAGGGAGCACTCAAATTAGTGCATTTTTGATTTAAGGATTCGTTATTCACCACCAACTACAAGTTGGTGGTAAATATCGAAAACCTTTAAAAAAGCAATTTTGTGCTTTTTTATAAGTGCCATGTGGCAGACATCCATGCCCTTAGGGCATGTATGTGTGCCACATGTGCACACATGCACGATTCAGGGGTGCAACAGGGCGTCAATATGCCTTGGGATAATGCTCTTTTTAGGTCTCGCCTGAGCCAGCGTATGTGCTGCACTGGCGAGACATTTAGTATCTGGCTTTTTGAAGTGCTACTTTTCCCAGCCACCAGCTTGCTGTCACGCGCACAAGCGCGCACGATGTGCACAGCTGCCATCTGACTTTCAGGGGGTGTGGTGTTAGCATGGACTACTTAGACCTCACTTTTAGGGCTGGAGTTGTTTGCCTCTGATGTCTAGAAAGCCATCCTATTAAATCTGTAAAAACTGGGTCAAGTACATCCTCTGCCGCACTTCACTGGTATCCATGGGAAAGAGTCACAGGCTTTTTAGGGAGGTAGTGTGGTGTGTACAAACTCAGAACTCAACCACCCAGCAGAACAATTTGTTTGCCCAGTACATGGCTTAAATTGGATACGTTGAGAACTCACTAGAAATGGGATGTCACATAGGTATTAGTAGCAGGTGCAATAATATACATTGGCGCATGAACTACTGTGCCATGGGATAATGCTCTTTTTAGGTCTCGCCTGAGCCAGCGCATGTGCTGCTCTGGCGAGACATTTAGTAGCTGGCTTTTTAAAGTGCTACTTTTGCCGGCCACCAGCTTGCTGTCACGCGCACAAGCGCGCGCGATGTGCACAGCTGCCATCTGACTTTCGCGCTGCGCGGCTGTGTCAGTTTCACGGCCGCGCGCGGCCATTGCTTGTTATCAGTGTGACCATAGCAGATGACGCAACTAACTCGAAGGTACAGCCCCAACTGTTTTCAGGTTGAAGTTATAAATAAACGACTTACCATAAGGCTCGCGATGTACAGCAAACACATTCTTCATGGTAATGACGTGGAGGGCCAAAAAAGCAGATCGTAGGTAAACTGTTCGCTGTACGGGGTAGGCGTGAATCAGTCTCCAATGGATTACTTGCTAACAGTCTTGAAGGCCCAGCGGATTAGTTATTTCTTCACAATGGAAAACGCGTTTGTTCTGCCTCTCCATTTCGACTCGTGGAGCCGGAGAGGCACCCGAAAATCCACAAAGAAAAAAATCTTCTGGCTGGGTATTTTACTTACAAGTCGAATATGAAGGAAATAGTCCTCTTCCACGTGACCAAGGGCATGTTTTTAGGTCTCGCCTAATGACGTAGTGCATGCGTTGCTCGCCTTGGCGAGAACTATTGTTGTTGATTTGGTGGGCGAAGGGGGACAGGAGATGTGCACTCCGTATGCGTGTACATCTCTTGTCCCCACGTAGGGCTTTTGTGCTTTTACTTTTGCACAGGACGCTTCCCCGTCGGCTCCAGATCCTCTCTGAAGCTCCCGGGGACCCTGCACGGCGTCAGCAGTCTCAGAGTCGGCTCTAATTCCCCTCTAATTTCCCTACTCCTCAGTTTCGTCCATGTTTCTCTTCTCGCAATCATGTTGCTTCAAGCCTCCCTGGCCCAGCACTCCCTTTGCACACACACTGCATCATCTTACTCCCATCGCTGCTGGAGAGGCCAGACATTTCAAGATAACCCCTGGGGAGCTCCTGGTTCTGTTCTGCAGATATGAGAAGGGCACAGGGAGTTTGCTTCTGAGATAATACGTTCTTAAGGAGAGTCTTGTGCACTGCCTGCATCCCTGCCCCCTCTGTTAGTCACTTCAGCTGCTCCCTCGTCCGCGTTCAAAAGAGAAGCAACAGGCAGTATGGCTGCATCTTATTGTAAATGACCGTGCAGCTTAGCGGGTTCAAGCCCCTTCTGCAGAGCTCTATGTACAGCGTGATAGCTTCATTGTTATGCTTGACTCCAGCCTGTTAACCTTCCAAAATAAAAAAACAAGCATTTGCAATGCAATAGGTCTTGCAATTGCGAAACTTTCAGCTACTGGCATTGTAAATGACAATGCTTTTATCTATGTGTTGATTTTAAAAGCAGATAAATAAAAGGCATTGTCATTTACAATGCGAATAGCTTAAAGTTTCACAAATTTGAGACCTATTGCATTGCAAATGCTTACTTCCCTTGGAGTCACGCCTCTTGTGTCAGTCAACCACTCAGATCACTTCATTTCGGCCACCATGGCCATAAAAGTACAAACAAGTTATAGCAACCATAAAAACATAGTTACAGACCAGAGCTACATTAAAAAAAATCTAAGTGGAATCTTAATCAGAGATTTGAAAAAAGGAGTGCACATAGATACGACAACAGGATTTCTCCAGGATAAATAGTCCAAGTGATATCAAGCAAATACAGGGGTACCTTCCTTCTAAGGCCCCATATAGCAGCCAAGGATTAGGCAACAGATATGCCAACAATCGGGCAGCTATCCACCCTGAAAATGTCAAGGGAGACAGAATATTTACGTATGTCTAGCAGCCTACATATAGTATCTAGCTAGGAGCGGCGGGGAAAGCGTAAGCTGGACACTAGGTGCCAGTGGAGAGCTACGCTCTGCCCGCGGAGTGTGCAAAGATTTGCCTACTCCGTGGAGAACGCGGAGAAGGCAAATCTCTGCACACTCCGCAGCGGAGCAGAGTTGACCAGCCCCCACCTCCACCCCACCTATTAAGAATGAATTAAAAATACATTAAAGGTGAAAGAAAAAAAACGTACCTTGACTGCGGCATCCCCGGGCGTCCTTGCGAAAAAGCCGCGTACGTGCGCATGCGCAGATCACCCTGAGACGTCGTGGAAGAGGACAGCAGCCCGGGGACGCCATAGTCAAGGTAAGTTTTTTTCTTTTACCTTTAATGTATTTTTAATTAATTCTTATTTAGAGGGGTGGGGGCGGGTGGCGGAGCGGAGCGAGTTCCACAGAGTTTGTTCCCAACTCTGTGGACCTCCGCGTAGTCCCGCTTGACCAGCTCTGCCCAGGGTTACTGGACACACAAAGAAAACATGTGGAATGCTCTTGGGGAAACAACACTTACAACGCAACTTTTACAACGCACTACCTTTACAACAAAACTTTTACAACGCAACATCCATTACAACGCATACCGTTACAACGCAACCATTACAACGCATGTCACTACAATGCATACCACTACAACGCATGTCATTACAACGCAGTCATTACAACGCATACCATTACAACGCATACCTACACTACCCAACACTTACCCTACTGTTGCACCCCCTGGAGTTAGAATAGTAATTTTTACCCCTACACTATCCAATACTTACCCTACTGTTGCACCCCCTGGAGTTAGAATAGTAATTTTACCCCTACACTATCCAACACTTACCCTACTACTGCATCCCCTGGAGTTAGAATAGTAATTTTTACCCCTACACTATCCAATACTTACCATACATGCAATGTAATGGTATGCGTTGTAAATGTAGTATGCATTGTAGTGGAATGCGTTGTAAAGGTAGTTTAAAAGAATTCATTGTAATGGCATGCGTTGTACTGGAATGCGTTGTTATGGATGTTGCGGTGTAAAAAATGCATTGTAAAGGTATGCGTTGTAAAAGTATGCGTTGTATCAACATACATCGATGCTCTTGACTGGAGAGATACAGGCGGGGCATGGAGAAGCTCCCCCACCTGCCCAATTGGAAGTGAACACTCTCAGTGGGAAGGTACACACTCGGAACTGGAAGTAAAGCTTCCTGTCCAGCACAACAGACACCTGATCCCAGAAGGTCTCAAACCCACAAGTGAGCTTGAAATCGATATAATCATTAGTAAGCTTAGAGCAGGCAGCTTTTCTGGATTCATTGCCCATTATTGTTGCCCAGTAATGTTTTTTCAGAAAATCTTTGGACGGGAAATTAGTGGAATCTGGCTGATCCCACAACTCAGGCATCCCAAGTCAGTGTAATTCCTCCTTGATTGTCATGAGCCAGGGGACCTTGCTGAAGTGGTCAGCCTTCATGACATCCTTAAGACAAATCACATCGTTTAGGGGTGGTCCATAGGCATCTCCAATAAAATAGGGGGCATAGACGGAGTTTACCCACAACCCTATTTACTCCCAGGTCCATAAAAAGTGAACAGAGTGGAGTGCTAGGAGGAAGATAGTCAATATAATTTATTTCCAGTTATGGTTAATTCTTCATGGTTGGAAATGCTCCACAGTTCCACCCTCTATAGGGTGGAACTCAGTGCGTTGGCCTTGTAAAGCCGGAGTGATGGATTTGGTGTATGAAGCTCAATACTCCTTAAGTACCACACCAGTGGTCTGCTTAACTTTCAAGGCTGCCTTATTGATGTGGGGGTGCCAGGTCCTATCCCCAGAAAATGTTACCCTAAGATAGGTAAAAGAATCAACCCTCTCCAGGGAGACTCTCCCCCAGGACTATACTCCCCTTGTACGATTTATGTGGATTAAACAACATCACTTTTGGTTTTAGAGGTGCTGATCTCCAAGGCAAGCTAGGTGAAGAGAGTCAAAAGTGTCTGAAGCCCAACAAAGTGTTGTCTGCAAAGAGGCGAATCAGAGATTTGATTTGTGCCAAGGAGGGAGCATCTGTATAAAAGTGGGACAGGAAGTGAACAATATCAATTATAAATAACAGGAATCATGTGGGGTCCAGAACACAACTCTGGTGAACACCTTTGCGAACTGCTAACCTATCAGTCAATTGTCTTTGCGCCCCCCCACCAAATATTTGCGTAATGGTCCTCAGGTAAATGGATTAGTAATGATAGAATGTGAGGAGGCATAGCCAAATCATCGAGTGATTTCTAGAGGCCAGCCAATTTTAGATCGACAAAGGCAATGTAAAGGTTGCACTGGCCAAACACAATGGTTCTCCCAATAGATTAACACAAAACAGAAGGCCTAGTCGATGGTTGAGACCTTCCTGCGAACTGGGACTGAGGGCATCTTGTTCCATAATCCAATCCTAGATTTTTGGCAGCAGAAAGAGGCAAAACACTTTTTGGAGGCAGTCTATTAAGATTAATGGTCTGCAATTGCTTGGTTGAGATAGGTTGCCTTTTTTATGGATGGGTAAAACTACTACGCCCTTCCAAGAAGCAGGAATGGGTGCGCCATCAGTGATAGCATTAGCAATGGCTAAAATATAGCTGGCCAATCGTCCAAATCAGATAAGAATATGTCAGCTGGAACACCATCGGGCTCTGCGCTCGGCACCAAGAGACAGCGTTTAGGGACTCGATTATATTGTCGCGTTCTAATCTAGGACCCCGATCAATACTGTGACCTTATGCCCCTATACGGCTATAATCCATTCATACCCCTATAATGGCATAAACGATCAGAGCCATACTTCAGCCATATTTCTGAAACTCGCCTCTGCAGCTCATATCAGTAGATGACACAGCAGAAGCCACTATCTTAGATTCCTAGATTACACTCCGAGTTCTTCAACAAGATAAAACTCAGCAACCTGGGAAAGCCCCGCTTGCTATGTTTTGATTAGTAATAGAACTCTAATGAGCACTGAAAGGACAATCACTTCCAAGTGACATCTTTATTGACGTCTTATGTCCAAAAACGTACGTCAAACAAGGCACCTTTCAGGTATAAATATTACCAACGTTGCCTTAAGCACATGCGACTACGATAACGATGGTGTGGTGAATACAGGAGCAGAACAGCTGTCCCTTGCAGAGCCCAGCAGATGCGAGAAGCCCACGGACGCTGCCCCTCCTCCTCCTTGACGCGCTGAGAGAGACGCTGTCTTTTCTCCTGCCGAGAAAATCCAGCTCCGGCGTTTACAGCCTACTCTTGCGAGTGACTGGGATATTGAGTCCTGAAAGGAGATACAAGACCTCCAACTTTCTATTCCAGAGGTATGGTGTTGACTACAACCTTAGAGAGAATTCTTGAAGCAAACCTTGGCAAAACCAACTTAACTTAAACTGCTACTTACTTACTCCCTCCCAAGTATTAGGCTTAGGTCAGGTACACTGGGGTAGGCGTAGTTAGAAGCACAAGTTGAGCACGTTAGCTAAATGTATATATGAATGTATATATTTTATTCATTTTAACCATTGTATGGCTAAGAAACCATATCAATGCTTTTACAGTATTATTTTGCAATCCTCATTTTACTGTACGCACTTTTTATAATAACAAGTCTTGCGCTTGTGGTAATTCATTTCTCTTGCATGAGAAGAAAGACTGTTCAATAAATAATACCTTTTTTTGAAAACGCCCGTCTTTCTATTCTCTGCATCTTGGTGCAAGTAATGTACACAACTGACTGAGTAAAATAACTGTCTTTTGTTTCACACGACTCTAGAGATTGACTCTTATTCTAAGGAGCAAAGTTGTCATGTTTATGCGGTTGTTGGAAAACTGAATCCCTTCTTGTCTGAGCAAGGGGAGCTGATCACTTCCTATTCAGTCAAGAAAGTTTCCAGTGACCTCTGAGCTAGTTGGTACAAACCCAATTAAGTTTAGCATAGTCAGTAGAGACCTGGAAGACCGCACTTTTACGTCCAACCTGCTGTTTATGTTATTCCAATGCGCAGGGCCTATTGGGAAAATAGGAACTACACTACATGGCGCCCAACGTTTGGTAAGGCGATAAAACTAACGCAAGACATTAGAGTAACTCAGTCATGCATTTTTCACACAGACCCTTTCTCCCGTAAATACTCCAATAGACGTCTGGAGTGGGTGAAAGGTTAAAATCCGCCCGAACTTAGTAGGAAGAGATTCCTATGTAAAGCTCTGGTTTATTCAACGTTGAAGGATACAGTGTTCCAAAATATTGTGCACCTAATCTTTGTCTCCTTGGAGACCTGCTCTACAAAAAAACTGCATTTCATACAATGTCAGACTTAGAGAACTGAACCGTTGATGCTGCAGTAAATGCGACTCAGTAGGCTTCCGATGAAACAGGGATTTACCCACCAGATGCGAAAATCATCCCGGTAAACATAAGAAAAACTATAACGTCAAAACTTATAGAAAATGGACTGACCACACAAGGTGGCACAGTCGTCTTTGTGATAGAGGCACATGAATATCGGCAGACAGAGGTATTCTATTCTTGGATAAAATTTCCAGCGGCAAACGCTGTAACACACGAGTTCCACTATTATAAAATAGGGGATCCACCGGAAGAGTACGCTCCTTTCGAGGAGATTGAAATCCCATTGAAATATCAAGAGCACCTGCTCTGGTTTAAAGGCACCCTAAAACACAATGATCATATTACCAGGCTCGGTCCACTAGGTAGACCAGGAGGAACGTGGCCGGTTCTAGCCAGCTACACACCACATCCGGACATTGCAAAAATTTCAAAAGAAGAGCTGTTAGTACAGCTAAAAACATTAATTAAAATTTATAGACAATTAGTCCAATATGTAATGTGGACTGCTACAGTCCAAACAGCTGTTAATGTTCCACAGCTGACCCCTCATCAGGGGAACACAAATAAAATTACACCACAGAACATACAGTCATGTCTTGGTAAAACACCCATAAAACGGGAACAAATTCCTTTCTGGTTAGCGCAGAAAATTACTCAAATAGAGACTGTATTTCCAAATTCTACCCCTATTGAGAAACACAGAATTCTGACCATCTGCCTTCCAATGGGGGTCGCACCACACGTGGAGGACTGTGACACTTGGGGTACAGTCTTTGCTTCCATTTACACAAAAACACATGGTGTTCCGTCAATGGCGGTAATACCAGATGTGCTAAAACAGATTCAGAATGAATACGGTCCAGAACCTGCTTTAACTCTTGGTATGAAATTACTGAAAGACTTCAAGCAGGTCTCGGCTATATTACTAGCCAATATAAAAGGAGAAGCAGCATCTGTGACGATCCGCCAGAAATTGAAGGAAACAGATATAACAGATCAACCAATTGAGCTTGCCAGAATTATAGAAAAATTTTATGAAGAATTAGGTAGAGACAGCTTGGGTGGGAAACCAGTGAAACCCCAACTACTCGAAAATCCTGAAAAATTATTTATTAAAAATAATTCAAACACTCCTAAAAGAACTGGGATGGAAATAAACAATCCACTCCCAAGGAAAAAGTTTTCCAGTCCAGAGGAAGGTCTCCTCGACGGAGGGAAAGAACTCCGACTCGAGAACACCAGTCTCCCCAGAGGCAGCCCTCTAAGAAAAGATATAACCTTAGAAATAGGGATAATTTGAAGAAGCCTGATAGATATCAAAGTATTGATACACGTCCCTCTCGATCTTTTGCGCAGAAATTGGAAAGAAGAGGACGGTCAGACCCAGGAGAGCACACCAAGTCCAAAGACAAGGAACCTGCTCAAAGTAAAAAATCACAATTTCCAAGAAAGAAGGTAGCCAGTATTAGAGTAATCGAACATGCAGAGAATACTGAGGACACAGTTGAAAAACGGGGAGTGGGCACAGACAATGCTAGACAGTGCAGCAGAAATCACCATAGCTCGCAAGATCCTGATGAGTCATCTGGAGACAGTGGACACGAATGAATACATTCAGGTAGAAACTGCAGACACCAGAGTTAGCGAACCTCATAAGATATATGAAATAACACTGCTTATAGAGGGTGATAAGACTAGGAAAATAAAGGGTCTATTTTGGGATAAACTCTCAAAAGGCTATGACATTCTGTTAGCTGAAAAAGATTGGCCCCCAGAGTTTGTCAGGGAGTGCCCTCGTGGCGAAGAAATGATTATGCCTGCCTTCTCGAATCACATTCCGATTCACACTAAATATATATATGCAAGGAAATAGGCAGTGGCCCAGGCACCAGCATTATATAAAAATCATGTAGGATGGGATGAGGTCTCTCCTCCTCACAAAATCCAGTAAAAAAGTCAACCAACTGCACAAAGGCAGTATCCCATTAAGCAAGAAGCTAAAAAACAAGTCAGGGAGATTTTAGATCAACTTGAATACCAAGGGGTGATTGAAACATGCACCTCTCAAATGAACAATCCGTTGTTTCCTGTCTCCAAACCGGACGATTCATATTGTCTAGTAGTGGACTACAGACACCTTAACTCATGTTGCAAAACATTTCTAGTACAAAATTCGCATAGTGCTGCACTAATGAATAACATAGTTCGTAAAAAATATAAAATGACATTAGACATATCTAATGGTTTCTTTTGTCAAAATATTGCACCAGAAAGCAGATACTTGACCGCTTTCTCAGTAATGGGGTCACAGAAAATTTCTGTAGGCTCCCACAGGGATTCAAGAACAGCCCAGGACTATTTTCAGCCAGAGTAACAGAGTTACTACAAATGTATGATGATGAGGCATTATCTTATGTAGATGATATCTATCTCACAGACGACGACTTGGAGACTCACTTGAACTTGGGTTCGCAGCAGAGGGTTACAAATTCAACTTTAAAAAGTCTCGAATTGCCCATCTGACAGTATTATTTTTGGGATACGAGTTCTCAAGTGAAGGAAAAAGCCTAGCGGACAACTTCTTAGAGAAGTGCGCTGTACTCCAAGCACCGAAAACGCTGAAGAACTTACAATCGATTCTAGGCTTCCTGAATTTCGGAAGAACTTACATTCTAAATTATGCGGAGAGGGTTAAACCTCTCTACAAACTAATTAAACCTGATTTTAAACTAATCAACTAGACCCAAAAACACGCAGAAATTTTGAGATCACTGCAAACAGACATGTTAGCAAAAACAAAATTAGACACACGTGATGACACACGCAACCTTGTAATCCGAGTCATCCCAGGAAGATGCGGATTCACGAACCTGACCTCTAATGAGGGGGAAAGGTACCAATTGCTTACAAATCACATTTGTACACAAAAGCTGAAATAAAATTCAGTTCAATGGAAAAAATCCTAACTGCGGTTCAGACTGCTATAGCAAAAGAAAGGGCCCTAGCACAAGGTAAACGAATAATAATCGTTACACCCATACCAGCTTTGGAAGCGGTAACTAAAGCGAGCATTCCCAATGCTAAAGCTTTGCATCCGAGATGGATCCAGTGGGTTAATTCTCTTGCTGCAACAGACGTAGTTTACGAATTTGATCCTAACTTAAAGACACTGGAGTTTTTACAATATGAATATGAATGTCCTCTGCCAATTGAAATCCTGCCTCTAGAAGAATACGGAAGTATCATGTATACTGACGGATCAGCACAACCCGCAGTTGGGGGCAAACAAGCTTACAGTGCTGCGTGCGCGATTGTTAAAGGTCTTTGGCACAAAGGAAAATTTAGACCAATGGTCACTAAAACACAATCTCTAGGAGATTGTTCAGCTGAACGAGCTGAGTTGGTAGCATTTAAGATGGCGCTAGAAAATACCGATCGCGAATTCCCCACACTCATAGTGTGCGATTCATATTATTGCGTACAATCTTATGATGAATACTTGCAGAATTGGGTGGAAAATGGTTTCAAAGATGCAAAAGGTGGCACAATTAAGCATAAAATGCTTTGGGAACAAGTAGTTCTTTTACAGAAGGAACTACAAAAGACTCACGTGATACACACTCTGAGTCATCAACGTGATGGCATTCACATTGCAGGGAATTCATTGGCTGATGAAGCCGCGAAGGCAGCTGTGCAAACGGCTTCCGTAGCTGCGATTACTCGGTCACGAACAAAAATAGACAGCGACATTCTACAAGCTGTCAGTGCATCAGTAAAAGATGATAAAAAAACACTCCCAAAAGGCTTTCCAGAAAAGTACTTATATTTAACAGATACAAATAATGTTCCTTTTGCTCGAATCCCTGGAGTGGGGGATAGAGTAATTCCAAACATGAAACACAGGTTAGGACTAATTAAAGCGGCACACAAAGGGCTTGCTTCTGCACACGCTGGCGTTTCCGCAACAATATCACTATTAAAACAGAGATATTGGTGGCCTCGCATGAGAATACAAACTAAGAAGTATTTATTAGAATGCGAAATATGCCAAAGAATGAAAGTATCAACAGTAAAACGACCAGCGCAGACACCCCTTCTCATCTCAGATAAACCATTAGCATGTGTTTACCTGGACCACTGTGGTCCCCTACAAAGGGACGGCAACTATAAATATATCATAGTCGCAGTGGATTCCTGTACGAGATTCATATGGATGTGGCCCCAGCGCTCGGCTGACGCTAAAACTGTTATAAAAGATCTGCGAGTCTTTATCGGCACATACGCAATTGCCATGTTCCATTCTGACCAGGGTCCTGCTTTCAGCTCTCGAGCTTATAAGGAGGCCATGGCCAGTATGGGCGTTGGGTTGCGATACTCTTGTCCATCACACCCCGAAGGGAACAGTGTAGTGGAAAGAAAAAACCGGGACATAAAGCAATCTATAACAGCGAAGGTATTAGGTTCGGGTGATGGGTGGGTCAAACATTTAATTAGTGTCCAACTCAGTCTAAACAATTTGCCAAGAAATTCTCTAAAAGGTTTCAGCCCATATGAACTATTGTTCGGAACTAGAATGTACATTCAGGACCTAAATAGTCAGGTATCAGTGGTAGAAGATAAGAATAAAGACTTTGACATCAAAGATCGTTTGGCTGTTTTACAGGACTTGAATGAAACAAGAAAATCCTTAAGCAACATAAAGTTAAAGCAACAGCCAACTACTACTGAAGAGGCACCACCAGCCCCAGCAAGGCCTGCCTGGATTCCAAAGATTGGGGATCTAGTCAGAGAAAAAATAGCGGTGAAGAAGGAATTTAGGCCTTCTTACAGAAAAGCAGTACCTGTCTTGGCAATCAACGGAACAAGATCAGTAGTACTACCGCCCCTTGCTGGTAAAAAGGAGAACAGAGTTGTATCAATTGATCTGGTAAAACCACAAGCATGTGGCCTATAATCAACAGTAGGCCCAGTGGACTCCCAAGAAACAACAGAATACCCAAATTTGCAACAATCCAAGAGGTTCAAACTGAAAGACTAATCACATTTGATAAACTTGAAGTGCACAGAGAGGGACTATGCAATAATGCCATGGAACTCGTGCCACTTGGAACACAGATTGAACCAGTTTGTCAAGAAACACCAGTCTACAATGATGTGGCATCAGAATGTGCTACCGAAAGACAAATTGAGAAAACAATTCCAACAATTGACAGAACTGCCTCTGGCTACTTCATCAATTTCGACAACTTTTCTGAAGATCAAAATGACTCTGAAGTGACGCCAGAAACAAAGACTTTTAAAGAAAAAGCAACAGAACTCTTTCATCAAATCAAGGAAATTTACCTTATTTCTACATGGTTAGAGTTCTGGTTTGGACTAGGTGTATTTTTCCTCCTGCTTTGGCTCATCATGGTACTTTGTTTGGGAAAATTCATTGAGGGAAAATACAGTTCAATGGACACAGCAAGTCAGAACATCAACTTAGTTCTAAAACCACACAGATCATCCCACGTGAAGAAAAGATAACTATCAACAGTAAATGTCACAGCCATTCCAATACCCGGCGGGGTAGTATGGGACAAAACTGACTATGAAATATATGGTCCGGTCGAAATCCTGAAATATCCTCACCAGTTCAAGGTTTCCTTAATTGACTTTGTAAAACCAAGTACATTTTCTGATGATTGGGATTTTGAAAGTATTAATAATATGATGTCTGATTTAGTGTTGTCAGCGAGATTTACAGAACATGATTATTTACAAGGTTCGTCTAATTATGAACAAATGTACTGCTTCTCACATTACTGAGACCATTACTTACATAAATCTGCACAACCTAGAAATGTTTTTAAATATAACCAATGGGAACATTGTGCTACTCCACCTAAAAGCAGTTCTCAAACATTCTATGAGAAATTCCAGTACTTCTCAGGGTTTAACACAAGTGATGCAGAAACGTTTTATTATAAACTGTTAGATAAAACAGGGTTGAAAACAATGCTGACAAATACTAAATTCATATATTCAGAAGCATTTTATGAAAAAATGATGACATTTGGTTTTGATTTTTGGAAAAATAACATTGAAACAAAAACCATCTGGGGTACAAAAGATTGGCAGGTACAAGGCCTAGAAGCATTATTTCGAGCCTGCATGATCCAAGAACAAATAATGTTCTTAAATGACACAATTCACCAAACAACCTGTCTTGGCCTAGCTAAGATTAAAGACCTTAACAAACCGTCTATTCCAAAGCCAATACCTGATAATGCAACTACAGATATTGAAATAGACGTATCTAAAATTTTACATCTAAACAGAACACATCCTGATTGGAAAAAGTGGTTAATCTGGCCTACTGACACGAATAACTGTCAAGATAGATTCCTGAACAAAACACAGGGGTTAACAATGACCGGACTAGACCCTATATACTCCCAGAGACAACATCCAGGGATAGTAACAACATACAGTGTAGGGAAGCTGTGCCTTGAATGGCTAGAATCATCCACACTGGCAGAAATTAAGCAACACTTATCTTTACCTAAAGATGGTGCTAATTTGCGCGATTTCATTCTGGGACCACGCAAACAGCGTCAAAAGCGTTTCATAGCGACAAGTATATATGCGGCTTACAACGAGGCTTGGAAAGTAACACAAATTGAAACAGCTGAAAAAATACGAGAAATTGATCGTATTAATTTGGAAAAATCACTTTCTGTTGTGGACAATGGGTTAATGACCCTGTCCTCCAGAATATATTCACTGGACAGTATTGTATCATCTGCCATAGATATAATAGATAAAGACTTGCTAATGTTACAGCATGGCCAGTCGCAATTGCGTTCTATTGTACAGTTAGGCTGGACGCTGCAAAATCTTCGTTCAGGCTATGTGCCTTGGCGTTTAATCAACACAACGTCATTGTTTTCCATCTTTAACCTTACTGATAAACAAATCAGCTTGGCACAGAAAGGAGCATACTATACAATCCTGAGCATCGAAAAACTTGAGAGATTACCATGACAATGCCAGAAAGTCCTGTCATTGAATGGATAATACACGGGATTATCACATTTCCGATAACAACTTTCCGATTTAAAAATTGCCTTGAATACATACCGACTGGCCAGTATGAACGTTTGGGTAAAGGGTACATTAAGTCAGCATGGAAATTACCATATACACACACATGCAGTAGTGACAGCAACAAAAATGTATTTCTTAGTGGTGAAAACTGCAAACATTCACTAAGCTGTATAATTTAGTGCCAAGGTATTAATTTACACGGGGCCTGTGAAGGAAATTCAAACAACCTTTCATGCCACCAACATGTCACACCTGCAACGCAGATAGAGCCTTTCTTTAAGCAACTCTCGAACGGGAGTTACATTCTAATAACGAATCACAGCTGTTGTGGCCTTATGCCAGGGAAAGCATATCTCGTACAAGTAACTTCCATGGTCAAATGCTGTATGCAAGCATTGTTTCCAAACGGCCCTGGAGACTCCGAGACTCCCATATGGCCTCGTTTGAATGTCTCTTCTATACGAATTGATACTTTAAGCAGAATGAAGTCTGTGCTTTTGCAGACAACAGTGCCCATCACGTCATCAAAAGAGACGTATGATCTCCAAGTTGGAAGGACAGCATCAGTGATTCATGACCTTTTATCAACAAATTGCCCCGTGCATTTCACAGAAATGCTTAGCGAAATTCTAAATATGTCAAGTGCCATAGGAATCCCAGGCGAATTTAAGACAATTTTTTCGGGACTGTTAACACCATTCAAAGCAATTCTGGGAATCATTCCCAGTTTTGTCCATTCAGTCTTTGGCGGCCTACCCCTGATTTTGGGACTTGTAGCAGGCATTTCATTTTTGACTCTCCTGCTCCGATATGGCAAGCCAAAACACAGACATGACTCCAGCAGGGATGGAAGAAACGATCCTAGCAATACGCTTCCGGGACTGCATAACTAGAGTCCTTGGATTGGCCAGGCTGAGAGATCTGAACATGACCTGGTTTCTTTCATTCAGACCTATATGGCAGACCTGCATCTTACCTGTGCTTCGATGTATGCTATGCTGAGAAGAATGCGTGTTGGACACCTGTCTTGCACTTCCATCAGCAGTACCAATGGATATCGATACTTTGCTAAGTCCTGTAACGGCTCACGCATTGTGTTGTCCCCAGCGGCTACCAATCCTGATGACGGCATTCGTTGAGACTCCTGTGCTATGACTAGGTGGTGACAGTGGAGCGAAAAATAAAAGCAACATCACCCAGGTACGACCTTCTGTGAGCATTGCTGATCCAGACACCGATGATAGCAATCATTCTCACACCTGCCAAGTTACAGCATTATCGAACTTGGTCGAACTGTCACCTGATTTTGTAGACCAATTCTTTGAGAGCCTGTCTGATATGATGTTTTCCCCTGAACAGAAACAATAATTTTTGAAAAGCATTCCGACACACAGCGTTCCCATGAACTCTGAATTCGGCCTTTAGTTTTGATCAACAAAACCTACTGAAAAGTGTTGGAAGTCTATTCCCCCGTTCAACATGAACAATATTTTTTTTTGGGTTTGAGCAAATTTTTCAAAATACTTACCTCTTTTCTGGCACGAAAACCTTTGCTTAAAGTAGAACTATTCATAAAGAACAGAACTTCTATTTTTAGGTAAATCTAGAGACATAATAACTTTACATCAGCCTCTAGCACATATTACAGCAAATGCATTTACATGTGATGAAATTATCTCGCCCTTCTTTTCTGTATAAAGAGATATTTCATGTGTAATTTATTTTCGCAAAATCGTTCACTGATTACATATGCTATCATTTTTGAATGATTTCTATGCTTAAAGACGTACAGTACCTATATTTCCATGTATTTCAAATACGCCATTTCAAATGAAAATATGTATTTTGGGGTGGGTAATGTTACACATGCATCTTATTGCTTTAGTTTTTAGTAATTTGATGGACATAAATTCGTGGAGTGGGTGTCGCGTTCTAATCTAGGACCCCGATCAATACTGTGACCTTATGCCCCTATACGGCTATAATCCATTTATACCCCTATAATGGCATAAACGATCAGAGCCATACTTCAGCCATATTTCTGAAACTCGCCTCTGCAGCTCATTACAGTAGATGACACAGCAGAAGCCACTATCTTAGAGTCCTAGATTACACTCCGAGTTCTTCAACAAGATAAAACTCAGCAACCTGGGAAAGCCCCACTTGCTATGTTTTGATTAGTAATAGAACTCTAATGAGCACTGAAAGGACGATCACTTCCTAGTGACATCTTTATTGACGTCTTATGTCCAAAAACATACGTCAAACAAGGCACCTTTCAGGTATAAATATTACCAACGTTGCCTTAAGCACATGCGACTACGATAACGATGGTGTGGTGAATACAGGAGCAGAACAGCTGTCCCTTGCAGAGCCCAGCAGATGCGAGAAGCCCACGGACGCTGCCCCTCCTCCTCCTTGACGCGCTGAGAGAGACGCTGTCTTTTCTCCTGCCGAGAAAATCCAGCTCCGGCGTTTACAGCCTACTCTTGCGAGTGACTGGGATATCGAGTCCTGAAAGGAGATACAAAACCTCCAACATTCTATTCCAGAGGTATGGTGTTGACTAAACCCTTAGAGAGAATTCTTGAAGCAAACCTTGGCAAAACCAACTTAACTTAAACTGCTACTTACTTACTCCCTCCCAAGTATTAGGCTTAGGTCAGGTACACTGGGGTAGGCGTAGTTAGAAGCACCAGTTGAGCACGTTATCTAAATGTATATATGAATGTATATATTTTATTCATTTTAACTATTGTATGGCTAAGAAACCATATCAATGCTTTTACAGTATTATTTTGCAATCCTCATTTTACTGTACGCACTTTTTATAATAACAAGTCTTGCGATTGTGGCTATTCATTTCTCTTGCATGAGAAGAAAGACTGTTCAATAAATAATACCTTTTATTGAAAACGCCCGTCTCTCTATTCTCTGCATCTTGGTGAAAGTAATGTGCACAACTGACTGAGTAAAATAACTGTCTATTGTTTCACACGACTCTAGAGATTGACTCTTATTCTAAGGAGGAAAGTTGTCATGTTTATGCGGTTGCTGGAAAACTGAATCCCTTCTTGTCTGAGCAAGGGGAGCTGATCACTTCCTATTCAGTCAAGAAAGTTTCCATTGACCTCTGAGGTAGTTGGTACAAACCCAATTAAGTTTAGCATAGTCAGTAGAGACCTGGAAGACCGCACTTCTACGTCCAAACTGCTGTTTATGTTATTCCAATGCGCAGGGCCTATTGGGAAAATAGGAACTACACTACAATATCAGTGATAGCAAACATGGACATGACACAGGAGGGATGCGGAAGGACTTCGTGGTAGCCTGAGTTGGAGTGGTAGAGTCACCAAGTCAGATGGAGCAGCGTTATTTGATGGCTCCAATGTGGCTGAAGCACACCACATGCGACTAATTGCCAGAATTTGGTCGAATTTGTGGCTGAACATACGTTCAGAAGGGCCTTCCACCTCTGTTCATCCCAGTCCAATTTAGCATTAGAAATGGTCATCTTGTAGTCCTTCCTCTACAGGGGAATGTGGACCAGACCTTAGATTTGATGGCTGTAACTAGGGAATGATTGAGTTTGAGACATTCTTTATTGAAGAATACATCTTTCCCTGGAGACCAGGGAAAGCAAAGGACGGACACAGTAGCCTATTGCAAAGGAAAGACTGATCAGCAAATATTTGTTAGCTTTAAAAACTTCGTTATAAAAACATCCTTTTCAAAACAGTTACCACCACGGAAGGGGGAGGTTTACGTGGAAGAACAGCAAGAAAGGTTCAGAACATCCTTAATACAATGTATGTTTCACAGTTGAAATTCTACTTTAATGTTAAGCATCCCCTGTAAATAGAGGTGAGTATATCACTATTGATAGAAGAGAACATATATCTCGCTTTGTCTTAACACATTTATATCTATCATCACCATTTCACAGTCAAGAGTAAGTAACCCGTACATAATTTTATCCTAGGTTGGAGAGATCACACCAAAACATACACAAATACAGTCTGCACATTTTAGTCTTGTTGTGACATGTACTATGATAACTTAGTAGTATGTGTATATATTTATGACCCATATCAACATCATATTCATTCTCTTTTCGATATTTACATCGCCCAAAGAGCCTACCCGTATTCAAGATAGACCATCCTCCTTTCCATCTACTAGGTTATGTTTCATTATCAAATTGAATTATGTTTCATTATCAAAGGGGCATGGAGAGGAGAAGGTAATGATAGAATTAGACACAAGTTATTTGGCAGTGAGGAGTGTACTAACAAGGCTATGGTTCTTACCGCTGCGAGTATATCCGGTAAGTTGTCTTTTGTAAGATCCCTCTGTAGTCACACTGGGAATTTTCTGGTCATTTCTTTATTCCAGCTTATTTCTAATCAGTAAAAGAGACATTGTTTTATATCCAGTCTATATTATTATGTTACGCCTGCGGTGTCTTATATATCTTCTTATTATGCATACCTTTAAAAGCCTTTGGAGTATCTCTCTTCCCTTATCTTTTCTTTGTATCGTGGACTTTGTAGGTTTTGTCCGAAAACGTTCTTGTATTTCAAAGAGCTACCCGTCCCTGGTTGTATTTGTTACAGGTGGGTACAGTGCTAGACGGGAGGCAAAAGCAGAGTATAACTATTCCGAATTCGTCTTGTATTTCTACTTCAACAAACTGCTATATGTTTATATTTTATGTTGCAAGGACTCCCCTACCCAATATTCCAGTGTCTATGTAGTACAACTTCACAAGAGTAGACACTAGTTTTTGCAGTAAAATCAGAGGTGGGTTATATCTACATGCTTCTCAAGCCCCTAGTGCTATGTCCTATTCTCATTGCAGACTATTAGCCCAACCTGATATCACAAATGGTCACTTCCAAGGGACATTTTGCATAATAACAGAATACCCCAGAACGGTAATACCTCTCAAACCATGCTCCTAAACAGAATCCCTGTTGTACAGGCTAAAGACCCGTTATTATTCTAAACAGCCTAACAACTTTCTCCATGGGTTTTTAAAACAATAGCCTTCTATTTGGACAAAAAATAGTTTAACACTCTGAGATAGCATTCTGTGTGCTCAGTTAAGATAGTTAGATACTCTCAAAATAAAGAGAGGAAAACATAGAATTTACACAGAAAGTAGCAAAAACTTGCTTAATTGTGTGCCAAAAGTATATTAATTATGTGCCAAAAAATATTAGTACTACCATTTCTATCATATCCCTAGGATATTGGCTATTTAAAAACCCAGTATCTATGTTTGCTAAGCTCCTAGCCCTGTCTCTCACCTGTGGTTACCGTTGTCAGTTTCGGCGTCTCGGCATGGCTGGTTCCAGGCTGAGTTCGCCATTTTTTGGACCCGCCTTATATACAGATAGTAATTAGCCCATTGGCCGATTTATTTGTGCTCTTGTGGTTGGTTACATAGACTGAGTTTTTTCGGGCGCCATCTTGGACTAGTCAAATTCTGCATAGCATTGCTAGTATGGCGCGTGAAATGTACATTTTATTTAGTCTAACCTACAGTTTGGTTTCTGTAGGAACCGTGACCTCGTTTCTGTGTATTTTAGCACTCGCTGTGCACAAAAACCTCGAGGTACCGATCGCGATGACAAATCAGTATGCCTGATGTTGTAGTACCGAGTTGATGCCGAATTGGCCCCTCAGTATTATCGTAGTGCCGAGTACTAAGTCCTTTCTTACATTTAGTTCGTTATTTGATCTCGTTTTGAAACTAGTAGCAACCTGCAGTTGCATGAGATCTTATTGTTTCCCGGACGCCATATTAGGCTAGTCAATTTTGCATAACGCTGGTAATATAGTGCGTTAGGGGTACATTTCGGCGGACCTTACATGTAATCCTATTTCTATGAGAAATGTACACTCCTTTCTGTGTATTATATCGCTATTATTGGAAAGATATTTCTGTTGTCGATCGCGATGTCTTCCCAATTAGTCTGGCGTCATATTCCCATTTATGTGTCAAGCTGTGTATAAGAAGGTCCCTCAATGATATCATAGTCCCGAATATCAAGACCTTTCTTACATATAATCATATACAGATCACTTTTGTATTAGGTTGCAATTCGCGTGTTCTGCGGGCGCCATCTTGGAACGGATAGCTGCCCTATAGTAGAACCCTTTATATCAGATTGGGGTTGTTTAATCTCGAAGTTATATCATTCAAATATGATTGTGTTGGTTCTCTAACAAGAGCTTCATCAGTCTATGTCCTTAGTTCGATTTTAGGCATGATGGATGGGTAAGCCATTGTGCATGGGGCTGTCTCCTAAGACCTAGGGGTACATTCTAAGTTTAGGCAAACTGGGTGTTGAGCTTCGCAATATTGGTTTTGCATTTATATTTTTGTATTATCCTGATTTAGGGGGTACGTGGGAAGGTGGTGTTTAGGGGAGCAGAGATATTTTTTTATTATTATAATAATAGAACTTAATATTGTTCTATATGGGAGAGTATAAAAAAAGGAAGGATGTGTCTATGTTGAATTCATACCTGGTCACATCATTGACATACTCTCGTTACATTGTTGGTACTCCTCATGACAGACAAGAATAGTTTTTCAAGGATACATGAATTATATATGAATTGTATAGTTTTGATACAGTATTGACTCAGAGCTTCACACAGTTCTTCACACAGTTTTGGCAAAGTATTAATTCTAAGCAATACAACTTATCATATCTTCATAAGAAGTGGTACATTTCACTATCCAAATTCATACCGTTTTTTATGCTTTGAAGTTTACATATCCATCTTGCCTCCCGCTGTCTAAGAAGTACCTCCCGATTACCTCCTCTTATGGGCAGTTGTACATGTTCCAAACCATGGAACCAAAATTCAGGTTTCCCACTATGTTTTTCCCAAAAGTGTTTTGTATGGGCGTATCTAGCATCTTTATTCAAGATCGCTCTCCTGTGTTCTTGGATTCTTGTCCTGAGGTTGCGTTTCGAGCTGCCCACGTATATTAATCCGCAATTACAGCCCAAAACATATACTACAAAAGTAGTCGCACAGTTTATAAAGGATAGAATTTCAAAATTTGGTGAGCCATTGAATGTAAACTGTTTGGTTTTATCTTTGCCATATTCACAGATATTGCACTCCCTGCATGTAAAGAAACCTTTCGGTTTCTGTGGCAGCCAATTGGTATTGGCATCTTTGTTTGATTTAAGATAGCTAGGGCATAGTTGGTTACGTAGTGTTCTACCTCTGCGATATGTCACTGAGGGATTGTTTCTCACATGTAGTTGTAATCCTGGGACCTCTTTTAAAAGATGCCAGTTATTTTTTAGAATTTTGAATATGCTGTTGCTATGCCTGGTATATTTTGTTATAAATCTGACATCTGTGCTTGTTTTGAATTTCTTACGTGATTTAATTTTGAGAGTTTCGTCCCTGGGGATCCTGCGTGTCCTGTTCTCTGCTCTATGGATGACCTCTTTACTGTATCCCCTAGCTTCAAAACGACTCTTGAGTGCTTGGAGATTGATGTCAAAGGATTCTGCTTCGGTGCAATTCCGCTTAAGGCGTACCATTTCTCCAAATGGTATATTTTTGATTGTGGAACTGGCATGTGCACTATTTGCATGCAAAACCGCATTGCAGGCAGTGTCCTTACGAAAAAGGGTACTTTGGATTTTGTTGTTCTTGATATAGAACTTGAGATCCAAAAAGTTTATGCTCTCTCTACTGTAATCCATCGTGAGCTTCACGTTCATGTAGTTCTTATTTAGGTAATCAAAGTAATCTATAAGATCAACCTCAGATCCGGACCAGAGACAGATGATATCGTCAATGTACCTCCCCCAGAACACGATGTTATTGGTCCAGGGGGAGGCACTCTGGTTCCATGCATGCTCCCTTTCAAATTGTCCCATAAAGAGACAGGCATACGATGGTGCAAATTTGGTCCCCATCGCAGTACCCCTCTTTTGGTGGTACCACATATCATCAAACAGGAAATAGTTTTTTGTCAGTACCAGTTCCATCATTTCGAGGACCATTTGGTTCTTAAAGAGCAACTCCGCCCCTTCTCTATCCAGATAGAATTCACTAGCTTTGAGGCCAATATCATGTTGGATGGAAGTGTAGAGGCTTGTAACATCTAAGGTTACAAAAAAGAGATCATTTGACCATTCAAAATCTTGTAATTTGTTCAAGATGTCTTTGCTATCTTGAATAAAAGACGGTAAGTTCGAGACATGTTTGTTAAGTTTCAGGTCTATATATTCTGATAGTTTCTCAGTAGGTGAGCCTATTCCCGAGATGATGGGACGACCTGGCGGGAATGGCCCACCTTTGTGTATTTTGGGGAGGATATATATACAGGGAGATCTGGGGTTGGAGACTAGTAGGTATTGGTATTCCTGATCGCTGAGTAGTCCCATGTCTTTCCAATCTAGTAATTTGGAATTAATTTCGATAGTTAGTGGCCCAATTGGATTGTGTGTCACTTGCTCATAGCAGTCTTTATCAGCCAACTGTCTTTTAATCTCGTGTGTGTAGTCTTTTCTATTCATAACAACAATGTTTCCCCCTTTGTCGGCCTCCTTAATTACTATGTCAGGGTCTTCCCGTAGTCTCTTAAGGGCATCTCTTTCTCCTTTAGTAAGGTTGGAGTCTTTAGATCTTTGTGCCATACTTTCTCTCTCAAGTTTGTATAGGCCGGCAGATACTCGCTCGTTAAAAATGTCAATGTTCTGATGGTATACATTGGGGAGAAACTTGGATTTGGGATGTAATCCACTATCATTAGACATGTTTTCTGTAATCCTACATTCAGAGCGAATGGTGTCTAAGTCTATTTCCAATTCCTCATTTAGTGAGGTTAAACATTGTAAGCCCTTTATCTCAGCGATAGACATGTTTACAGGTTCTACTTCAAAACCCAAATTCCCAGGTATTGAGTTACACATAGGTTTGTTGCAAAAAAATTCTTTTAATTTTAATTGACGTGTAAATTTGAACAGATCTACATGTACATCCGAAAAATCACCATCCTGTGTAGGACAAAACCCCAAACCTTTACACAACAATTTCTTTTCATCAGGATCCAAACATCTATCTGATAGGTTGACAATTCTCAATTCAGACTGATTATTCATTTCCATATCATTATCCCTTTCAATACCATCTATTGCTTTGCTTGTTCTTTTGGTTTGTTCTTCCCTCTCTCTGATCTCCTCACTTGTTCCTCCCCCTCTTCTCTTGTTGGACCTTTGGAACCTCCTGCCACCTCTCCTTGTCTTTTTTGCTGTTGTATTTTTCTGGCCTGATTCCCACTTATTCTTAGTTTCTCCATTTCCTTTTGGAAAGTGGAGGGGCCTGCTTCTAGAGGGAGTCCACCTGGGGCTGTTGCAGAGGATACACTATCTAATGAGGACAGAGAGGTTGTGCTCACTGATCTTAATTCTTCACTATCCTCCCTCGTTCTTTTCCTTGTAGAGTCATCTGTATTTATGTTGTCAAATTTTTTCGCAAAGGTGTATATACGACCATCGCGATAGTCTTTATCATCCCTCTTTATCTTTCTTAGTTTCTTGTCCTTTAGATACATTTGGTGGTTGTCAATTACTTTTTTCAAAAACTCGTAATTTTTTTCAACTAGATCCCGGTTTTCACAGGCCTCAATTTCTTTTACTACATTTTCTATTTCTACCAAAAGTTTAGCCCCCTTCTCTTCAGCATGTTTGATTAGAATTTGCATCATTACACATGAAGCACCCTCCAAATTGGTTTCCCAGTCCTTTAATAAATCCTCACTCAAGTCCTCAAATGTGGGAAAGATTAGGATGCGTAGCCCTCTTGGTACTTTTTTCTGGTGGATGTATTGTTGCAAAGTTACGCCATCCCACCATCGTGATAGTTCTTGTCTCCTCAATCTTTCCAATTTTTGGAACAGTGCCTTCAGTCCTCCGGTTTCTGGCGCATTTGGTATGTTAGAATTTGTACGAGAGTCTTTCCCGAATAGGTCCTGTGCCATTTCCTCGCGTTTATCGTCAAATTTGGACATGTTTGTTGTCTTTCTATTGCTGGTTGGCTGTTAGTGCTTGCTGGTCCATTTGTTTTAAAAACCCATGGAGAAAGTTGTTAGGCTGTTTAGAATAATAACGGGTCTTTAGCCTGTACAACAGGGATTCTGTTTAGGAGCATGGTTTGAGAGGTATTACCGTTCTGGGGTATTCTGTTATTATGCAAAATGTCCCTTGGAAGTGACCATTTGTGATATCAGGTTGGGCTAATAGTCTGCAATGAGAATAGGACATAGCACTAGGGGCTTGAGAAGCATGTAGATATAACCCACCTCTGATTTTACTGCAAA
The DNA here is from genome assembly GCF_964263255.1 of Lissotriton vulgaris. Classification (NCBI taxonomy): domain Eukaryota; kingdom Metazoa; phylum Chordata; class Amphibia; order Caudata; family Salamandridae; genus Lissotriton; species Lissotriton vulgaris. Next base: position 335,673 of record NW_028248075.1, read on the forward strand.
AACTAGTGTCTACTCTTGTGAAGTTGTACTACATAGACACTGGAATATTGGGTAGGGGAGTCCTTGCAACATAAAATATAAACATATAGCAGTTTGTTGAAGTAGAAATACAAGACGAATTCGGAATAGTTATACTCTGCTTTTGCCTCCCGTCTAGCACTGTACCCACCTGTAACAAATACAACCAGGGACGGGTAGCTCTTTGAAATACAAGAACGTTTTCGGACAAAACCTACAAAGTCCACGATACAAAGAAAAGATAAGGGAAGAGAGATACTCCAAAGGCTTTTAAAGGTATGCATAATAAGAAGATATATAAGACACCGCAGGCGTAACATAATAATATAGACTGGATATAAAACAATGTCTCTTTTACTGATTAGAAATAAGCTGGAATAAAGAAATGACCAGAAAATTCCCAGTGTGACTACAGAGGGATCTTACAAAAGACAACTTACCGGATATACTCGCAGCGGTAAGAACCATAGCCTTGTTAGTACACTCCTCACTGCCAAATAACTTGTGTCTAATTCTATCATTACCTTCTCCTCTCCATGCCCCTTTGATAATGAAACATAATTCAATTTGATAATGAAACATAACCTAGTAGATGGAAAGGAGGATGGTCTATCTTGAATACGGGTAGGCTCTTTGGGCGATGTAAATATCGAAAAGAGAATGAATATGATGTTGATATGGGTCATAAATATATACACATACTACTAAGTTATCATAGTACATGTCACAACAAGACTAAAATGTGCAGACTGTATTTGTGTATGTTTTGGTGTGATCTCTCCAACCTAGGATAAAATTATGTCCGGGTTACTTACTCTTGACTGTGAAATGGTGATGATAGATATAAATGTGTTAAGACAAAGCGAGATATATGTTCTCTTCTATCAATAGTGATATACTCACCTCTATTTACAGGGAATGCTTAACATTAAAGTAGAATTTCAACTGTGAAACATACATTGTATTAAGGATGTTCTGAACCTTTCTTGCTGTTCTTCCACGTAAACCTCCCCCTTCCGTGGTGGTAACTGTTTTGAAAAGGATGTTTTTATAACGAAGTTTTTAAAGCTAACAAATATTCGCTGATCAGTCTTTCCTTTGCAATAGGCTACTGTGTCCGTCCTTTGCTTTCCCTGGTCTCCAGGGAAAGATGTATTCTATAAAGAATGCCCATTGAGGTAAAGCAAAATGGGTTAATATGTACACGCTTGGCTATGCAGGAAATTGATGGGAATATTTTGTCTTTTATTTGTTTTTTCAGCCCTGAAGAAACTCCTTGGTAGGGAGTGAAACGCGTTGGCTGATCTCACTACTTATTTTATTGATATGCCTTTTGTTGCCGAACAAAGATAAATAAAGAACATTTCTCTACTTATTTTATTTGGACTCTCATTTTGGTGCGCCCCCTTGAGTATCTAAACTGTTTAACTGATCTGGAGAGCACAGCGACGCCAAACAGCAGCTGGTGTCGGGGTTGGCAGCACAATATCAAACTGACTTGAACATAAACCTATTGGCACTGGAGTTTAGGTGCGGCATTTTAAGGTCCGCTGCTGCTTTTTCGTACAAATACTTAATTGCTACCTGGACCAGCAAGCACTAACAGCCAACCAGCAATAGAAAGACAACAAACATGTCCAAATTTGACGATAAACGCGAGGAAATGGCACAGGACCTATTCGGGAAAGACTCTCGTACAAATTCTAACATACCAAATGCGCCAGAAACCGGAGGACTGAAGGCACTGTTCCAAAAATTGGAAAGATTGAGGAGACAAGAACTATCACGATGGTGGGATGGCGTAACTTTGCAACAATACATCCACCAGAAAAAAGTACCAAGAGGGCTACGCATCCTAATCTTTCCCACATTTGAGGACTTGAGTGAGGATTTATTAAAGGACTGGGAAACCAATTTGGAGGGTGCTTCATGTGTAATGATGCAAATTCTAATCAAACATGCTGAAGAGAAGGGGGCTAAACTTTTGGTAGAAATAGAAAATGTAGTAAAAGAAATTGAGGCCTGTGAAAACCGGGATCTAGTTGAAAAAAATTACGAGATTTTGAAAAAAGTAATTGACAACCACCAAATGTATCTAAAGGACAAGAAACTAAGAAAGATAAAGAGGGATGATAAAGACTATCGCGATGGTCGTATATACACCTTTGCGAAAAAATTTGACAACATAAATACAGATGACTCTACAAGGAAAAGAACGAGGGAGGATAGTGAAGAATTAAGATCAGTGAGCACAACCTCTCTGTCCTCATTAGATAGTGTATCCTCTGCAACAGCCCCAGGTGGACTCCCTTTAGAAGCAGGCCCCTCCACTTTCCAAAAGGAAATGGAGAAACTAAGAATAAGTGGGAATCAGGCCAGAAAAATACAACAGCAAAAAAGACAAGGAGAGGTGGCAGGAGGTTCCAAAGGTCCAACAAGAGAAGAGGGGGAGGAACAAGTGAGGAGATCAGAGAGAGGGAAGAACAAACCAAAAGAACAAGCAAAGCAATAGATGGTATTGAAAGGGATAATGATATGGAAATGAATAATCAGTCTGAATTGAGAATTGTCAACCTATCAGATAGATGTTTGGATCCTGATGAAAAGAAATTGTTGTGTAAAGGTTTGGGGTTTTGTCCTACACAGGATGGTGATTTTTCGGATGTACATGTAGATCTGTTCAAATTTACACGTCAATTAAAATTAAAAGAATTTTTTTGCAACAAACCTATGTGTAACTCAATACCTGGGAATTTGGGTTTTGAAGTAGAACCTGTAAACATGTCTATCGCTGAGATAAAGGGCTTACAATGTTTAACCTCACTAAATGAGGAATTGGAAATAGACTTAGACACCATTCGCTCTGAATGTAGGATTACAGAAAACATGTCTAATGATAGTGGATTACATCCCAAATCCAAGTTTCTCCCCAATGTATACCATCAGAACATTGACATTTTTAACGAGCGAGTATCTGCCGGCCTATACAAACTTGAGAGAGAAAGTATGGCACAAAGATCTAAAGACTCCAACCTTACTAAAGGAGAAAGAGATGCCCTTAAGAGACTACGGGAAGACCCTGACATAGTAATTAAGGAGGCCGACAAAGGGGGAAACATTGTTGTTATGAATAGAAAAGACTACACACACGAGATTAAGAGACAGTTGGCTGATAAAGACTGCTATGAGCAAGTGACGCACAATCCAATTGGGCCACTAACTATCGAAATTAATTCCAAATTACTAGATTGGAAAGACATGGGACTACTCAGCGATCAGGAATACCAATACCTACTAGTCTCCAACCCCAGATCTCCCTGTATATATATCCTCCCCAAAATACACAAAGGTGGGCCATTCCCGCCAGGTCGTCCCATCATCTCGGGAATAGGCTCACCTACTGAGAAACTATCAGAATATATAGACCTGAAACTTAACAAACATGTCTCGAACTTACCGTCTTTTATTCAAGATAGCAAAGACATCTTGAACAAATTACAAGATTTTGAATGGTCAAATGATCTCTTTTTTGTAACCTTAGATGTTACAAGCCTCTACACTTCCATCCAACATGATATTGGCCTCAAAGCTAGTGAATTCTATCTGGATAGAGAAGGGGCGGACTTGCTCTTTAAGAACCAAATGGTCCTCGAAATGATGGAACTGGTACTGACAAAAAACTATTTCCTGTTTGATGATATGTGGTACCACCAAAAGAGGGGTACTGCGATGGGGACCAAATTTGCACCATCGTATGCCTGTCTCTTTATGGGACAATTTGAAAGGGAGCATGCATGGAACCAGAGTGCCTCCCCCTGGACCAATAACATCGTGTTCTGGGGGAGGTACATTGACGATATCATCTGTCTCTGGTCCGGATCTGAGGTTGATCTTATAGACTACTTTGATTACCTAAATAAGAACTACATGAACGTGAAGCTCACGATGGATTACAGTAGAGAGAGCATAAACTTTTTGGATCTCAAGTTCTATATCAAGAACAACAAAATCCAAAGTACCCTTTTTCGTAAGGACACTGCCTGCAATGCGGTTTTGCATGCAAATAGTGCACATGCCAGTTCCACAATCAAAAATATACCATTTGGAGAAATGGTACGCCTTAAGCGGAATTGCACCGAAGCAGAATCCTTTGACATCAATCTCCAAGCACTCAAGAGTCGTTTTGAAGCTAGGGGATACAGTAAAGAGGTCATCCATAGAGCAGAGAACAGGACACGCAGGATCCCCAGGGACGAAACTCTCAAAATTAAATCACGTAAGAAATTCAAAACAAGCACAGATGTCAGATTTATAACAAAATATACCAGGCATAGCAACAGCATATTCAAAATTCTAAAAAATAACTGGCATCTTTTAAAAGAGGTCCCAGGATTACAACTACATGTGAGAAACAATCCCTCAGTGACATATCGCAGAGGTAGAACACTACGTAACCAACTATGCCCTAGCTATCTTAAATCGAACAAAGATGCCAATACCAATTGGCTGCCACAGAAACCGAAAGGTTTCTTTACATGCAGGGAGTGCAATATCTGTGAATATGGCAAAGATAAAACCAAACAGTTTACATTCAATGGCTCACCAAATTTTGAAATTCTATCCTTTATAAACTGTGCGACTACTTTTGTAGTATATGTTTTGGGCTGTAATTGCGGATTAATATACGTGGGCAGCTCGAAACGCAACCTCAGGACAAGAATCCAAGAACACAGGAGAGCGATCTTGAATAAAGATGCTAGATACGCCCATACAAAACACTTTTGGGAAAAACATAGTGGGAAACCTGAATTTTGGTTCCATGGTTTGGAACATGTACAACTGCCCATAAGAGGAGGTAATCGGGAGGTACTTCTTAGACAGCGGGAGGCAAGATGGATATGTAAACTTCAAAGCATAAAAAACGGTATGAATTTGGATAGTGAAATGTACCACTTCTTATGAAGATATGATAAGTTGTATTGCTTAGAATTAATACTTTGCCAAAACTGTGTGAAGAACTGTGTGAAGCTCTGAGTCAATACTGTATCAAAACTATACAATTCATATATAATTCATGTATCCTTGAAAAACTATTCTTGTCTGTCATGAGGAGTACCAACAATGTAACGAGAGTATGTCAATGATGTGACCAGGTATGAATTCAACATAGACACATCCTTCCTTTTTTATACTCTCCCATATAGAACAATATTAAGTTCTATTATTATAATAATAAAAAAATATCTCTGCTCCCCTAAACACCACCTTCCCACGTACCCCCTAAATCAGGATAATACAAAAATATAAATGCAAAACCAATATTGCGAAGCTCAACACCCAGTTTGCCTAAACTTAGAATGTACCCCTAGGTCTTAGGAGACAGCCCCATGCACAATGGCTTACCCATCCATCATGCCTAAAATCGAACTAAGGACATAGACTGATGAAGCTCTTGTTAGAGAACCAACACAATCATATTTGAATGATATAACTTCGAGATTAAACAACCCCAATCTGATATAAAGGGTTCTACTATAGGGCAGCTATCCGTTCCAAGATGGCGCCCGCAGAACACGCGAATTGCAACCTAATACAAAAGTGATCTGTATATGATTATATGTAAGAAAGGTCTTGATATTCGGGACTATGATATCATTGAGGGACCTTCTTATACACAGCTTGACACATAAATGGGAATATGACGCCAGACTAATTGGGAAGACATCGCGATCGACAACAGAAATATCTTTCCAATAATAGCGATATAATACACAGAAAGGAGTGTACATTTCTCATAGAAATAGGATTACATGTAAGGTCCGCCGAAATGTACCCCTAACGCACTATATTACCAGCGTTATGCAAAATTGACTAGCCTAATATGGCGTCCGGGAAACAATAAGATCTCATGCAACTGCAGGTTGCTACTAGTTTCAAAACGAGATCAAATAACGAACTAAATGTAAGAAAGGACTTAGTACTCGGCACTACGATAATACTGAGGGGCCAATTCGGCATCAACTCGGTACTACAACATCAGGCATACTGATTTGTCATCGCGATCGGTACCTCGAGGTTTTTGTGCACAGCGAGTGCTAAAATACACAGAAACGAGGTCACGGTTCCTACAGAAACCAAACTGTAGGTTAGACTAAATAAAATGTACATTTCACGCGCCATACTAGCAATGCTATGCAGAATTTGACTAGTCCAAGATGGCGCCCGAAAAAACTCAGTCTATGTAACCAACCACAAGAGCACAAATAAATCGGCCAATGGGCTAATTACTATCTGTATATAAGGCGGGTCCAAAAAATGGCGAACTCAGCCTGGAACCAGCCATGCCGAGACGCCGAAACTGACAACGGTAACCACAGGTGAGAGACAGGGCTAGGAGCTTAGCAAACATAGATACTGGGTTTTTAAATAGCCAATATCCTAGGGATATGATAGAAATGGTAGTACTAATATTTTTTGGCACATAATTAATATACTTTTGGCACACAATTAAGCAAGTTTTTGCTACTTTCTGTGTAAATTCTATGTTTTCCTCTCTTTATTTTGAGAGTATCTAACTATCTTAACTGAGCACACAGAATGCTATCTCAGAGTGTTAAACTATTTTTTGTCCAAATAGAAGGCTATTGTTTTAAAAACCCTTGGAGAAAGTTGTTAGGCTGTTTAGAATAATAACGGGTCTTTAGCCTGTACAACAGGGATTCTGTTTAGGAGCATGGTTTGAGAGGTATTACCGTTCTGGGGTATTCTGTTATTATGCAAAATGTCCCTTGGAAGTGACCATTTGTGATATCAGGTTGGGCTAATAGTCTGCAATGAGAATAGGACATAGCACTAGGGGCTTGAGAAGCATGTAGATATAACCCACCTCTGATTTTACTGCAAAAACTAGTGTCTACTCTTGTGAAGTTGTACTACATAGACACTGGAATATTGGGTAGGGGAGTCCTTGCAACATAAAATATAAACATATAGCAGTTTGTTGAAGTAGAAATACAAGACGAATTCGGAATAGTTATACTCTGCTTTTGCCTCCCGTCTAGCACTGTACCCACCTGTAACAAATACAACCAGGGACGGGTAGCTCTTTGAAATACAAGAACGTTTTCGGACAAAACCTACAAAGTCCACGATACAAAGAAAAGATAAGGGAAGAGAGATACTCCAAAGGCTTTTAAAGGTATGCATAATAAGAAGATATATAAGACACCGCAGGCGTAACATAATAATATAGACTGGATATAAAACAATGTCTCTTTTACTGATTAGAAATAAGCTGGAATAAAGAAATGACCAGAAAATTCCCAGTGTGACTACAGAGGGATCTTACAAAAGACAACTTACCGGATATACTCGCAGCGGTAAGAACCATAGCCTTGTTAGTACACTCCTCACTGCCAAATAACTTGTGTCTAATTCTATCATTACCTTCTCCTCTCCATGCCCCTTTGATAATGAAACATAATTCAATTTGATAATGAAACATAACCTAGTAGATGGAAAGGAGGATGGTCTATCTTGAATACGGGTAGGCTCTTTGGGCGATGTAAATATCGAAAAGAGAATGAATATGATGTTGATATGGGTCATAAATATATACACATACTACTAAGTTATCATAGTACATGTCACAACAAGACTAAAATGTGCAGACTGTATTTGTGTATGTTTTGGTGTGATCTCTCCAACCTAGGATAAAATTATGTACGGGTTACTTACTCTTGACTGTGAAATGGTGATGATAGATATAAATGTGTTAAGACAAAGCGAGATATATGTTCTCTTCTATCAATAGTGATATACTCACCTCTATTTACAGGGAATGCTTAACATTAAAGTAGAATTTCAACTGTGAAACATACATTGTATTAAGGATGTTCTGAACCTTTCTTGCTGTTCTTCCACGTAAACCTCCCCCTTCCGTGGTGGTAACTGTTTTGAAAAGGATGTTTTTATAACGAAGTTTTTAAAGCTAACAAATATTCGCTGATCAGTCTTTCCTTTGCAATAGGCTACTGTGTCCGTCCTTTGCTTTCCCTGGTCTCCAGGGAAAGATGTATTCTATAAAGAATGCCCATTGAGGTAAAGCAAAATGGGTTAATATGTACACGCTTGGCTATGCAGGAAATTGATGGGAATATTTTGTCTTTTATTTGTTTTTTCAGCCCTGAAGAAACTCCTTGGTAGGGAGTGAAACGCGTTGGCTGATCTCACTACTTATTTTATTGATATGCCTTTTGTTGCCGAACAAAGATAAATAAAGAACATTTCTCTACTTATTTTATTTGGACTCTCATTTTGGTGCGCCCCCTTGAGTATCTAAACTGTTTAACTGATCTGGAGAGCACAGCGACGCCAAACAGCAGCTGGTGTCGGGGTTGGCAGCACAATATCAAACTGACTTGAACATAAACCTATTGGCACTGGAGTTTAGGTGCGGCATTTTAAGGTCCGCTGCTGCTTTTTCGTACAAATACATTCTTTATTGAACCAGGATCGATCCTTATCAGTACTTTTCCTGTTGCGTGAAACAGGGATGGTGAAATTACCTAAAATGCGCTCAAAGGGGCCTTATAAATATGCATTCAATTCGTCTGGTGTGTCAAACTGGTTGACCTCAATTTGAGCGAGGACTGTTTTAAGGTCCATATCTATGACAGATAATATATCAGGAAGAGCAGCTACCTGATGTCATTTCAGGTGATGTTTGTCAGCAGTGAAGGTAAAATCCATGGTGTAAGAGGGCAGATCAAGATCTGAAGGGATGCTCTCTCCTAAAAGGCCTGGGTGGTCACAGAGAGGGGGTTGTCATTGCTTTCTGATCTTTCTAAAACAATCATATCGATTATAGATGGCCACAGCCTTTAGTCGACTAATATGTAATCCATTCGGCTCACGTGATGTGGCTTGTTGTAAGTGTGGACACCTTTTAAATTAGATTTAGTTCTATCATTAAGGGCCCAGAGCCTGTGCTCCACTGTAAGTGCCTTTAATAGGAGAGCGGCTTTTGTTCATCTGTTTATTTGTTTATTTATTTATTTATACCATTTATAGAGCGCACTAATACCAACCAGTGTCCTGGCGCTGAAGTGGTAGCTCCCTGAGTTTCCAGCCTCTAATCTAGGTCGTAAATAGCCAAGTTTTCAGTTTTTTCCGGAATGCCAAAAGGTTGGCACTTTGCTTTAGGGCCAAAGGAAGGGCATTCCAGGCCATCGCTGCCCCTCTAATGAAACTTCGGCCCCCCCAGCGCACCTTCCTAATACGGGAAGTTTATTGGTGAAATATCTAACAAAGGAAGAGCCCAAGCATAATCTTCATCCCTGGTTAAATAAACGTCCTCATTTTCGAGTGGCTCGAATGTTATGCTCAAGTCACTCGTTACAATAGGACATTATTAGTAAAAGCACTGTTCAAGAAAGTTTTCAAGCACCTGTTGCGTTTGTAAAACCATACTGTCCCTGACCCCTCCTACATAGACATTAAAGATGGTTATTACGTGGTTACTTCCAGTGTTCAACTGGATACCCAAGATGTCAAGAGAAATAATGTTAAGTCGATGTATTCAACAGTTTAGTGTGGTTCTAACCCATATGACTAGACCCCAGAGGCTCTACCCCTCTGGCTAGGAATTGCAAGAATGAAAAAACTAAGATAACCTGGCCTGTGGATTGAATTCAGAGGCCAGGCTTCTTGTACTAGATATATATCATAATTGTCCATAAATTGGTTCCAATCTGGAAGGGCTACTTTGGATCTAAGTCCTGTCACATTCCAGGAGACAAAGAGAAGTTGGAGGTCCCTTGTGTAAAGCACCATCACAGCTGGACTGGGAACCAAAACTGGCCCTGACAAACACCTCGGCCGGCACCTAGGCGTGCTAGTTTGGAAGCACCACTCCCATCTCACCGCTGCAGCTTTTCTTACAGTGGGCCGATATTGCAGCTATGTTACAAACCACCCACGGTAGCAAAAACGGCCTCCCAGGGTCCAAAACCGATCCCCACCCTAGCATCCCACTGGGTAAATGCCCGGTGCCCACTACAGCCATTCTGGCCCTGAGTCCCATTACCAGACATCTCAGCTGCGATGATATTTAAATTAAATACTGGAATGACTAAGGGGGGCTTGTCCTGACATCAACCATTGCTTTGGACGTGAGAATTAGTTCTATCATGTCAAAGTTGGAATCAGGGATGACTATCCTTTTGTCACTGATAATGTCATCTCGGATAAGTGAATGACAACCCCTGACGTAACGTATCCAGTGTGTCACTTTGTTCTTTATATATTTTTCCTCTTCATGGCTAATTTAATGGGTCAGCTTAGGACAGGGGCCTCAAAACTTTTCAGTAATAATAGCTACTTATGTTCAATGAAGGTCATCCTGAGCTAATATTAGTATAAGTATTATAATAGTGGCCATATCAGACATGATTACATTAGTTGGCGTCATATGCAAGATGACTAACAGTGATCTCATCAGTGCATCAGGCAGGGTTGCCGGCAATAATGTTAATAAGCCTTTATCAGTTTGGAATGCCTCTTCATCAGAGGTCTTCAAACTGTGGGGCGTGCCTCCTAGGGGGTCGCAAATGCTTCTGCAAGTAAATGTAAATGAAGATGGCCTGGAAGTGCAGCGATGTTTATTTGCTGCATTTCCAGGCTGTTTTTTCATTTACTCGGAAACCCTTGAACTGAGATCAGAGTGCCATGGGGCCGTATGTCAGTGAGTGTGCTGCTGTGGGCTTGGCTGGGCAGTCTCTGGGGTCTTATTTCTGACACACCGGAGTTTTCAAAGGTCTTTAAAGACCATTTGTATATTTACATACTATTGTATGTGTTAGAAGGCGGCCTCAGGGGAGGCAGGAAGTGTACCTGACCACCCTGTGACCCACCCCTCTAGAAATGTAACCGAGCACTGGCGGGAGACTCCTCAGGGGACGAGTCTCGTATCTAGGATCGTACGCACTGCACGAGTACCACTTCAACAAAGGGACACCACACTTGTAGGTTCTTAAGAATGGATCTTTATCTAAAAAGCTTCTGAGATCTTTATGATCAGCAAGGTGGATATGTACAAGAAGAGCAAGGGCTCAAAGAATCTTGATAGGGATAGGGGTAGCGGGACAGTCTTTGCGGATCAGAGTCAATATAGGTGCGTATCCAGCGCGCAGCTCTCAATCCTCGAGCCGGGGGATACGATGTGGTCTTTGGGGTCCAGCCGGACTGAGAGAGTCTTAGGAGCCACGAGTCACTCAGCAGGGCTCAAGCAAGGGTACGGAGGTCTTACGATCTTCAGGGGAGCCACGAGTTACTCAGCAGGTCCCAAGCCAGAGGTCAGAGGTCTTTCAATCTTCAGGGGAGCCGCGAGTCACTCAGCAGGGCTCAAGCAAGTGGTCGGAGGTCTTACGATCTTCAGGGGAGCCGCGAGTCACTCAGCAGGGCTCAGGTGTTCCAAGGTTGCAAAGGAGCCGCGAGTCACTCAGCAGAGCTCAGGTGGTTAGGGCAGAAGTATTTCTCTACCAGGAGAGCCGCGACCACGTCAGCAGGGCTCTTGTCGTTCCGGGATCGAATCTGCCCGATAGTCCCAAAGCCCCCCTTGTTAGAGGTATGACTCCTCTTTGATGTCCGGAGTCTTCGCCGGCAGGGGTCTTAGTACCTGGGGGCCGCTCGTTGGAGTTTCCTGCCACGCGGCCCCTTTGATCCTGTAAAGTCAGGTTCGGGAGGAGTCCCAGACACACAACAGGCGTGGAGCCAGCCCTCAGGGAGGCCAGAGGGGCGATCGAAACCCATCTCCCACGAGGAGGTTGGAGGTGTGATAGAAACTGCTCCTCCTTCTTCCACTCACTGGGAGCGCTGTCCTCCAGCCGGGGTGGCGCCTCTAGGTCTAAGTCACGCTGTAGCTGGGCGGCCATCTTAGGTGCGGGGAAGTGGGCATGCAGGTCTTATGGGGCCGGGAAGATGGAGGGTACGGACGGGGAGGCCCGGGGTCGGGTGTGTTTGATGGAAGGAAGGCTGGCTGGGCCGGGGTATCCCTGGGTTGGGTGTGGTGCAAGGGTCAGGGAGGACCATGCCACGAGGCCGGTTCCAACAGTATGCCTCTGTTATTTTTCTGGTTCCAGAACCCCCTATTCCTTACATTTGTATTTTACATTTACTAGTGTGTGCATGCATTTCATGAAAAGGAATATAAAGTAGAGTTGCCAAAAGAAAATGTCAGCCATATGTTGTTTAAACAACCTGCAAAGACCTCGTCTTGACACTAAATAGGGTTATAAATAAAAAGTATCTTTTCATTTGTAATGGGACATTTCTGTCTTTGTTCCCTTTTAATTATCAGTCAGGAATCATTCAAGCAGCCGTAGGACACAATTAAAATTACTTTCTATTTATATTTGCTGTTCGAAGTGCGTACCTTTTTTTTGTACTGTCTGTGACATCAAAATAATGAGCTGGCAACTCTAATCATAAGACTGGAAGTTTGTTGCAGGATCAGCACATTATTTATTTCCTCCACCCTCGATCCCTGAATAATGCCTTAATAGCAATATATTAACTTATATATGGAACACTACGCCGTCATCAATAACATGCTGAGTTACTTCAAGTGTCTGCGAATGCACCCTGCATTCAGACAAATCACTCCTCATTCTCCCCCTTCACTTTCATGCTCACCCTGCACTCACAGATATCACAATACTCTCACACCATTCACCCGCTCACCCTACACTCGCAGCGATCACTCTGCACTCACAATTCACTTGCGCTGTTCACCCTGTACCTCACCCAACAGTCACACGAGTAAACTACTCACCCCACACTCATGGGAAACTTCACTCACCTGTCCCCCTCACTGCTCAATCTGCAATCTCACTCAAACAAGTCCATCACTAACCATGCATTCATTCGTCCCACTCTGCACTTACATCCGCACCCAAAATCATATGGTCACCTCACTCACCCTGCGGTCACTCCTTTTACCCCACTCTCTCAGTGTCTCATCACTCACCGTGCACTAACATGGGCACTCCTATCACCCACACAGCGCATAGGGTTAATGTGCCTGCTACAAAGAATGGGTGCCATGTGGATCACAGAACTGAGTGTGAGTAAACTATGAGTAGCGCTATTAAAAAATGAAATGTTTGAAAGGGGCTATAAAGAGATGAGGTGCATTGCTGGAGAGTAGCAGTGAGGGAACTAATGGAGGAGAAAATGGGGGAGGGGTGCCAAAAAAGACTGTTACACCATGTGCGGCCAGTGCTAGGGCAAGCCCTGGCTGGGAGTGTTAGCCCCCCGAAGTTCGGGTCTAGTTGAGCCCCTGGTGTGCTGGCAGGATCAAAGAGGTTGCTAAAAATAAAATAAAAAGCCTACTTGTGTTGTGTTTTCACAGTCTTGCAGGTGTGTATAAAATAATGCAATAACAACGTAATTGGATGATAAATGCAAGTTAAACTAACTGGTGATAACTGCACTCTTTTAGGTTATGAAACCTCAGTTAGTGACTACCATCACTGCAGATGTCTGTGTGTGTTAAAGCTAAGCGACACATAATTGAACCCTAGTTGGTGTAGAGGAATAGTGACCTTTGTATTTATAGTCAGGGCCACTGGAATTATCTTGTTTCTAGCTCAAATGGTTCAAAAGTTACAAAAAATGCAGCAACACATTACCTCACAGTGGAAGGTCCTTTCTAAAGGTTGACTGGTCTCCTTTCTGTTGCGTATTGCGATATGTGGGTATTAATGTGGTACTTACTTATGAGGGGCAATAAAACCCAGGGCAGTGTGAACAAGTGTACAAATTGCAAAATAATGCAGTAATGCTATGACGAAATATGCAGCATTATGCAGCATAATTCGCCTTTACTTGCTGCAGAATTTAGTCAACCCTGCTGCATAATTTGGCCTTCTCCTGCGGAATAATTCCAGTGGCCCTGTTTATAGTGCTATGAGGTCCCAGCCTTTGGCAGAAAACACTGTGAATATGTAAATCATTATTTTAAAACAATATTTACATACTGTAAGCTAGGTTGCTGCATCTGTATCCAATGTAGACATTTTTGTAAGTGTCTCCCCTATTCCAGATCTCGGCTGATAACACTTACATTACATCTCAAAAAGAATACATCTTTGCCACCATGAAGCCTTAAGCAGAGCCACTGGAATTATTCAGAAGAAGAGGAACACATTATGCGGCATGTTTGACTAAATTATGCAGCAAGAAAAGGTAAATTATGCGGCACAATGCGTCACATTTTGTGGTTAGCATTACTTCATTATTTTGTCATTTTAACTCAAGGTAACGCTGTCAGGGGAAATAGTTCACCTCATTATTACCAGTTTAACACCCAAATACAGCAGTAAGCAACTAAAAGATTACCAGTGAATCTTTGCAAAGGGCCTTACATTGCTCCGGAACACTTGTCACACTTTAAGTAACTTTTGTTCCTTTTGAGCTAGAATCATGTTTCTTTAGTTCAAATTTGCTGATTATAGAGAAAATGCATTAAACTATAATTATGTGGAAAACACTGCTGATGCAGAAACTCATAATTCCAATGGCCCTGGCTTTAAGTGACTCAATCAATTAATAGCTGGTAAGAAGGCTGTTTTTTTTAACTATCTGCACTACCACCACACCCTTCGCTTTCAGGCAGAGGCACCTCAAAGTCAGTATTAACCATTCAGGGACAGTTTTTTTGTGAAAGCTGAGTCAATGGGGTGGCAGGTAGAAGGCAAGCAGGGTTGCATTCAAATGCAGAGCCCTAATCCTCTCGATCCCTGGGGCCTCACAGTAATGGTCTAGGAGACAGAGGAAAGGAGCGAGATTCATAGATTTTGTCAAAGAGAAGGCCCAGAATAGCGAGCACTGTATGGGAACTTATTTTTATGTTTACAAATGGCCAGAGACAGCTTCTTCAGAGATATACCCCAAAGAAGGGGACAATATAAGAGTTTTTTGGGGGGACATTCATTAGTGAAGTTGGTACTCTGCCAAGTAGACACTGCTGGTTATCATTAAGGAGGCAGATGCAGCAGGACTGGGGCCCAGGGATTTGAGGGGCCCACTGCATCTCAGTTATGACTGTCTACCTTTAAAAAAGGGGCATTGGAGCTTATTTTCCTTTCAATCATTAGGACCAAGGTGATGATCCATCATGGCGGGGAAGAGGTAAAAGATGCAGAGGAGATAGCCTTCTACTCAGGACTGTGGTTATCGTTAGTGCAGCAGGTAGAGTTGCATGGGGTCAAAGAGTGTGAGGGGCTCACAACACCCCAATTATGTGGAGCAGTTTGTTTGGGATAATGTCTGTTTTCGTTTGATGCATTTGCTGTTTTATAAATCTCATATTTAGTGTGGTTCATAAGCTATAGAAAAAGCCTTCTTGAAATCATCTCATAAGCCCCGGGGGAGAAGAGGAGGGGGGGCTGACCTCAAAACATTTTGCTGAGGGGGACTCAGAGTAAAAATGTTTGAAGACCTCTGCTCTACATGGATAAGACATAACAGCTATAGATGTAATGCAGCTGGCACCAAGGTATTAATATTAGTACTACGTCTTCCCAATGCCACCTGATTTTTTATTTATTTTTTTATTTCAAAAGGTTTTATATAGCGCTGGCTACAACCGAGGGTCTCAGAGCAATTTACATCAACATTGGAGATGAGAGGAAACATAAAATAAACAATATATGAGGCAAATAACAACAAACATCACATAAGAATAAAAGTATAAATAGAATAACATAATGATCATCGTGCATAAATCATAATAGACAGCAAATAGTTATGATCAGTGGGTCGTTTTTACGAGTAAACTATATAATAAAGTAGGGAGGACAAGTAAGACAGTCTCCTGAGGGGACGGTAGTATGATGAGGGGGGAACTAGGCTCTAAGTTACCCCAAGAATTTAGTGAGGTGAATTTTAAGGGGTCTTTTGAAGCTGTCATAGGAGGGATTGCATCAAAGGTCTTTGGGGAGGGTGTTCCAAATGGTAGGGACCTTGCCAGAGAAGGAGCGGGATTTAGACAAGCTTTTTTTGAGAAGAGGTGGAATGAGAAGAAGGGTGTTGGAGCTTCTCAGCAATCTGGTGCTTCCAGCGTTTTTGAGTTTTGTTAAGAGGTATGTTGGAGTGTCCTGATAAAGGGCTTTGTGTGTGTAACAAGCAATTTTGTAAGAGGATCTGCCTTCAATGTGGAGCCATTTGAGGGTCTTGAGGGTAGGGGAGATGTGGTCAAAACGTTGACTGTTAGTTGTTAGTCTAGCTGCGAGGTTGAGGACGGATTTGATGGGGGTGAGGTGGATTTTAGGAGTACCAGAGAAAAGGGCATTCCCATAATCAATTTTGGATAGGACGAGAGATTGGATATGTAGTTTGAAGTCGTCTGGGATAAAAGGTTTGATTTCTTTGAGGTGAAGGAGTGTGAAGAGTGCACTTTTAGCTGAGTTTTTTACATGGGAATTGAGTGTGAGTTTATTGGTGATGGTGATACCGAGTGATTTGACAGAATCAGTGAGGGAGAGAGAGCAGTTTAGGGCGTTAAGGTCCGCGATCCATGCTTGGATGGGGAGAGGGTTGCTTTTGGGTTTAAGATGGTTGTTGTGGAACCAGGCTTGGATCTTGGTTAGTGTAGAGTTTTTTTTGTTCAATAAGTTTATTAAATTTTAAGAAGCATATAAATAGTTAAATACAATACAAAGTGATACAAGTGATGGAGAAATCAAGAAGTAAAGTATATTATTTGGTCCAATGACAAACAAATTCCTCAAATAATACATAAGTATAATATAAAAGACAAGAAGGGTTATGCCAATGAACCAAAATAATCATCAAAAGTATCACCATAGTAAAAGAAAAGGAATATATATATATATAGAGAAAAAGGAAACAAGGAAAGAAGAAAGAGTGCGAGAAATAAGACAGTAAGAGAAAGAAAAAGAGAAGATTGGATAGAGTACAAGGGGGGAAGGAAAAGAGATGGAAGGGAAGGAAAGGAAGGATTTACTGCGGTGCTACAAGTATACAACAAAACCACAATCAATTAGACGATACAAAGAGGTACTGATCGACCAACCCTTTCAAAGCCAAATCTATATATGTATCCAAAGCTCTCCAAACACTACTAGAGATATTAGGGGTAAGATGAGCCTCATCCACCGAAGTATGTGCACCTCTTAAAGAAGAACCCCATGCCCACCAAGTATGATATGATATGGAAGAAAAAGACTTCCATTCCATAAGAATCACCTTAACAGCAACTGTCAATAAAAGATCCAACAATTGTAACTCTAAGGTATCCAACGGCAAAGGCTCTCGGGAAGCTAATGGACCCAACATGATCATGGAGGAAAGCTGGAATTGAGATTGAAAAGTTAACATAAGATGTTTATGTATTAAATCCCAGTAGGGTTGTAAAAGTGAACACTTAAAGAACATATGTGGATAATCACCAGCAGTCATACCACAACTCCAACAAAGATCATCATCCTTCAGGTTCAGAGAGTGTAAACGCACAGGAGTCCAATGAAGAAGATTGATAGAGAAGAATTTAGATTGAATTAAAAAAGCGACAATTTTATTTCGAAGAGAAAGCTTCCCAATCAACTGCCAAGTTTCTGGGAATTTCTGCTCAGTGAGTTCCTTATCAAAATGATGCAACCATTTTTGTTGGGTAACAGTAAGCAAGGCAGAGGAAGTGGAAGACAAAAATGTATAGATTCTTGAAGCGACATGCCCAGAGCTAATAGTAGGAGAATTGGGCTCCAGACGCAATTTAGCAAGAGAAACTTTTATTTTTAAAAAGGTATACAAGTCTAAATTAGTGAGAGAAAATTGTTGAGCTAAGGAGGAAAAGGGTAACAGATCATTATTGGAATCATATAAATGACGAACCAGCGTAATCCCCTTAGATCTCCAGTAAGTTATCAATGTGGGATCAATAATAAGCTTAATTCTAGGATTACACCACAATGAAGACACCTCGATTTTTGAGTCGGGGTAGCCATTTTCTTATCAATGGGCCTAACTGCTGCAATAGTGTCTAAGATGATCGTACGAGAAAACGGAATAGATAAAGTGGACGTGGTTAAAAAGGAAGAGCTTGGCAAAGGAAAAGAGAGATCTTGCTCAATCAACACCCAAGAAAAGGCGTGTGTCCAGGGTCAGAGGAAAGCCATAAAGCACCTTGAGAAGCTAAAAAAGCAACTTGGTATTTGTCCCAAACAGGGAAATTACAGCCGCCCATATCATAAGGCTTTCTCATAGACTTATATGCGATTCTAGCTCTCTTATCATTCCAGAGAAATTTAAATGTAAGGGAGTCAATCTCATGAAAAAGGAAGAAGACAATTTCACAGGGAGCATAGAGGAAACACAGTTAATGATAGGTGTAATCATCATTTATAGGGTTTGGAGACGACCCCACCAAGAAATATGTTTAGGGGACCAGGTGTCCAAAAAATGATGCACTTTAATTAAAGTTTGAGCCTCGTTGTAAGCCACCGTGTCATTGAGAGTACCACAAAACCAGATCCCCAAATATTTAAGCTGTTTAGATTGCCATTTAAAACCTGCTGTAACCATATGTGCTGGGAAACAATAAGCATTCAGGGGAAACATTTCCGTCTTATCTCTGTTAAGGTTATGTCCAGAGACACTAGAAAAAAGAGTGATAGTATCTGTAATCGCGGGAATAACCGACACAATATCATCCAAAAAATGAGAACATCATCTGCATAAGCAGCTGTCTTTATGCAATGCGAGCTGAAAGTAAACCCTCTAATATCTGAATGAAGATCAATTAATCGAAGGAGCGGATCAATAGATAATAAGAAGAAAAGCGGAGACAAGGGACAGCCTTGTCGATTACCTTGGCAAAGACTAAAAGACTCAATCGTAGCTCATTTACTCTAATATTTGCTCTAGGTTGGGCATATAAAGACATTACCATGTTAACAAAAGATTCACCAAGATTATGTGCACGAAGAACAGCATGTAGAAAAGGCCAGGAGACCTTATCAAAAGCCTTCTCGGTGTCTAGGGCCAGAGCAGCTGCTGGAAGATTAGACCACTTGGCTGTACCCAAAATATGGCAAAAGGTACGGATATTGTCCCTAGCAAGTCCACCCTTGACAAAGCCCGTCTGAGATGGATGGGCCAGAGTAGGAATATAAGATTCCAACCGCTTAGCGAGAGTCTTAGCAAAAATCTTAGCTTCCATGTTAAGTAGGGAAATAGGGCGAACATTTTTGGGATCTGAGTGATCTTTACCTTCCTTTGGGATCACCACAATAGTAGCGTCTGCCGCGGTACCCGAAACCAAACCTTCTTGAATAAACGCGTCAAAAACAGACTTAAGGCGAGGAACCACAGAAGGAAGAAAGGTTTTCTAAAACATAATGGGAAATCCATCCGGACCAGGGGCTTTACAAGATCGTGTGGTTTTAATTCCATGTATAATTTCCTAAGACGTAATCGAGCTACCCAATTTCTCTCCATCTTCCGTCGACACAGACTGAAGAGGGATTGTTTTTAAAAATTTCTGTCATTTCTCAAGAGACAATTGATCAGTGGGGGTATATAGATTACTATAAAAGTCACGAAAAACCTCAAGAATCTCCTTATTCTGAAATCTTTTAATACCAGAGCTATCAGTAATAGAAGAAATTTGAGAGGACTTGAAACTAGATTCCTGAAATTTGAATATCGCTGCTAGAATTCTACCAGCATGACTATTCAGAAGTAACCGTTTGGATTTCTGGGCCTGAACCCCAATGTGAGCTCTCCTGGTAACGATAGTATTATAGGAATATTTTACGTTTTTAATGGTTTGAAATAATTGTTTATCTTTAGAACGTCGAAAAAGAAGCTCATGCTGTTTAAAACTATCTGCTAAATCGGTAAGTTCTTTCTTGATATCAGCATTTCTTTTCGCCATTACTATAATAATTTGCTCTCTAAGCGTACATTTAAATGCATCCCATAAAACGATTGGAGAGCTAACAGAGCCTTCATTATCAGAAAAGAAATGTTCAATTTCATCATGCAGAGCCATAACTTGAGAATCATCATGTAAAATTTCTGTATTTAGTCTCCAAGAGCGAGGTTCTTTTTTAGGAGCAAGATTTAAGAGAGAAAAGGAAACAGCTATGTGATCTGAGACCAGAATAGGATGGATTTATGGAGTAGATGAAGATTGCACGAGAGACGAGTGAACCAAGAGATAATCAATATGGGAAAAGCTAGAATGAGGAGAGGAAAAGAAAGAAAAATCACTACCTGTAGGATTATGAAAACGCCAAATATCCTGAAGATTAGCAGAAGAGCACATGTTTAACAGTTGTTTGTGAGCTCTGGGAAGACGAAAGGAAAAAGCAGAGTTCCTATCCAACAAGGGGTCTATTGGTAAATTAAAATCACCACCAACTATTAAATTGCCTTTATGAGGTGTGGGGGATAGTTTTTTAATGATCTTTCACCAAAATGAAGGATCATCACTATTTGGAGCATAAATGTTCAAAACATAGAGATCCACAACACCATCAGAAAGTCTAGATAACAACCAACGACCCTCAGAATCATGCTCAGCAGAGACCACCGATAAACCAGAATTCTTAGAAATGAGTGTTATCACACCATTCTTTTTGCCCAGGGCATCAGAACACACAACATCAAGGACCCACTCTTTTCTTAACAACAGAGCCTCCTTATAAGAAACCTTTGTTTCCTGTAAAAGTACCAAGTCCGAAGATAAAGATTTACAATAATACAGAATTTTAGCCCTCTTCACCGGATGATTCAGTCCCCTAACATTAAGGGAGACCACATTCAAACTAGGCATAATCCTACAAAAAAATTAAATCCAAACAACAGCGATGATAAAGGAAGCAATACAAAAACCATGACAACCATCCAAAGACCCACAGGAAACATCACAAAAGGGAAGCACCAACAGAAGATCCAGGAAAAGAAAAAGAAAGAGAGAAAAGAAAGAGAAGAAGAAAAGAAGAGGAAAGAGAAAAGCAAAAAAAGGAATAGAGAGACAGAAGAAAAAAGACCCACCAGGGGAGGTCTATATAGGACCAAATTCATACCAGGGGGGACATGGAAGGGCAAGCAAGAGGACCGCCAGGAAACACATAGTAATTGATCCAACAACCCCATTATAGATAATAATACAGATGAAAGGCATAAAAAGTGATAAAATAAACATAATAATGCATAGATGAGAGAAAACTAAAAGAAAGAAGCTCTCAGAAACCTATTAAATAGCTAAAAAAAGGAAATAAATCGTAATACATACTGTAATAAAAGCATCATGAATAAATACGAACAAGAAATAGCAATACATATATTTCCATAACAAAGAATAAAACATTCAACTCTCTATATATTATATAAGTATGAACCGTACACTAATCATACATAATAAATAGGAAGAATTAATTATACGAGCAGGATAAATGCATGAATACGAAAACAAAATACATTAGGTCTAAAAAACTACCATCATATGATTTAGTCCTATATCCAGAAGAAAAGAGCCAACTAGTGAGCAACAACACTCAAGAAATGTATAATGCAGAACAACATATATTGAAACGAAATAGTTTAAACATATCGATAGATAAGATAACAAAACTAAAGAAATGGACACAGATAACAAAGCATGAATATACACAAATGATTGCAACCAATAAAACCAATCACAAACAATCAATAAGAACAGATTAAGCATATAAAACACAACAAAGAAAAACAAAAGAAAGGAAGGGGAAAAAAACATAGGACAAGACGCAACACCAAAATAAAAGAGAAGAAAAAGAAGCCATATATACCTAAAAAAGGGCAGCCACCAAGAACATAAAAAATGTCAACTGTAAAGCTAAGAAAATCATCTTTAAAACTGGTAATAGCTAAAACCTAACATTTATATCTGAAACCTATTACACAAGTTAGACATAAGGAAGTAAAATTCCATGAAAAGCAAACAGAAATCAAGATCCAGAGTGACCAGGAGCAGGAGAAGAATCCATCTGAGCCTCAGACTGATTGTCTAGAAAGGAGGAAAGATCAGAAGGTACCTCTAGATCAACACCCTTGATGAAATTAATCTGCTTAACACCACTCTTTAGTCCACCCAAACAGGGCAAGCAGAAAATCACCTCAGATTGAATGCTTTGAAAACTGAATTCCTCCTTTTTGACCCACCCGCCAAAGTCCTGATAATGCACAACACCTTAGAGTACTCAACGTTCAACCAACCATTGTGGATTCCGCGAAATCATTGGGTTTAACTCTGGACAGCAACCTCAATATGCAGAAACACATTAATAATGCCACGAAGGGAGCAAACTTTCAGATTAATACACTAAGGAAGTTGAAACCCTTCCTACCTCCCAATGACTTCAAAATGGCGGCTGGACTATGGAAGTGTCTCTCTATGCGGTCTCCCCAGAGCCATTACAGCTCCACTAAGAGCGCCACCAATGCAGCTGCAAGACTCATCACTGACTCGAAAAGAAGGTCCCACATCTCCCCTGACCTAAAATCTCTAAACTGGCTGCCATTTGAAGTCAGAATTCACCTGAAAATAGCCTGCATGACACACAAGGCCTTAAATCACCATGCTCCCAGCTATCTCACACAAAAACTCACAATATCCGGGGTGAACAGATCCACAAGAAGTGCGGAATACCTCCTTTTGAAGCCACAAACATTCAACAAGAAAAAACTTACAAACGATCATTCTCAGGAATGGCACCCAGGATATGGAATGCCCTTTCACTGGACATAAGACTGAACCCCTTCACCTCATCCTTCAAGTTGGAAGTAAAAGGAATCCTTATGACAAAATCCCCCTAAACATAATCCCAGGTTTACGCGACCTTGCTTTGTCAGCCTGCCCTTACTCTGCACCTTACCACTTTGCAGTTTGTATACTCAACAATTTGATATATATATTTTTTTCCCTCATTATACTACTATGATTCACCGGGCTGCTCCTGTTCTGTACCATGTTGTTTTACTTTTGTCTTCATGAATAATGCTGTGCTCTATAGTCTCTCAATGTATGACATAACTAAGCTCTACTACTGTAAAGTGCTCTGATACCCACAAGGGTCTTGTCCGCGCTCTAAAAAACTTTCAAATAAATAAATAAAGAATTGGTCGTTGATGTAATCATGGATTTTAGAAGCCTCTACCTCAGTTTTCAAATCTAAGATAAAAGCAGTGTAAGAGGCCTGGTCAGAGGAGATGGGAACAGAAACATCAGGTGCCGTGGAAGAAGGCACCAAATTATTAGCGACATCCTAATTGCTCGTCATCTCGGCCAATGGGGCAAAGCAGTTACTACAAGGTAAAGCATCCTCAAATGTAGACTGTAGTTGCTAGACAGAATTGGAGTGTACTAGTGATGTTATGTTAGGGGAGATTTATAAAGCGCACGTACACCAACAGGTCTCTTGGTGCTAAGTTGGCACAAGTGTGGTTGTTAACCTCTTGTGTGCTGAAGATGAGCTCAGCTCGTCATACAGCACAGTGGCCGTGTGCTGATGCCGAGCTGAGCTCGTCATGACCTCCGTGGAACGCCCATGCGGGGATAATTACCCCGCTGTGCTGGGCGTTCCATTGAGCGGGCGTGGTCATGACGAGCTCAGCTCGTCATCAGCACACGGCTACCGTGCTGCATGACGAGCCAAGCTCGTCATCAGCACCGCGGCACCGCGCGCGCCCCCCCCCCCCCCGCGCCGTGGGAGAATTAGCCCTGCAGCGAAGGGGTTAACAGTGAGTATGCTTTACCCACAGTATGTTGCTCCTGGGCCTGAAGAGTATGTTTCTTAAACATCCCCTGGATTTGATTTTGCTTGTTTGTGCTGCCTCAAAGTGGAAAACTAATGGGGGAGGACGCGAGGCAGCGGGGGCTGCAGCGAGTATCTCCTCACATTCAACCAACAGATTGTCATGGTGGTCAAGCACACAATTGCTTTGTGGT
Organism: Lissotriton vulgaris; assembly: GCF_964263255.1. NCBI lineage: Eukaryota > Metazoa > Chordata > Amphibia > Caudata > Salamandridae > Lissotriton > Lissotriton vulgaris. The sequence goes on from NW_028248075.1 coordinate 359,710, forward strand.
TTTCTTTTTTACCAACCCCCCCCCCCCTCCCCATCCCCTTCAGTGGCATTCCTTTTTCCCCATTTGTAGATGACAAGGGGCGTATACCAGAGCTGAAAACAGAGCTATGAAATGGTGGATTCGAACATTTTCAGTGAGGCACACTAGAACAATCAAGGCAGCAAGCTTACTTATCAGATCAATGCAAACTGACCCAGTCAAACAGCTTAAGATGCTTAGATGCAACTAGGGGTTGCAAGCTATAGCAAACAACAGTACATTTTGGTTGGGAAAATAGATGTTAGCGGGAGTCCCAGCCTCCTCCGGGTATGGACGGGCCCGCCCTTGGTCCAGGCTTTGTGAAATAGCGCTGTTGATGTATCCCAGGTGAGGGTCCCAGGGTTGTGGGACTTGGAGTCCCTATAGGTGGTGGCAATCAGCTGCGGCGGCTCCCCCGTTAGGCAGATGACAGCGTGGGTTCAGTTATGAAGCACCCACTTAGCAGGTCTTCAAGAAGGTCTGACCACCACCCCCAACAAGTGCAAATGGTTCCAAAGGGAAAAGCAATACTCCCTCCTCTTGTGACTCTAGAATTGTCCCCCTTAGGTTAGAGAGTTTTGTGTAACACTATTGAAGGCTCAGACGGAGACACCCTAGTTTAGTAATGTTTGAGCTCAGCTCAATCAGGAGAGAGGAGTTAGCCTAACTGCTAGGGCGGTCGACCTAGAATCTGTGGAACTGGGTTCGAGTCTCAGCAATGACGCTGAACATACTTTGATTCTGGGCAAATCACTTAGGGCCAGATGTATCAAAGGGTTTTACCCATTCTGTGTGTATGGGAAAATGTGTTCATACATATGGCCCTTAATCTCCCTATGCCTAACAAAAAATGAATGTGTCCTCGTGTAATGCAACTGGTGCTATGTAAAGTGTTCTGATACCCGCTTTGGGTCAGGTTTGTGCTATATAAAACTCTGTAAAAAAAGAAATTCCCGTCTCCTTTGATGCAGTCTCACCACAACACTGTCTACATGTCCTTTTGACAGCAAGTGTCTCCACTCCCTCTCACTTCTGGGATGGGCGTGGTGGTTGCAGAAGAGGCGGTTGAACTTGGTAAGCTGTTCATAGGATGGGTAGTTCGATTGGTAGGCTGGAGATCTTCGACAACTGCAGATACTGGTTGTGGGAGCACACTGCAGGCATTAGACCTACTTCTAGGTCACTTGAGCAGCAGATGGGTAGCCATTTAGACAGGGACACAGCTGCATGCTAGCAGTCACAGTGAGCACTTTGTAAACGCAGCAGTGGTGGCGGTCACATGCACAAGTCTTATCTTTGATGGCAAAGATTTCCATGGTCACAGTTGTTTCACTTTACCAGCGAGGCCACTTGCATTTGTTCTTATTGCACTGCCGCGAGGTTAACGGCCAATCCGCAATTTATGTAATGTAATGTAAAATGCATTTCTATAGCGCATTCTTCCACTCCAAGGAGCATCATTTATGTTTGCCACCTCACTTCTGGAGAGACTGTGCCCATGCTATCGGGCTCACCAATCAGTCTTTGCCGTCTCCATGATTTCCTTGGTTTGACCCTCAGCACTAGGGTCTAGGTCTGTTATTCCAACACCTCCTGCAGGGTTGGTAAGATATTTCCCTCTCTCAGTAGGCCGGCTGGCTTCCAGACAATTAAGGTCAGAGATACAGCTCTCCCAGCAAGACAAGACTCCAGGGAATAACCCCTGTCATCTGGGAAGTTGGCTGTAAGACAGACTCCAGCTCTGGGTGCACAGCAGTCCTCACAGTATGCTGCAGAGCAGAGTGATGCTCCCTGTAGTACGGTAGTCTCCATCCAGCAGCAACCACAACAGAGGCACATAGAGAGATGAGCTTTCTATATATGGCGTATCAACAACCACACTATGCAGTGATCAGTGGGAATACAAAAGGCTGGCTCACCTAAAAGATCCTTTCCACACTGAAAAGGAGACTTCAGTCTCACCCTTCACCGCCACCATCTTCCAAGTGGCGGCACTACAGGAAGGCTAATACACAGCTCCTCTCAGCAAAAGGGCTTCAGTGAATTTCTGAAGGTGTCTTGTCTCCACCCTCCAGCTTTAGGAATGTCAGCAAAACACTTACACTGTCTGGGAAAACAATCTCACCTCCATCTTGTGTACAGGAGCAGATTTGGGGCTTCCAGAATGGAAGCCAGAGGCATCCATTATACGGGCACACTTGTGTACATATTGCATGTACCAAACAAGACACAACATAAACACACACAGCATATATTTGGAATGTTAGCTGAAGGGTTAGGATTAGGGCACTGAAGCAGAACTTCACATTGGTGGGGCCCCCACTCCAGTGACACAGATAAAAAGGTCTGATCATGACTATGCATTCACCAAACACAGTATGCTGTGCCATCGATCTACGTGCTTAACCCACGGCAGGCTGGTAGTCCACTATCAGGACATAGAGGGCATGCTTGACATGTCCCTCCAGGTCACAGGATAGGTCCATGACCTCCATCACGTCAAGGGACAGCTCTATGCACTAGATTACCACAAAGCTAGGGCCAAAATTAAATAATGTCTGGGACACCAGCTACTCACAGTCGAGTTTTTAGGATAGGCAAACTGACATACCTCACAGGGGACATTCCAGTCCCAATAACATGTTCAGGCAATATTATGTTTTCCTAAATTACTATTGCTTCCTGTATGGTCTTTCCACTCTGTAGTTGTAAATCTGATGTTTTGTTGATTCTAAACAAGTGCACATGTGTGTCTTAATGTATAGTCAATGGTCTAAACAAACATTATTTCTATGCACACGTGCGGTAATAGCCGCTCTGCAGCCTGTATACGGTAAACAATGTGGAGAGCTGCTGAGTGGCCTGTAAACCTGATGAGGGGCCTGTAAGTCACAAGCTACAGCCCCTCTACACGAGTTCAGAACAGAAAGGATCAGCCAACCGCAATACCTGAAGTGGTAGTACCTAAGGACAGCTTGGCTCCTTGGCAACACACTAAAAAGCCCTTCACACCCCTGACCCTGGCTGTCTGCAGAACACACCTGAAATAATTCCCACTCACCTGTGTCAGTCTTCCTCCTTTGCCTTCCCACTGCTCAACCACAATTCTAGCAGCACAGCTCAGTTCACCAGAAAACAAAACATGAAAGCAACTACAATTAATCACCTTTAACCTTCCTAACCACAGAAGAATTCATCAATGCTAAAAACTCTTGCCTTTGGGATAAGTCTGTCTAGTCGGGCCAAGCTACCCAGGGGGTGAGCAGGTGTTATCTTGTGTGTATATCCCCCTTACCCTGACTAGAAGCAACGGTCCCAATTTGGACAAAGGTACGTAGGTGCAAAGTAGAGAACCCATTTCTAACAATAAAGTAACATGTCATAAATCGAAATATTCATGTGCGGCAAAAGGATCAAACACTGCTATGAACAATTTGGCCTTAGTAGCTAGCCCGCTACATAACTCAACCCTAGGGAGGAATATAGGGGTAAACATGGCTTCAATCTTTCAATCATAATCAGATTGGGTTTGTCCAAAGTGTCAAAACTACAAAATGTGTCACTTCTTTCTCTCATATTGGCTATGAAGATGGCTCTGCCCGCATTGCCTGAAATTCTTGGCCCGCACCACTTGCGGGAAGTGTTAGCCCCCCTTCCATGACGCCCCCGCCCCCCCCAACGGTTGGGTCTTGTTGCTCTCCTGACCTGAGCACAGGTATCTCGCAGAGCTGCCAAGTTTTCCGGGTCCATCCGTGTGCTGCTCCAGTCCACGTTTTTTTCCTGAAATTCTGGGACTTGTGGTCTTGTTTATTTCATTATAAAACAGGACTACACGTCCCATAATTCAGAGGAAAAAACCTGGACTGGAGCGGCACATCACACAATGACCGCAGCTATGACTAAGACTCACAGGGAAAGTAGAAGCACCCCGGAGCAACACACAGTAAACATTGTACTAGAAATTCACACAAGTGAGACCCCATTAGGAGCCTGGTGAAGAATGAGAGCTCCTGGGAAGACCCATCTATCAGCAGGGACGCAACAACTGCTCCCGGGTGTGATTGGTTCGAAGTTATCTCACTGTGACCAATGAAGAGTGGCCCTCATTGGGCTCTCTTGGTAAAGTTCATAATAAATTGTAGCATATGACCCCCCCTGTGAGAGTGTCTTCACACGTGCTTGTATGGCTGTGTGTGTGTGCAAGTTGTAACAGCCTTAGGGCCGCGCCTTCCCAGCAGCAGAATCCTGTGGAATGAACACCTGTGACGTGCCATGCACTCCACTGTGACGTCACTAGGTCGAGGCCAGCACCAGCAGGGGAATCCTGTGGATGGAACACCTGTGAGGTGCCAGGCCCTTCACTGTGACGTCACGAGGTCCATCCGAGCACCAGCAGGGGAATCCTGTGGATAGAACGCCTGTGACGTGCCAGGCCCTCCGCTGTGACGTCAGGAGGCCCAGCCTAGCACCAGCAGGGGAATCCTGTGGATGGAACACCTGTGACGTGCCAGGCCTTGCACTGTGATGTCACGAGGTCCAGGCCAGCACCAGCAGGGGAATCCTGTGGGTGGAACACCTGTGACGTGTCAGGCCCTCCACTGTGATGTCACAAGGTCGAAGCTAAGTGCAGAGGGGAGGCTTCCGCCTCAGCAGAGACAAGGAGAGGCCACTTTGGGGGGAGAAGGTCGGGCAAGATTAGATCGTCTTTGAGGCTCATCACAGGATCCTTTTGTGGCTAAATAGATTTTTGCTTTTTTTTTAGGTGATTGAATTAAAACTGTGCCTCGCCTGCTCCCCCCCACTTACACTGCCACATCGCCCATAAACCAGTGATGCATGATGACAGGTTGAAGGTCTCTATTGTGACGTGTCCGTGGCATACAAGGCTGGTAACCAGGCAGCCGCCACATTGAACTCATGAGCACCAGACGGAGAGGACCACTGCTGGCGGCCGGAGCCGAGGCCCCCCGAGATGGAGAGGCCAAGGGGGCCGGGGCCTCACAGGCTCCAAAAAGAAATGGGTGGGGCTGGGTGAAAGGAACGAGGTGAGTATAGAAACCAAATGAAAACCGAACTTGAAACTGAACTGAAACCAAACTTTAAACTGACTTGATACTGGCTTGATGCTGACTTGATACTGGCTGGATACTGACTTGATACTGGCTTGATACTGGCTTGAAACTTCTCTCCCTTTTCCTTTCTCTTTCCCGTGTTTCCTTCTCTACCTTACATTTCTAACTCTCCTCTCATATCCCCTTCTCCCCCTTTCTTTGAAGTTCCCTTTTTCTCCATCACTCTAATCCTCTCCCCTTCTGTCACTCCCCTCCCCTTCCCATTCAATCCATTCCGGTCCCATCCTGCACTCTCTTATCTCCTTTTCAATCTCCACCCCTTCCCTTCTCTTCCCCTCCATTCCCTCCCATTCACAGCCTCTTTCCATTCCAATCTGTTCCCATCACCTCTGCTCCTTTTTTGCTCCCCTTCCACATACCCATCCTTTCTTCCTTATTCTTCCTTCCTTCACCTCCCTTCCTCTTCACCATTCCCTCCCCTATCCCCTCACCCATCCCTTCTTCCATACCCTACCCTTCCCCTCACCTCCCTCTCTCTCATTTGTCCTCTGCCCCATTCTCCCTTCCTTTCCCTGCCTTTCTCCTCCTTTCTCTTCTCGGCCTTCTTCCCCTCATTCTTCCTTTCCCTTCAATTCCCTCTCCCCACTCTTCCCTAACCCATCCCTTCTTTCCCTTTACCCCACCCTCCCACTACCCCTCTCCCCCTTGTTCTCCTCCCCCTTTATTTCCATTACTTTCTACTTTACATGATAATCCCCTCCCCTCTGTCACTCCCTCATCCCTTTCATCCCATTCACCACCTCAACTCCCATCCCATTCTGTTACCCCATACACACAACCCCACAAACAACCTCCCACACACAACCCCCCTAACACACAATCCCCCACACATACAACACACACACAACCCCACACACACAACTCCCCGTCACACAACCCCCCACACACGACCCCACACACACAACCCCCCCACACACACAACCCACCCACACACACAACCCCACACACTCACACACAACCCCACTCTCACACACAACCCCCCACACACACACAACCCCACACACAACCCCTGCACACACAACCCAACACACTCACTCACACAACCCCACACACACACTCAACCCCACACACAACCTCACACTCACACAACCCCACACACTCACACACACAACCTCACACACTCACCCACACAACCCCCCACACCCAACCCCACACCCGCGCAACCCCATACACAAACACAACCCCACACACATACACAACCCCCCACACACACAACTCCCACACACAACCCCCACACACACAACCCCACACACAACCACAACCACACAACCACACACACAACCCCCCACACACAACCCCACACACACACACAACCACACACACAACCACACAACCCCACACACAACCCCACACACAACCACACACACAACCATACACACAACCAACCACACACAGACACCCACACACACAACCCCACACTAAAAACCCCACTCACACACAACCCCACACACCACCCACCACACAATCCCACACACACAACCCCACAAACACAACCCCAAACACACACAACCCCACACACAACCCCACACACACACACCCGCCCACTCACAACCCCCAAAACACAACCCCCACACACACACGCAACCCCCACACACACACAAACCCCCCACACACAACCCCCCACATACAAGCCCCCCCAACCAACCCCCCACACACATGAACGCAAAACACACAACCCCACACACACAACTCCACCCCACACAACCCCCCACACACACAAACCCCCACACACACAACCCAGACACAAACACCCCCCCACACACAACCCCCCACACACAACCCCCCACACACAATCCCACAAACTCACACCCACACATACAGAACCCCATAACCACACACACCCAAACACACAACTCCCCCACACACACACCGCACCACACACACAACCCCCCACACACAACCTCACACACACAACCCCCCACACACAACCCCCGACACACACACTTATAAACACACTCAACCACACACAAACACACAACAACACACAACCCCACAATCACACACAAACACACAACCACACACACACACAACCCTAAACACACAACCCCACACACACACAACCCCCCACACACACCACCCCACATCACACACACACCACCACACGTACACAACCCCTACAACCACAACCCCCCCACACACAACTCCCCCTACACACAGCCCCCCACACACAACCCCACACACACAAACCCACACACACACAACCCACACACACAGACCCCCACACACACACACAGAACCCCCCCACACACACACAACCCCACACACACAACCCCACACACAACCACACACAACCCCACACACTCACACACAACCCCCAGCACACACAAACCCCCCACACACAACCCCCCACACACAACCTCACACCCACAGCCCCACACACAAAACCCCACACACACAACCCCACAAACACATAATCCCCTACACACACAACCCCACACACTCACACACAACCCCACACACACGACCCCCTACACACACAACCCCACACATTCACACACAACCCCACACACACACAAACACAACCCCCCACACACAACCCCACACACACACACAACCCCACACACACACAACCCCCACACACAACCCCCCCACACACACAACCCCCCCACACACACATCCCCCCACACCCCCCACACACACCCCCCACAGAATCCAACACACACCACCCCACACACAACCCCATTCTCACAACCCACACACTCACACACACTACCCCCCACACACACCCAAAATCCCCCACACTCAAACCCCCACACACCCCAACACACAAACCAACACACTCACACAACCCCACACACACACAGCCCCCCAAACACATAAGCTCCCACACACACAACCCCACACACACACAACCCCATACACCCACAAAACCCCCCACACACACAACCCCCACACACACGACTCAACACACACAACCCCATACACTCCCACACACACAACCCTACACACAACCACACCCACAACCCCCCCACACAACCCCCCACACATAGCCACACAACCCCACTCACACAACCACACAACCCCCCCACACAACCCCACACACACAACCCCACACACACACAACCCCACACACTCACACACAACCCCACACACACAATCCCACACATACACAACCCCCAAACACACACAACCCACACACACAACCCCCCCACACACAACCTCCCCACACACACATCCCCCACCCACCCTCACACACACCCCCTACACAATCCCACACACACCACCCCACACACAACCCCATTCTCACAACCCCACACACTCACACACACTACCCCCCACACACACCCAAAATCCCCCACACTCAACCCCCACACACCCCAACACACAAACCAAGACACTCACACAACCCCACACACTCACACACACAATCCTCCAAACACACAACCTCCCACACACAACCCCACACACACACAACCCAATACAAACACAACCCCACACACACACAACCCCACACACACACAACTCAACACACACAACTACACACACACACCCACACACACAACCCTACACACAACCACACACACAACCCCCCCCACACAACTGCCCACACACAGCCACACAACCCCATACACAACCACACACAAAACCACACAAACCCCCCACCCCCACCACACACAACCCCCCACACACACAATCCCCCACTCAACCCCCCACACACCACCCCTCCCTTAAACACAACCCCCACACACAAACCCATGACACACAATCACCAACACAACCCCCCACACACACACAAACCCCACACACACACAACCCCACACACACAACCCCACACATAAAACCCCACCTACACACACAACCCCACACACACACCCCCCACTCACACACACAAACCCCCAAACACACAACCCCCCCACAAGCTCACACCCACACACAACCCCACACACACCCACCTACACAACCCCCCCACACACACAACCCCCCCACACACACAACCCCCCACAAACACACCCCCCCCACACACAACCCCCCACACACAACCCCAAACACTCACATACACACCCCCCACACACACAACCCCCACACACTCACAAAACCTACACCCAAACACACACACAACCCCACACACAACCCCCACACACACCCAAAACCCCCACACAACCCCACACACAACCCCCCACACCACCACCACCACACACCCCCAACACACAAACCCACACACTCCCACAACCCCATGCACTCACACACACAACCCCCCCACACACAACCCAACACACACACAACCCCATACACAAACACAATCCCACACACACACAACCCCAAACACAACCCCCCCCACACAACCCCCCCACACACACCCACACACAACCCCACACACCACACAACCCCACACACACAACTCCACACACCACACAACCCCACATACACACAACCCCCCACACACAACCCTCCCACACACAACCCTCCCACTCAAACCCTCCACACACACAACCCCCCACTCAACCCCCCCCCACACACAACCCTCATATACAAACCCCCCACACACAACCCAAAACATACAACCCCTCCCACACACACAACCCCCAACACACACAACCCCCACACACACAACCCCACACACACAAACCCCACATACACAACCCCACACACACAACCCCATACACACACACAACCCCACACTCACACACACAACCCCCCACACACACACAACCCCACCCCACACACACACACACACACCCACACACACACAACCACACACACAAACTACACACACACACAACCCCCACCACACACACAACCCCCACACCCCAACACAAAAACACACACACATACACTATCAACCCCACACACACACAACCCCCCACACACAACCCTCCTCCACACACATCCCCCACACACACAACCCCCCACACACACAACCCCACACACTCACACAACCCCACACTCACACACAACCCCCCGCACACACAACCCAACACACTCACTCACACAACCCCACACACACACTCAACCCCACACTCAACCCCACACTCACACAACCCCACACACTCACACACACAACCTCACACACACACACACACAACCCCCCACACACAACCCCACACCGCACAACCCCATACACAAACACAACCCCACACACATACACAATCCCCCACACACACAACCTTCCACACACAACCCCCACACACAACCCCACACACAACCACAACCACACAACCACACACACAACCCCCCACACACAACCCCACACACACAACCCCACACACAACCACACAACCCCACACACAACCACACACACAGCCATACACACAACCAACCACACAGACACACACAACCCCACAAAAACAACCCCAAACACACACAACCCCACACACACACACCCCTGCCCACTCACAACCCCCAAAACACAACCCCCCATACACACACACTTATAAACCCACTCAACCACACACAAACACACAACAACACACAACCCCACAATCACACACACCACCCCTCAACACACACACACCAACACACACAACACGCATAACCCTACACACACAATCCCCCCCACATACAACTCCCCCTACACACAGCCCCCCACACACAACCCCACACACACAAACCCACACACACACAACCCACACACACAGAACCCCCCCACACACAGAACCCCCACACACACAACCCCCCGCACACACAACCCCACACACAACCACAAACAACCCCACACACTCACACACAACCCCCAACACACACAAACCCCCCACACACAACCCCCCCACACAACCTCACACCCACAGCCCCACACACAAAACCCTACACACACAACCCCACACACTCACACACAACCCCACACCCACACAACCCCCTACACACACAACCCCACACATTCACACACAACCCCACACACACAACCCCCCACTCACACACACAACCCCCCCACAAGCTCACACCCACACACAACCCCACACACACAACCCCACACACAACCCCACGCACACAACCCCACACACACACAACCCCTTTCACTCACACACAACCCCACACACACAATCCCCCACAAACACACCCCCACACACAACCCCCCACACACACAACCCCACACACTCACACAACCCCATGCCCAAACACACACACAACCCCTCACACAACCCGCACACACACCCAAAACTCTCCACACAACCCCACACACGACACAAACCCCCACACAACCCCCCACACACAACCCCCACAACCCCAGGCACTCACACACACAACCCCCCCACACACAACCCCATACACAAACACAATCCCCCACACACACAACCCCAAACACAACCCCTCACACTCAACCCCCACACACACAACCCAACAAACACAATCCCCTACACACACAACCACACACAACCCCACACACACAACCCGACACACCACACAACCCCACACACACCGAACCCCCCCACACACAACCCCCCACACACAACCCTCCCACTCAAACCCCCCCACACACAACCCCCCACTCAAACCCGCCACACACATAACCCCCATATACAAACCCCCCCACACACAACCCAAAACATACAACCCCACCCACACACACAACCCCTCACACACACACAACCCCACGCACACACAACCTCACACACACACACCCCACCCCCACGCACACACACACAGCCCCCCACACACACAACCCCCACACACTCAGCCCCCACACACAAGCCATAACACACAACCACACACACAGAACCCCACACAACCAAACAAACACACAACCACACAAATAACCCCACAACCACACACAAACACACAACCACACACACACATACCCACACGCAGCCCTATACACACAACCCTATACACACGCCACTCAACCTTACACACACACAACCCCCCCACCCCACACAACCCCCCACACACACACAACCCCCCACACACACAACCCTGACACAAACACCCCCACACACACAACCCCCCACACACAACCCACCCCACACAATCCCACAAACTCACACCCACACACACACAACCCCATAACCACACACACAATTCCCCCAAACACACCGCACCACACACACAACCCCCCACACACAACCCTCGACACACACACTTATAAACCCACTCAACCACACACAAACACACAACAACACACAACCCCACAATCACACACAAACACACAACCACACACACACACAACCCTAAACACACACACACCACCCCACAACACACACACACCAACACACACAATTCCCCCCACATACAACTCCCCCTACACACAGCCCCCCACACACAACCCCACACACACAAACCCACACACACACAACCCACACATACAGAACCCCCCACACACAGAACCCCCACACACACAACCTCCCACACACACAACCCCACACACTCACACACAACCCCCAACACACACAAACCCCCCACACACAACCCCCCCACACAACCTCACACCCACAGCCCCACACACAAAACCCCGCACACACAACCCCATACACACATAATCCCCTACACACACAACCCCACACACTCACACACAACCCCACACACACACAGCCCCCTACACACACAACCCCACACATTCACACACAACCCCACACACACAACCCCCCACTCACACACACAACCCCCCAAACACACAACCCCCCCACAAGCTCACACCCACACACAACCCCACACACAACCCCACGCACACAACCCCACACACACACAACCCCATTCACTCACACACAACCCCACACAAACACACCCCCACACACAACCCCCCACACACACATCCCCAAACATTCACATACACAACCCCCCACACACACAACCCCACACACTCACACAACCCCATGCCCAAACACACACACAACCCCACACACAACCCGCACACACACCCAAAACTCTCCACACAACCCCACACACAACCACACAAACACACACACAACCCCCCACACAAAACCCCCACAACCCCATGCACTCACACACAAAACCCCCCCACACACAACCCCATACACAAAGACAATCCCACACACACACAACCCCAAACACAACCCCCCACACACGACCCCCACACATACAACCCAACAAACACAATCCCCCACACACACAACCACACACAACCCCACACACCACACAACCCCACACACACAACCCGACACACCACACAACCCCACACACACACAACCCCCCACACACAACCCCCCACACACAACCCTCCCACTCAAACCCCCCACACACACAACCCCCCACTCAAACCCCCCCACACACATAACCCCCATATACAAACCCCCCACACACAATCCAAAACATACAACCCCACCCACACACACAACCCCTCAAACACACAACCCCACGCACACACAACCTCACACACACACAACCCACCCCCACGCACACACACACAGCCCCCCACACACACAACCCCCACACACTCAGCCCCCACACACAAGCCATAACACACAACCACACACACAGAACCCCACACAACCAAACAAACACACAACCACACACATAACCCCACAACCACACACAAACACACAACCACACACACACACAACCCCCCCACACACAACCTCCCACATACACACAAACCCCCGAAAACACACACAACCCCCCTACACACAACCCACCCCACACACAACCCGCACACACACCCAAAACTCTCCACACAACCCCACACACAACCACACAAACACACACACAACCCCCCACACACAACCCCCCACAACCCCATGCACTCACACACACAACCCCCCCACACACAACCCCATACACAAACACAATCCCGCACACACAACCCCAAACACAACCCCCCACACACAACCCCCACACACACAACCCCACACACACTCCATAACACACACATAACCCCTCACAACCAAACACAAACACACAACCACGCACAACCCCACAACCACACATAAACACAAAACCACATACACCCTCACACACAACCCTACACACACACACAACCCCACACAACTCCACACACACAACCCCACACTCAACCCCCCACACACAACCCCCCCCCACACAAAACACCCCATACCCCACCTCCCACACACACAACCCCCCACACACAAAACTCCCCCACTCATACAAACCCCCCAACACACAAGCCCCCCACACACAAACCCCTCACACACAAGCCCCCAACCCACACAACCCCACACACTCACACACACAACCCCCCACACACACAACCTCATACTCACACACAACCCCCACTCGCCATCCCCCCACACATGACCCTACACACACACACAATGCACACTCACACACACAACCCCCCTAACACACACACACACATAACCCCAAACATCCCACCCCACACATGCAACCCCACACTCACACAACACCACATACTCAAATGCACAACCGTACACACACAACCCCCCACACACCCAAAAAACCCACACACAACCACACAACCCCACACACAGCCACAAACACAACCACACACACAACCCCCCACACCTCAACACAGCACCCCACACACATACACACTCACTCAACCCCACACACACAGCCCCCCACACACAACCCCCCACACACACAACCCTCCAAAACAACCCCCACAAACAACCCTCCCACACTCACAACCTCCCCACACACACATCCCCACACACCATACAACCCCCCTACACAACCCCCTCACACACACAACCCCCCACACACAACCACACACACAAAACCCAGACACAACCCCCCAGACACAACCCCCCACACACACAAACCCCACCTACACACACACAACCCCACCTACAAACATACAACCCCACATACACAACCCCCCACAAACACACACACCCACACACAACCCCGCAACCTCACACCCACACACACACTCAACCCCATAACCACACACACACAAACCCACACACACAACCCCCCACACACAAACCCACACACAAATAACCCCACACAACCACACACAACCCCACAACCCTACACACACCAGACAACCCCTCACACACACCCAGACACTCTCAGACTCTTACGGAAACTCTCTCACAGACTCTAACAGACTCAGACACTCGGACAAACACTCTCTCACATACTATCACAGATACTCTCAGACAGACACTCTCTCAGCCACACTCACAGACACTCGCACAGACTCACAGACACTCTCTCTCACAGACATTCTCTCTCACAAACTCTCACTAACACTCTCTCACAAACTCTCACAGACACTCCTTCACACTCTCACACTCTAACAGGCATTCTCTCACAGCCTCTCACAGACACTATTTCACAGACAGACTCTCACAGACACTCTCACAGACAAACTCTCTCACCTACACTCTCTCACAGACTCTCACAGACACTCACAGACTCTCTCGCAGACACTCTCTCACAGACTCTCAGATACCATCTCTGTTAGACGGACCGGGAGGGTCGGCCGAGGACAAGGGGGGAGGTCTCCGGGGAGAGCCGTCTCCAGCGATCGTACAGACAAGTAACTTCCCCCCCCACAGACGGACACCACACCAGGATAAGGTTCAACGATACTTTATCAGCAATTCTTTAGGTACGGTAGAAGTATACAAGGAGGTCTGGACTCAGGGGTCCCCTCGATTCTGGTCTCTGGATTGGGAAAAGGGTAGCGGGACAGTCTTGTTACCAATAGATGAAAATAGCTCTCAATCCTCGAGCTCGGCGTTCTAGATGATCGGGCCGCGGCGGAGCCAGCAGGTCCCGAGATGGATGAAGGAAGCGACGGTCCGCGGCGGAGCCAGCAGGTCCCGGTGAAGATGGTGGTTACAAACGGTCCGCGGCCACGCCAGCAGGTCCCGACGACGATGAAGGTTACGAAGGTTACGGCAGCGCCAGCAGGCAGGACGAAGGTTCGCAAGGCAGGGCTACGGCAGCGCCAGTAGTCCGACAAGGATGAGTTCTTCACTGCGTCTCTCGACTCCAGGATACAACTGCCTTCCTGCTCTGGAGCTGCCCCAGTTATAGGGCTAGTGCGCTTTGATGTCCGGACCCTCGCACTTGGAGGTTGGGGGGTCCGGGATGAAGGGGTCCAGACACCCAGCAGGGGGGTGGAGCCAGCGCCCGGGGAGGTTGTGGCGAGCGGCACCTGGCGAGGGAGAACCATCGACACCTCTTTCTCCCATTGACCTGCCAAGTAGTCCGCTCACCTCCTGGGTGGATGGTGGTGCCAGGATGTCTGAGGCCTAGCCAGGCCCAGGGTTGGGTCGATCGGGGGCCACGCGGCCTCGTGGCGGAGTGTCCAAGATGGCGCCCAGGCTGGGCGCGCGGGCCAGTAATGGATCGGGCCCACGAGGTCGATATGTTCAGAGGCAAGGGTCCCGGAGGGGACGGAAAACGTGAAGGGGTGGTGTGTGACATTTGAGGGACCGGGCTCGGGCCTGGTCGGGCAGAGGGGGAGCGGCCCTTTACGTGGCCTGTCCAACATGCGTCCCCCCCAGCTGAAGGCGGGGAGAGTCATCCATCCTCTTGGGGACTCTCCTCGTCGAGGCGGAAAAACCGGGACAGGCCATCTGCGTTGGCGTGATCTGGCCCAGGCCGGTGTTCAACAGTGAAGTCCATCCCTTGTAGGGAGATGGACCAACGTAGAAGTTTTGGGTTTTCCCCCCGCATCTGCATCAGCCACTGCAGGGGTCGATGGTCGGTCTGCACCCGGAAGTGGGTGCCAAAGAGGTAGGGCCGGAGCTTTTTGAGGGCCCATACCACGGCGAAGGCCTCCCTCTCGATGGTGCTCCAGCGTTGTTCTCGAGGTAGGAGTCGCCTGCTGATGAAGGCCACTGGCTGATCAAGGCCTTCGGTGTTCAATTGAGACAGGACCGCCCCAATGCCGTGGTCGAAGGCATCCGTCTGGACGACGAATTCCCGGCTGTAGTCGGGGGCCTGGAGCACAGGGGCGGAGCACATGGCGGCTTCAGTTGTTCGAAGGCTGTTTGACAATCGGGGGTCCAGTTGACCTTCTTGGGCTGATTTTTGGACGTGAGCTCTGTGAGGGGCCCCACTATGGTACCATAGTCTTTCACGAACCGTCTGTAATAGCCCGTGAGTCCCAAAAAGGCGCGGACCTCGGTCTGGGTGATGGGGGGCTGCCAGGACTGGATGGCGGCAATTTTGAGCTGCAGAGGGGCCACCAGGCCGCTCCCCACCTGGTGTCCGAGGTAGGTTACGGACCCCTGACCAATTTGGCATTTGCTGGCCTTGATCGTGAGGCCAGCTTGCTGAAGGGCCTGTAGCACCGCTCGGAGGTGGTGGAGGTGGTCGGACCAGTGGTGGCTGTACACAGCGATGTCGTCTAGGTAGGCGGCTCTGAATCCTTCGAGCCCGGCCAAGACCTGGTTGACTAGCCGCTGAAATGTTGCGGGGGCATTCTTCATGCCGAAGGGCATGACCTTGAAATGATAATGGCCATCAGGAGTGGAAAATGCAGATCGCTCTTGGGCCCGGGGTGTGAGGCCGATCTGCCAGTAGCCCGCCGTCAAGTCGAAAATGCTGAGGTAGCGGGCAGCTCCCATGCGGTCGATTAGTTCATCCGCCCGGGGGATGGGATGTGCGTCTGTTCTGGTGACCGCATTCAAGCCCCGGTAGTCGACGCAGAACCGGAGTTCCGGTGTGGTGCCGGGAGCGGCTGCTTTGGGGACCAGTACTACTGGGCTGGCCCAGGGGCTGTCTGAGGGCTCAATGACCCCGAGGGTGAGCATTTTGGTTACTTCTTCCTGAATGCAAGCCCGTACCCGATCTGGTACGCGGTAGGCCCGGTGGCGGATAGGGGGGCTGTCCCCCGTGTCCACGTCGTGCACACACCAGGAGGTGACACCTGGGGTGAGGGAAAACAGGTCGGCGAACTGCAACTGAAGGTCTCGACATTCTTGGCGTTGTTCCAGAGTGAGGGCCTCCGAGAGTCGGACCCCGTCCACGGAGCCGTCTTTCTCCCGAGTCCGTAGGAGGTCAGGGAGGGGTTCGGAGTCTTCTTCGGCTCCATTGTCTGTGGCCATCAGGAGGCTGAGTTCTGAGCGCACAAAGTGGGGTTTCAGCCTATTAGCGTGGAGGACTCGGAGGGGGTTCCGTGAAGACTCCATGTCGATGAGATAGGTGACAGGACCCTTACGCTCGACTACTTTGAAGGGCCCCGTCCACTTGTCTTGCAGAGCGCAGGGCTCGGTGGGGGACATCACCCATACCTGTTGTCCGGGTTCAAATTCGATGGAGGAGGCATTTCGGTCATACCACTTTTTCATGTCCTCTTGACTGGCCTCCAAGTTTGCTTTTGCCAGCTCTCTGAACCGTCGGGTCTGGTTGCGGAGGGTTAGTAGGTATTTGAAGACATCTGGGGGGTTCTTTAGAGGGGGCATTTCCCAGCCTTCCTTGACTAGACTGAGAGGCCCCCGTACGGGGTGTCCATACAATAACTCAAACGGGCTGAAGCCGAGGGACTTCTGGGGGACCTCTCGATAGGCGAAGAGGAGGCACGGCAGCAGCACATCCCACTGGCGACGGAGGGGCTCTTCCAACCCCCCAATCATCCCTTTGAGCGTGCGGTTGAACCGCTCAACGAGTCCGTTTCCTTGAGGGTGATAGGGGGTCGTGAATTGGTAGGTGACCCCACACTGTTGCCAGAGGGACTTCATATATTTGGAAATAAAGTTTGTGCCCCTGTCGCTGACGACTTCTCTGGGGAAGCCCACACGGGAGAAGATCCCCATCAGGGCCCGGCCGACCACCGGGGCTGTCACAGTTCGCAGGGGAATAGCCTCGGGGTAGCGGGTGGCGTGGTCCACTAGTACCAGGATGAACCGATGTCCTTGTTTTGTACGGGGGTCCAGGGGCCCCACAATGTCTATCCCGACCCTCTCGAACGGGGTGGTGACCACGGGAAATGGTTGCAGGGGGGCCTTTAGTTTGCGGCCGCTCTTTCCGCTGGCTTGGCACGTGGGGCAAGATCGGCAATGCTGGAGTACATCATTCCTCATTTTGGGCCAGAAGAAGTGGGTTACTAGGCGGCTGTAAGTTTTATCCTGACCCAGGTGTCCAGCCAGGGGGACATCGTGGGCCAGGTTTAGCAAGAAGTCTCTAAAACGGAGGGGCACCACTAGCACTCGGCTGGCCCCCAACTCCGCGATCCTTTGTTCACTGTATAGCAGATCATTGTCCCAGTAGACCCAATGTGTTCCGGAGGTATCCCCTGCGCTCTGGGCGAGGGCTTGCTGGCGGAGTCCCTCGAGGGAGGGACAGGTCTTTTGCTCTTGGCGAAACTGTTCCTGTGTGGGTCCCCCCTCTTGATGCCACTGGTCGAGGCCAGCGAGGTCCGGAGGTTGAGCTGGTTCTGGGGGGACGGCACGGTCGGTGTCTTCGACTGGGGCGACCGGGGGAGGAGGCGCCGGCCATTCGGGTTCCTCTTGTCGGGGATTGGCACGGGCGGCCATGGACCGGGTGGTGACGCACGCCCAGTCCGGGACGCCCAACATCCCCAGGTGTTCTCTTCGTTCTACGGCTGCCCAGGGAGAGCTTTCAAGGTCATTCCCCAGGAGGCAGTCTACGGGAGCATCATCTCGGACCGTTACTTTCAACATGCCGGAGACCCCTCCCCATTCGAAAGGGACGCAGGCCATCCGACACAGACTTTCCGAGTTATCGGCTGAACGGACAGGGCAGAGAATGTTTGGTATGAACTGTTCTGGGGTCACCAGGTGACAGCGGACGGCTGTTACACTGGCCCCGGTGTCACGGAGGGCTTCGGCCTGTCGTCCATTGATGCTCACCCATTGGCTGTACTTCCGGGTGTTGGCGGGTAGGGGGACCCGCGGGACCATGTCTTTCCCCCCTAAGCATGCTAAAGTCATGGCGGCTGGCTCCCATTCTTGATGCTCTTGTTCGTATCCTTCCTGCTCCTCGGCGATCTGTTCTTCCCCTAGGGCAGCAGCGGCCACTTGGCGGGGTCTTGGGCTCTGGTACTGCGGGCAATTTGGGTCGTTTGCATAGTGGCCGACTCGTTGGCATCGGTGACACGTGACATTGGCTCTGTATCCCGGTCGCGCCGGGGTGCTGCCCCGGTTGGCCGGGGGGGTGGTGCTGGTAGCTGGGGCGACCGGAGCGTTGTCTTTTCCTCGCCCTTGGCCCCCCCCTCCTCCTCGGGGACGGTGTTGACCGTTGTTGTTCCGGTTCTGTTCATAGGACCCATTTTGGCCCACTCTGGTGATTTCCCACCGGTCAGCCTCGGCTGCGAGCCCGCGTGGATCAGTCAATTTGCTGTCGAGGAGGTGCTGCCGGAGCTCAATGAAGCAATTGTTTGATAGATGCTCCCACACCATGAGGTTGAAGAGTTGTTCGTACGTTGTGACATTGCTTCCTTTGATCCAGCCCTCGAAGGCTCGGCTAAAGTAGTTCACGTAGTCCACCCAAGTTGTACCCGGGATGCGGGTGCAGTCTCGGAACCTCTGACGGTACATCTCGGGTGTGAGCCCATAGCGGGTGAGGAGGGCAGCTTTCATGTGGTCATAGGAGGTCATCTGATGGTCCGGGAGCTGTAGCAGGGCATCGCGGCCCTCATTGAGGAATCTCCCCCATAGACCGGCTCCCCAATCGCTTCGGTCGATCCGGTGGGCGGTCATAGCGATTTCGTAGGCCTTGAACCATTGCTGGATGTCGTCCTCTCGGAAGTATTCTCGAACGACATCCTTGGGGATGTGTACCTTTTTCTCTGTTGCCCCTGGGTCGCGGGGTTGCTCGGGCACCCCTAATTCTCTGTTCTGCTTGCGTAAGTCTATCTCAGCTAGTTTGCGCTCGTGTTCATACGCCAGCCTCTTTTCCTCGAGCTCCCTTTGTCTCTGTTTTTCCTCTCTTTCTTCGCGGAGACGCAGGTGCTCTAAGCTTATTTTTTGTTCGGCCAGTTTAAGTTCAATATCCATTTTGAGCCGGGCCATTTCTAGTTCGTGTAGTCGTGTTCTTTCTCGTTCCTGGATCTCGTCTTGCGAGAGACCCGTTCTTTGCTCCTCGGGGGCCGTGGTGTTTTTCCCTACTGCTGCGATGTTTTGGTCGGTGGTTCCCACGGCCCCGGTTTCTGCCCAGGACTCTAGGGCCTGCTTGAAATCGTCTTTGGTACTTAGACCGGTGGTAGCGATACCTAGTTCGATGCAGAATTGTTTTAGTTCACGATGGCTGTACTCGTTCAATTTCTCCATTTGAAATTTCTCGGTGGATCCGCTTTCTTTGGTTGTCATTGTGATTTCGTCGTGGGGTGAGCTACTCTCTGTACGATTATGCGGTGATTCGGATCGCGCCGCTGGCCACCAATGTTAGACGGACCGGGAGGGTCGGCCGAGGACAAGGGGAGAGGTCTCCGGGGAGAGCCGTCTCCAGCGATCGTACAGACAAGTAACTTCCCCCCCCACAGACGGACACCACACCAGGATAAGGTTCAACGATACTTTATCAGCAATTCTTTAGGTACGGTAGAAGTATACAAGGAGGTCTGGACTCAGGGGTCCCCTCGATTCTGGTCTCTGGATTGGGAAAAGGGTAGCGGGACAGTCTTGTTACCAATAGATGAAAATAGCTCTCAATCCTCGAGCTCGGCGTTCTAGATGATCGGGCCGCGGCGGAGCCAGCAGGTCCCGAGATGGATGAAGGAAGCGACGGTCCGCGGCGGAGCCAGCAGGTCCCGGTGAAGATGGTGGTTACAAACGGTCCGCGGCCACGCCAGCAGGTCCCGACGACGATGAAGGTTACGAAGGTTACGGCAGCGCCAGCAGGCAGGACGAAGGTTCGCAAGGCAGGGCTACGGCAGCGCCAGTAGTCCGACAAGGATGAGTTCTTCACTGCGTCTCTCGACTCCAGGATACAACTGCCTTCCTGCTCTGGAGCTGCCCCAGTTATAGGGCTAGTGCGCTTTGATGTCCGGACCCTCGCACTTGGAGGTTGGGGGGTCCGGGATGAAGGGGTCCAGACACCCAGCAGGGGGGTGGAGCCTGCGCCCGGGGAGGTTGTGGCGAGCGGCACCTGGCGAGGGAGAACCATCGACACCTCTTTCTCCCATTGACCTGCCAAGTAGTCCGCTCACCTCCTGGGTGGATGGTGGTGCCAGGATGTCTTAGGCCTAGCCAGGCCCAGGGTTGGGTCGATCGGGGGCCACGCGGCCTCGTGGCGGAGTGTCCAAGATGGCGCCCAGGCTGGGCGCGCGGGCCAGTAATGGATCGGGCCCACGAGGTCGATATGTTCAGAGGCAAGGGTCCCGGAGGGGACGGAAAACGTGAAGGGGTGGTGTGTGACATTTGAGGGACCGGGCTCGGGCCTGGTCGGGCAGAGGGGGAGCGGCCCTTTACGTGGCCTGTCCAACACTCTCTCACAGACTTGCAGACACTCTAATACTCTCACAGATACTTTCTCACACTCTCTCACAGATTCTCACAGAAAGTCTCACAGACACACACAGATACTGTCTCACAGACACTCTCTCACAGAATCTCACACTCTCTCAGACACTCTATCACAGACACTCTCACAGATACTCTCTCACAGATACTCTCTCACAGACACTCTCTAATAGACACTATCTCACAGACACTCTCATGGATACTCTCTCACAAACACTCACACTCAGACACTCTCATAGACACTCTCTCACAGACTCTCACAGACACTCTCTCAGAAACACTGTCTCACACGCTCAAAGACACTCTCATACTCTCTCACAGACACTATCAAAGATAATCTCTCACAGACACTCTCTCACAAGCACACTCACAGACACACTCTCTCACAAGCACACTCTCACAGACACACTCTCTCACAGACACTCTGTTGTGTCCTATGTAGAAAGGCACCACGAGCCAGGATGTATATTTAAGTCTTCTTTATTAATCGTCAGTTCAGATACATCTGTCATGACTCCAGCCAGCCTAGTGTGGTACCAGCCCCACTAGGAGCAGCCTGCCTAGCTGCTCAGCCCATCTCTAACTGCCACATTCATCCCACTCAGTCACCCAGGCATTCCACGCATCACAGGCACACCAACATTCTAAGACCAAGACACACTCCGGCTGGGCAGCTAGAGGCAGCAGGCCTTGAGTACATATACTAGAAAGTATTATATAACACACTCTCTCAGACACTCTCACAGACTCTCAGACACTCTCTCACAGACTCTCACAGACACCCTCTCACACTCACAATCTCTCACAGACACTCTCTCACAGACTCTCACAGACATTCTTTCGATACTCACAGACACTCTCGCATACTCTCTCACAGACACTCTCACAGACTTTCCCACTCTCACAGTTGCTCTCACAGACACTCTAGCACAGACTCACATACACTCCCTCACAGACTCTGACAGATACTCTCTGACAGACACTCTCTGACAGACTCTCACAGACACTCTCTCACTGTCTCACAGACACTCTCACAGACTCTCACATACATTCTCTCGATACTCTCACATTCTCAGACTCACAAACTTTCAGAGACACTCACACTCTATCACAGACACTGTTTCACACTCTCTCACAGACAGTCTCTAACAGACACTGTCTCACACTCTCTCACAGACAGATTCTCACAGACACTCTCTCACAGATACTCTCACATACACGCTCACAGACTCTCAGACACACTCTCACAGACACTCTCTGACAGACTCACAGACACCCACTCAGACTCACAGACACTCTCTCACAGACTCTCACAGACATTCTTTTGACACTCTCACAGACACTATCACAGACACTCACAGACACTCCCTCACAGACTCTCACAGATACTCTCACGGACACTCTCACACACACTCTCTAACAGACACTCTCTCAGAGACAGACTCACAGGCACTCTCTCACAGACAATCTCACAGACACTCTCTCACAGACTCTCACAGACATTCTCTTGACGCTCTCTCACAGACACTCTCACACTCTCAGACTCTCACAGACACTCTCCAGACTCTCTCACAAACTTTCAGAGACACTCTCTCACAAACACTCTCTCACAGACATTCTCACAGATTCTCACAAACATTCTCTCGACACTCTCTCACAGACACTCTCACATTCTCAGACTCTCACAGACACTCTCCAGACGCTCTCACAAACTTTCAGAGACACTCTCTCACAGACACTCCCTCACAGACATTCTCACAGATTCTCACAGACATTCTCTCGACCTCTCTCACAGACACTCTCACATTCTCAGACTCTCACAGACACTCTCCAGACTCTCTCACAAACTTTCAGAGACACTCTCACAGACACTCTCTCACAGACACTCTCTGACAGACAGACTCTCACAGACACTCTCTCATAGACACTCTCTAACAGACTTTTTCTCAGACTCCCACAGACATTCTCTCGACGCTCTCTCACAGACACTCTCAGACTCTCACAGACACTCTCCAGATTCTCTCACAAACTTTTAGAGACACTTTCTCACAGACACTTTCTCTCAGATACTTTCTCACAGATACTCTCTGTTGAAACCTAATGTTGTCAGGTCACCTAGGGTAGCCTGGCCTAGGGTAAGATGATCTCTAACTGAGGCACATGTGTAAAGGTTGCAAACCACCCAGCAGCAATTCAATGCAATATCACTCAAAAATGATGCTACACCAATCTTTGTGTAAAAATACGTTCTGTTTTATAAAAATATTCTCTGCTCTCTTGTCTTCAGAAGATACAGTTCAATACATTTCATTCAAACAGTAGAATTATAAATTTCTTCAAAGTTGCCAAGATATGTCACTATTCAACTTCCCAGCTTAACAGCACATCACCTTGACCTCTAAGGAACAGTGTCTGCACTCCTCTAAACTTAGCTAGACTTGGCTTCTCTGTTTGAGGTTATCACATTTAAAGGAATGATTTCTTGGTTTAGATCCTTCACAGGAGCAGGATTACCACCTTGAAGACCCCCAGTTGGATCAGACCCACTCGCGGGGATATGCCAGAGGAGGGAGGAATATGGGGGGGGTCGATTGGAAGGGCTAGATGGTCCTTCCCTTTTCTTTCACTGTCTAGTGGATGGAGCCTCACTCCGTACAAGCTCCCTCACCCACTCTTCCTTCTGAGACCAGATGAAACAGGTGCCCAGGGTCTCCAGGATCTTCCCCAGCAGGGTCAGGTCAGCAACTACAAGGGGAGAAGGGTGGTGTATCAGTAAGGAGCGTCCCTACACTGGGAGGTCAACCCTCTGATGGTCCTACCCTCGCCTTATGCTACAGCCTTAACTCCAGCTAGCCTTCTCTGGAAAGACAAAATGGCTGACCAGCATTCCGCCTTATATAGGCTGACCCTCAGAGGTCCAGAAGGGACCAGAAGGTTCTGGAATGCCCTACTCTATCCTATGGGACAGGTCCCAGGTATGACAGTTGTGACAGTTGGTAGCCACCATTTTGTGACTCCAAGTGAATTCCTGTCAGGAAAGGCATCTAGGCCTGAGGTGAAAAACTATGAGGGCGAAAGAGCACCTATCCCCCAGACCAACACCATAAAAATTTAGTGGACACAAAATAAGACAAAGGCATGAGGGGCAAAAAGGGGACAAAATTAATAATAAATTGGAGGGACTACGCAAAGGGCCAGACAGGTCTAACACGCGTCCCCCCCAGCTGAAAGTGGGGAGAACTACCCAACCCCTTGGGAGTCCTCATCACTAAGGCAGAAATACCTAGAGAGACCGTCTGCATTGGCGTGGTCCACTCCAGGCCGATGTTCCAACCGGAAGTCCATTCCCTGTAGGGATATGGACCATCTCAGCAACTTGGGATTCTCCCCCTTCATCTGCATTAGCCAACGAAGGGGTCGGTGGTCAGTCTGAACCAGGAAGTGCAAGCCAAACAGGTATGGCCGCAGCTTCTTCAGAGCCCACACCACCGCGAAAGCTTCCCTCTCAATTGTACTCCACTTCTGTTCCCGGGGAAGCAGTCTCCTGGATAGGAAGACTACAGGCTGATCCAGGCCCTCTTCATTCAGTTGCGATAACACTGCCCCAATGCCATGTTCTGATGCATCTGTCTGGACAATGAACTCCTTGGAGAAGTCTGGGGCCCTCAGGACCGGTGCTGCACACATTGCCTGCTTCAAATTTTCAAAGGCTTGCTGACAAGCCTCTGTCCAAACTACCCGTCGAGGTTGTTTCTTTGAGGTGAGCTCTGTGAGGGGCGCTACAATAGTGCCATACCCCTTCACAAAGCGACGGTAGTAGCCTGTGAGGCCCAGGAAAGCTCGGACCTCAGTCTGTGTCTTGGGGGTTCCCAGGCCATGATTGCCTCAATCTTTGCCTGCAGGGGCTGCACTGTCCCCCTACCCACCAAGTATCCAAGGTACACAACCGACCCCTGCCCAATCTGACATTTGCTGGCCTTGATTGTCAATCCAGCTTGTTTCAGGGCCTGGAGAACAACTTGCAAATGTTGCAAATGGTCCTCCCAACTGCTACTGAAGACAGCAATATCATACAGATAAGCAGCGGAGAAACCCTCCATTCCGGAGAGGACCTGATTCACCAGCCGCTGAAAAGTGGCAGGGGCATTCTTGAGCCCAAAGGGCATCACGCAAAATTGGAAGTGTCCCTCAGGCATGGAGAAGGCCGACCTTTCCTCTGCTCCATCTGTCAAGGAGATCTGCCAGTACCCTGAAGTGAGGTCAAAGGAACTTAGGTATTGGGCAGCTCCTAGCCGGTCAATTAATTCATCTGCCCTAGGGATCGGATGGGCATCAGTTTTTGTAACTGAGTTCAGTCCCCGGTAATCCACACAGAACCTCAGTTCTGGAGTGGTGCCCGGTGGAGCGGCTTTTGGCACTAAAACCACCGGACTGGACCAGGGGCTGTTGGAAGGTTCTATAACTCCTAGCTCTAGCATCTTGCAACCTCTCCATGGATGCTAGCCTTCACCTTGTCGGACAGCCGGTAGGTCTTTGACTTCACTGGTGGGCTGTCCCCTGTGTCCACGTCGTGGGTACACAGGTGAGTCCTTCCCGGGACAAGGGAGAACAGCGCAGAGTACTGCCCCAGTATCTGGCGGCTGTCCTCCCGCTGTTCAGGAGTTAGGGATGGGGAGAGAATCACTCCATCCACCGACCCATCCTTTTCTTGAGACGAGAATAAGTCCGGGAGAGGTTCGCTTTCCGCTTCCTCTTCCCCATCAGTCACCATCATTAAGATGACCTCGGGCCTCTCATGGTGGGGTTTGAGTCGGTTGGCATGAAGCACCCGCAGGGGCTGTCGTGGGGTCTTAAGGTCCACCAGGTATGTGGCCTTACCCTTCTTCTCCAACACCTCAAAGGGGCCTGTCCAGCGATCCTGGAGGGCACTAAGCTCTCCAGGCTCCATTACCCACACTTTCTGGCCAGGCTCCAATTCCACCTGGTGAGCGTTGTGGTCATACCACTCCTTCATGACTGCCTGGCTGGCCTCCAAGTTGTCAGAAGCTTGCTTCCACAACTTCGCCATTTGGCTCCTGAAGGCCAGCATGTAGCTCACCACATCCTGGGGGGGTTTCCTGGGAGACTTTTCCCATCCATTCTTCACCAGGCTGAGAGGACCGAGTACAGGGTGCCCATACAGAAGCTCGAAGGGGCTGAAGCCCACTCCCTTCTGTGGCACTTCCCTGTAAGAAAATAGCAAACAGGGTAGGAGGACGTCCCATTTCCTCCGCAGGCTTTCAGGCAGACTTCTGATCATGCCCTTCAAGGTCTTGTTGAACCTTTCCACCAGCCCATTTGACTGGGGGTGATAAGGAGTGGTGAACAGGTAGGTCACTCCACACTCCTTCCACATTGCCCGCATGTATGCTGACATAAAGTTGGTTCCCCTGTCAGACACAACTTCTTTGGGGAAACCCACTCGGGTAAAGATCCCCATTAGGGCCCTAGCCACCACAGGTGCAGTGACAGTCCTCAGAGGGATTGCCTCTGGGTACCGTGTGGCATGATCCACCAGAACCAGGATAAACCTGTGACCAGCTGTTGTCGGTGGATCCAATGGCCCTACAATATCGATGCCCACCCTTTCAAAGGGGGTGCTAACGACTGGAAGTGGTTCCAGGGGAGCTTTCAGCTTCACCCCTGTTTTCCCACTGGCCTGGCAGGATACACATGTCCGACAGTAGGTGTTGGACGCCACTTTCATCTGAGGCCAGTAAAAGTGGGGGACAAGCCGAGCAAAGGTCTTGTCCTGACCTAAGTGTCCTGCCAAGGGTATTGCATGAGCCAATTCCAGCAGAAAGGCTCGGTATCGTTGCGGGACTACCAAGGCCCTTGATGAACCAGGTAAGGGTACCTTGGGTTCACTGTAGAGGAGTCCATCCTCCGAGTAAATATGGTAGTGTCCCGCAATGTCCCCTGCTGCCTGGGCTTCAGCCTGTCGCCTCAGTCCCTCAAGGGTAGGGCACTCCTTCTGGCCCTTACAGAACTCCTCTCTGGTAGGCCCTCCTTCTACATGCCACTCAGCAGGGATGGGTAGGTCCTCCAGAGAGACTACTTCCCCCTCCACGGACTCCTGGTCCACCACCGCAGGTGGCCGATCTGTCACATGGGGTGTGGAAGCCGAAGCAGGCTCTTGCTGTCTTCGGATCTGTCCCTTTTTGGCAGCGGGTTGGGCCATTGTTCCAGGCTCCAACCCAGGCGAACTCCCTCTCCGGGCAGTCGCAGACCTTGTACTTACACAGGCCCAGTCAGGTGTACCCAGCATCGCAGAATGCGTCCGGTATTCCACCTCTCTCCAAGCATTGTGCTCCATATCATTCCCCAGCAGACAATCAACTGGCACGGCAGGGCTTACGGCAACTCGAAGTGAACCTGCAACCCCTTCCCACTCAAAGAGAGCCTCAGCCACGGGATAGTGGCCCATTCTGCCATCAGCCATAGCGGCGGGGTGGAGTACATTGGGAACCACCTGCTCTGGAGACACCAGTTGACTCCTCACCATAGTCATACTGGCTCCTGTATCTCTCAGAGCCTCCCCTCTCTGGCCATTGATGGTGATCCATTGCCCATACTTAGCAGTATTTGGGGGCACCTGGGTCTTAGGAACCATCTCCCGTTCTCCCAGGGACACTAAGGTGACACCCGCCCACTCACCCCCCTTATCTAAGGGCAACTCCTCCCCGAGCGCTACACTAGCCACTCCCGGGGGTTTTCCTTCAGTGGGAGGGGGTGGTCTCTTTGGGCATCTGACATCTCCCTTATAATGTCCAACACCACCACACTCGAAGGAGTGGACAACCCTTGGCTGCTGGCTTTGGCCAGGATGAGGGTTTCTGGGCGGGTTAGCCTTAGGGGTGAAACCTGTTCCCTTTCCCTGAAAATTGTTTTGGGGACCATTAGAGAACTCCCGTTTTTATCTCCCCCCTCCTTCTTCTGGGGGGCGCCCTGTCCGGCCTTTTGGGAATCCCCTCCAGTCCCCTTTGAGGACACCCGAGTACTTGCCCAGATGTCCGCCTCCTCTGCAAGCTTCCGGGGGTTGGTCAGCTTGATGTCCACCAGGTGTTGGCGCAGCTCGGGAAAGCATTTCTCGAGTAGGTGCTCTTTCAAAAATAGATCATACAACCCCTCATAATCCTTCACCTCACTGCCCTGTACCCAGCCCTCCAATACCTTCCTTGCATAATCTAGGAAGTCCACCCAGTTCTGGGTGCTTAACTTGTGGCTCCCCCTGAACTTCTGGCGATACTTCTCTGGTGTTAACCCAAACTTCCTGATCAATGCTAGCTTCATGGTGGGGTAGTTGGTCTGCTCCTCTGGTTCTAAGGTTAGCAAGGTGTCCCGACCAGTAGGAGGCCTGTACTTGTACAACCCCCCCCCCCCCCAGTGCTTCTCCTGCACCCCATGGGCTCTTAAGGAGACCTCATAGGCAGCCAACCATTTGGCTATATCATCCCCTTGACTATAGCTAGCAATTAGGTCTTTAGGCAAGTAGGGTCTGGACTCCCTGGCTGGTTCTCTGGATTTGCTGACACCATTCGGAGTAGGAGAGGGTCCCCGTTGCAGGGCTTGGAGTTCTAACTCCTTCAGTTTGAACTCATGAGCCATCCTCCGCTCTTCCCTCTCCTGTTCTAGCCTGGCCAACTCCCATTTTAATTGCCTCATTTCCCTCCTGTCAGTGAGCTCTGCTTCGGTCAAGCTTCCCCCGGAGACACTACTGCCCCTCCTAGAGTAGGACACTGGTCCTGGGAGTAGGTTTTCCACCTCTGAGTGGAATAATCCATCTACCTCTATGACCGTGTCCCGGTCTGTCCCTTCATCCTCCTCCTTCCCTTATCTGTGTGCTTCCACCCAAGCCCTTAAACTGGTCTGGAGTTCCCCCTTCTTGGCACCACGCTTAAAAAACCCCCCCATTTGTTGGCAGAAATCTTTTAGTTGGGCCACAGAGTAAGTGTCCAGTTCTTCCAGCGCAAATTCCATTTTGCAAAAGGCAATTCCAGGTTACACACACAAGAAGAATAGAGTTACAAGGGCAACCTGAAGCTACCTCCACCCCACCACCAGGAACAAATTTGGAAAAAGCAAAAGTAAAAATTAGGAGGGCCGCTAGGAGAAAACTCCAGGTGTAGGTTAGTGGATTACACTCAATTACTGCAGAGTAGTCGCAACCACAGTCAACATCCCACCGCTAGACACCAATTTGTTGGAACCTAATGTTGTCAGGTCACCTAGGGTAGCCTGGCCTAGGGTAAGACGATCTCTAACTGAGGCACATGTGTAAAGGTTGCAAACCACCCAGCAGTAATTCAATGCAATATCACTCAAAAATGACGCTACACCAATCTTTGTGTAAAATACGTTCTGTTTTATAAAAATATTCTCTGCTCTCTTGTCTTCAGAAGATACAATTCAATACATTTCATTCAAACAATAGAATTATACATTTCTTCAAAGTTGCCAAGATATGTCACTATTCAACTTCCCAGCTTAACAACACATCACCTTGACCTCTAAGGAGCAGTGTCTGCACTCCTCTAAACTTAGCTAGACTTGGCTTCTCTGTTTGAGGTTATCACATTTAAAGGAATGATTTCTTGGTTTAGATCCTTCACAGGGACAGATTAGCGTAGACAGCTTCTCAACTTTAACTTTCCCTCCTTTTGCCTGTAAACAGGGCTAACCAAAAGCTTTAGACAATTCTGACAGTTATTTCAAGTAAACATAAATCAACCTTTAGCTGTTAGCCCAGAGTTTCACAGAGAGAGTGCTACCATCATTCCTAAAACCTTTCCCTCTCACGGGCGGATGGCATTAATCATCTCAGGAACCCCCAGTCAGGTATATAACTTGTTTCTTATTTACTGTACAGAGAAGTCCTCCACCCGCCCTCAAGCACAGACTGTCTGCTAGTGCCAACTCCTTATACGCCTGGCTGAATGAGGGCAGCTTAGTCGCTGTTCTTAAATTCTCTCCACTCCTAGCTTTGTGGGAGATTCTCCGCTCTAACCAGTTCCGAATTGTATGCTGATTACTTCCGTTGCTTCCCCTCCCTCTCCTCACCTATTTCACTCACTGGCCGGCTTTAGTCGGTGGGAGGGCTCCGCTAACAGGAGGGTTCAGTCTTCTCCCTCAGACACCAAGGATCTTAGAGCCGTTCTCCCCGGTGGTAGGGAGGACTCCGCCCACGTCCTCGGACGGCCGCTCCTCCCGCTGAACTCCCGCGGGAAAAGTACACCTCAGTCTCCTTCAGCGCTTCCCCTCACCTCACCTTCGCGTAGGCTGACGGAAGCACTACTCTTCCTGACCTGCGCAGGAGTCGCGCAACTACGCCGCCTCTCTCTTCAGGGCTGGCGCTACAGGCTGATCCTCCCCAGGGACACTCCTACCAGTCCCGCCTCCGCTACGCCGGCCCCAGGGAGAGACGCTTCTCTCTCTCTTCCACGCAGAAGCGGAACCAGAACACCACTGCTCGGCGGCTTCCCCGAGCCTCCCTTCCGAGCTGAAGCGGAACCAGAACACCACTGCTCGGAGGTTTCCCCGAGCCTCTCTGCCACAAAAGCCGATGAACCGCTTGAAGACGAACACAGGAGGCACTCGGTAGGGACGTGGTAATCTCCCTCAGCGCCCGCCAGAATTTGACCTTAATGAGGGTAAGGAGAGAGTCGGGAGTCGGGTTGCTCTGTGGCTCTATCCCTATTGACGTCCTGGAGCAGGATTACCACCTTGAAGACCCCCAGTTGGATCAGACCCACTCGCGGGGATATGCCAGAGGAGGGAGGAATATGGGGGGGGGGTCGATTGGAAGGGCTAGATGGTCCTTCCCTTTTCTTTCACTGTCCAGTGGATGGAGCCTCACTCCATACAAGCTCCCTCACCCACTCTTCCTTCTGAGACCAGATGAAACAGGTGCCCAGGGTCTCCAGGATCTATCCCAGCAGGGTCAGGTCAGCAACTACAAGGGGAGAAGGGTGGTGTATCAGTAAGGAGCGTCCCTACACTGGGAGGTCAACCCTCTGATGGTCCTACCCTCGCCTTATGCTACAGCCTTAACTCCAGCTAGCCTTCTCTGGAAAGATAAAATGGCTGACCAGCATTCCGCCTTATATAGGCTGACCCTCAGAGGTCCAGAAGGGACCAGAAGGTTCTGGAATGCCCTACTCTATCCTATGGGACAGGTCCCAGGTATGACAGTTGTGACAGTTGGTAGCCACCATTTTGTGACTCCAAGTGAAATCCTGTCAGGAAAGGCATCTAGGCCTGAGGTGAAAAACTATGAGGGCGAAAGAGCACCTATCCCCCAGACCAACACCATAAACATTTAGTGGACACAAAATAAAACAAAGGCATGAGGGGCAAAAAGGGAACAAAATGAATAATAAATTGGGGGGACTACGCAAAGGGCCAGACAGGTCTAACACTCTCTCACAGACACTCTCTTAGACACACTCTCACAGACACTCAAACAGACACTCTCTCAAAGACACTCTCACAGACACTCTCACACTCTCTAACAGACACTCTCAAAGATAATCTCTCACAAACACTCTCTCACAAGCACACTCACATACACACTCTCTCACAAGCACACTCTCACAGACACACTCTCTCACAGACACTCTGGTGTGTCCTATGTAGAAAGGCACCAGGAGCCAGGATGTATATTTAGGTC
The DNA here is from genome assembly GCF_964263255.1 of Lissotriton vulgaris. Classification (NCBI taxonomy): domain Eukaryota; kingdom Metazoa; phylum Chordata; class Amphibia; order Caudata; family Salamandridae; genus Lissotriton; species Lissotriton vulgaris. Next base: position 392,823 of record NW_028248075.1, read on the forward strand.
TTCTTTATTAATCTTCAGTTCAGGATACATCTGTCTTGACTCCAGCCAGCCTAGTATGGTACCAGCCCCACCAGGAGCAGCCTGCCTAGCTGCTCAGCCCATCTCTAACTGCCACATTCATCCCGCTCAGTCGCCCAGGCATTCCACGCATCACAGGCACACCAACATTCTAAGACCAGGACACACTCTGGCTGGGCAGCTAGAGGCAGCAGGGCATGAGTACATATACTAGAAAGTAAGATATAACACACTCTCTCAGACACTCTCACAGACTCTGACACTCTCTCACAGACTCTCAGAGACACTCTCTCACACTCACAATCTCTCACAGACACTCTCTCCCAGACTCTCACATTCTTTCAACACTCTCACGGACACTCTCACATACTCTCTCACAGACACTCTCACAGACTCTCACAATCTCACAGATGCTCTCACAGACCCTCTAACACAGTCTCACAGACACTCCCTCACAGACTCTCACAGACTCTGACACTCTCTGACAGACACTCTCTGACAGACTCTCACAGACACTCTCTCACAGTATCACAGACACTCTCACAGACTCTCACAGACATTCTCTCGACACTCACATTTTCAGACTCACAAACTTTCAGAGACACTCTCACACTCTATCACAGACACTTTCACACTCTCTCACAGACAGACTCTCACAGACACTCTCTCACAGATACTCTCTCACAGACACTCTCTCACTAGCACACTCTCACAGACACTCTCTCACAAGCACACTCTCACAGACACTTTCTCTCAGACACTCTCACAGACTCTCAGACACACTCTCACAGACACTCTCTGACAGACTCTCACAGACACCCTCTCAGACTCACAGACACTCTCTCACAGACTCTCACAGACATTCTCTTGACACTCTAAGACACTATCACAGACACTCACAGACACTCCCTCACAGACTCTCACAGACACTCTCACAGACACTCTCACACACACTCTAGCAAACACTCTCTCGCAGACAGACTCACAGGCACTCTCACAGACACTCTCTCATAGACACTCTCACAGACACTCTCTCACAGAAACTCTCACAGACACTCTCTCACAGACTCTCACTGACATTCTCTCGACGCTCTCTCACTGACACTCTCAGACTCTCAGACTCTCACATACACTCTCCAGACTCTCTCACAAACTTTCAGAGACACTCTCTCACAGACACTCTCACAGATACTCTCTCACAGACTCTCACAGACATTCTCTTGACGCTCTCTCACAGACACTCTCACACTCTCAGATTCTCACAAACACTCTCCAGACTCTCTAACAAACTTTCAGAGACACTCTCTCACAGACACTCACACAGACACTCTCTCACAGACACTCTCTGACAGACACTCTCTGACAGACAGACTCTCACAGACATTCTCTCACAGACGCTCTCTCACAGACTTTCTCAGACTCCCACAGACATGTTCTCGACTTTCTCTCACAGGCACTCTCACATTCTCAGACTCTCACAGACACTCTCCAGGCTCTCTCACAAACTTTCAGAGACACTCTCTCACAGACATTTTCTCACAGATACTCTCTCACAGATACTCTCTCACAGACACTCTCACAGACACACTCTTACAGACTCTCACAGACACTCTCACACTCTCTAAGACACTCTCAGAGATAATCTCTCACAGACACTCTCTCACAAGCACACTCACAGACACACTCTCTCACAAGCACACTCTCACAGACACACTCTCTCACAGACACTCTGATGTGTCCTATGTAGAAAGGCACCAGGAGCCAGGATGTATATTTAAGTCTTCTTTATTAATATTCAGTTCAGGATACATCTGTCATGACTCCAGTCAGCCTAGTGTGGTACCAGCCCCACCAGGAGCAGCCTGCCTAGCTGCTCAGCCCATCTCTAACTGCCACATTCATCCCACTCAGTCACCCAGGCATTCCACGCATCACAGGCACACCAACATTCTAAGACCAGGACACACCCTGGCTGGGCAGCTAGAGGCAGCAGGGCTTGAGTACATATACTAAAAAGTAGGATATAACACACTCTCTCAGACACTCTCACAGACTCTCAGACACTCTCTCACGGACTCTCACAGACACTCTCTCACACTCACACTCTCTCACAGACACTCTCTCACAGACTCTTACATTCTTTCGACACTCTCACAGACACATTCACATACTCTCTCACAGACACACTCACAGACTCTCACACTCTCACAGATGCTCTCAGAGACACTCTAGCACAGACACTCTCTGACAGACACTCTCTGACAGACAGACTCTCAAAGACACTCTCTCACAGACACTCTCTCACAGACTTTCTCAGACTCCCACAGACATGTTCTCGACTATCTCTCACAGACACTCTCACACTCACACACTCTCCAGACTCTCTCACAAACTTTCAGAGACACTCTCTCACAGACACTTTCTCACAGATACTCTCTCACAGATACTCTCACAGACACTCTCACAGACACACTCTCACAGACTCTCACGGATACTCTCACAGACACTATCACACTCTCTAACAGACACTCTCAAAGATAATCTCTCACAGACACTCTCTCACAAGCACACTCACATATACTCTCTCACAAGCACACTCTCACAGACACACTCTCTCACAGACACTCTGTTGTGTCCTATGTAGAAAGGCACCAGGAGCCAGGATGTATATTTAAGTGTTCTTTATTAATTTTCAGTTCAGGATACATCTGTCATGACTCCAGCCTTGTGTGGTACCAACCCCACCAGGAGCAGCCTGCCTAGCTGCTCAGCCCATCTCTAACTGCCACATTCATCCCACTCAGTCATCCAGGCATTCCACGCATCACAGGCACACCAACATTCTAAGACCAGGACACACTCTGGCTGGGCAGCTAGAGGTAGTAGGGCTTGAGTACATATACCAGAAAGTAGGATATAACACACTCTCTCAGACACTCTCACAGACTCTCAGACACTCTCTCACAGACTCTCTAAGACACTCTCACACTTACAATCTGTCACAGACACTCTCTCACAGACACATTCACATACTCTCTCACAGACACTCTCACACACTCTCACACTCTCACAGATGCTCTCACAGACACTCTAGCACAGACTCACAGACACTCTCTCACAGACTCTGACAAACACTCTCTGACAGACTGTTATGGCTGTCTTTTTGCTAGCTCTTTGGAGAAGGAGAATGATGGAGAGTGACTCCAGCCTATCACCCCCATAGCATAGGGATTAGGCCGATAGACAGGGACCCTGTCTTACATATATAAAGGCATTTTCGTATTATTTCCTTTAGAGTAAGGCTTATGAATTTAAGTTAGGGGATAGATATATGAGTATTAGTTATGATTCGCTCATTTGCTAACATGCCGAGCTGTTTTTCATGGAGCTATGCATATTATGGGCTCCGTAGGCCTTAAACGAGACAGACTCCATTTTGCTTTCTGCCCGGTAGCTCGAGAAGGCTTTCTAGGTGAAGAGTAATATTTTAGTTTTAAGCTGTTGTTCGCTTGGAGAGAACCGGTTCAGGCTGACCCTTATCGAAGGAATGTATTTTTCTCCACTCCGAAGACACAACTTCAGGCCGGCCGGCTGGGAAAGTGTCCTTGGTACGGGGAGGTACAAGAATTTGGTGGGCGGCAGGTTACTGGCCGTGAATTTCCATGAAGGAACGGGCTTTGATATTAGCGAAGGTGTTAGTCAGTTTGTCAGTTAGTCCGTAGGCGGCATCTAGCCGTTAGCATCTCTGCCATTATTCATTTTCATGGTGGATGAGTCGCCATCTTTGAAGTCGGAGAAAGATTTAAGACCGAAACTCTCTGAGATAGACTGAACGAGAAGTAGCGCGGAGCGCACTGATACAGAGAGAGAGAGAGACGGTAGCTAATAAACAGCAAGGTTCCGAGGTCCTGAGGGAGAGCAGACGAGGTTGAGCCTAGCGGTGCAGACGTGTACTTGTGACGGCTGAGGGTGACTGCAAGGCGAGCCAGGACCCAGAGACGAGACAGGAGCCTAGATGACTGCCGAGTCCAGACTTCCCACTAACCAGGTGATACCCGCCCAATTTATGTAGGATGTGCACTCTAATCTTTACCTTTTTCTGCAAATGTTATGCTGCATAGTAATGTGATTTATGTCTATTGTTAATAAATACCCTAATTCATATAGAATTATTGTGTGCCTGGTGCTCATGTTCAATCTTGATAAACCCGACTTCTAGTTAGGAACTGTTTGGGTGAACGGATGAGAAATCCCGATCAGGTAAATGGTGACTGAATAAGGAGGGAGTGGGTGGATCTTTGATGCCAAGAGCAGGGAGTACACTACATAATCTGAAACCATATTCAAAGTTGTTACTGTAGTTTTATTCCAGGTAGACCACTGTTAGACGGACCGGGAGGGTCGGCCGAGATTACGGGGAGAGGTCTCCGGGGAGAGCCGTCTCCAACGACTGTACAGACAAGTAACTTCCCCCCCACAGACGGACACCACACAAGGTTGAAGGTTAACGAGACTTTATATGCAATTCTTAGGTTACGATGATATGGTACAAGGAGGTCTGGACTCAGGGGTCCCCTCGGTTCTAGTCTCTGGCTTAGGAAAGGGGTAGCGGGACAGTCTTTGTTACCGATGAGTGGAAAATAGCTCTCAATCCTCGAGCTCGGCGTTCTAGATGATCGGGCCGCGGCGGAGCCAGGCAGGTCCCGAGATGGACGAAGGAAGGACGACGGTCCGCGGCGGAGCCTGCAGGTCCCGGTGAAGATGACGGTTACAACGGTCCGCGGCCACGCCAGCAGGTCCCGACGACGATGATGGATTTGAAGGTTGCGAAGGCTGTGGCAGCGCCAACAGGCAGGACGATGGTGCACAGGACAGAGCTATGGCAGCGCCAGTAGTCCGTCCAGGATGAGTTCCTCTTTACGTCTCTCGACTCCAAGATACAACTGCCTTCCTGCTCTGGAGCTGCCCCAGTTATAGGGCTGGCGTGCTTTGATGTCCGGGCCCTCGCACTTGGAGGTCGGGAGGTCCGGGATGAGGGAGTCCAGACACCCAGCAGGGGGGTGGAGCCAGCGCCCGGGGAGGCGATGGGCGAGCGGCACTTGGCGGGGGAGAGCCATCGGCACCTCTTTCTCCCATTGACTTGCCAAGTAGCCCGCTCACCTCCTGGGTGGAGGGTGGTGCCGGAATGTCTGAGGCCGGGCTAGGCCCAGGGTTGAGGTCGATCGGGGGCCAGGCGGCCTAGTGGTGAAGCGTCCAAGATGGCGGCCCAGGCTGGGCGCGTGGGCCGGCAGTGGATCGGACCCACGAGGTTAACGTGCTCGAGGGCAGGGGCCCTGAGAGGACGGAGGACGTGCAATGGTGGTGTGTGGTACTCGCGTGACGGGACTCAGGCCTGGTTGGGCCGGGGGGAGCGGCCCTTCATGTGGCCTGTCCAACATGCGTCCCCCCCAGCTGAAGGCGGGGAGAGTTACCCATCCTCTTGGGGACTCTCCTCGTCGAGGCGGAAAAACCGGGACAGGCCATCCGCGTTGGCGTGATCTGGCCCAGGCCGGTGTTCGACTGTGAAGTCCATACCTTGCAAGGAGATGGACCAGCGTAGCAACTTTGGGTTTTCCCCCCGCATATGCATCAGCCACTGCAGGGGTCGGTGGTCGGTCTGCACCCGAAAGTGGGTGCCAAAAAGGTAGGGCCGGAGCTTCTTGAGGGCCCATACCACAGCGAAGGCTTCCCTCTCTATGGTGCTCCAGCGTTGCTCCCGTGGTAGGAGTCTCCGGCTGATGAAGGCCACCGGTTGATCAAGGCCTTCGGTGTTCACTTGAGACAGGACCGCCCCAATGCCCTGGTCGGAGGCGTCCGTCTGGACGACGAACTCCCGGCTGTAGTCTGGGGCCTGGAGCACAGGAGCGGAACACATGGCGGCCTTCAACTGTTCGAATGCCGTTTGACACTCTGGGGTCCAGTTCACTTTCTTGGGCTGATTCTTTGACGTGAGTTCTGTGAGGGGCCCCACTATGGTACCATAGTCTTTCACGAACCTTCGGTAATAGCCCGTGAGGCCCAGGAAGGCTCGTACCTCGGTTTGGGTGATGGGGGGCTGCCAGTCCTGGATGGCGGCAATTTTCAGCTGTAGAGGGGCCACTAGGCCGCTTCCCACCTGGTGTCCGAGGTAGGTCACAGACCCTTGTCCAATTTGACACTTGCTGGCCTTGATCGTGAGGCCAGCTCGCTGAAGGGCTTGCAGCACTGCTCGGAGGTGGTGGAGGTGCTCGGTCCAATGGTGGCTGTATACAGCGATGTCGTCTAGGTAGGCGGCGCTGAATCCTTCGAGCCCCGCCAGGACCTGATTGACGAGCCGTTGGAATGTTGCTGGGGCATTCTTCATGCCGAAGGGCATGACCGTGAAATGGTAATGGCCATCGGGGGTGGAGAAGGCAGAACGTTCTTGCGCTCGGGGTGTGAGGCCGATCTGCCAATAGCCTGCGGTCAGGTCGAAGATGCTGAGGTAGCGGGCAGCTCCCATTCGGTCGACCAGTTCATCTGCCCGGGGGATGGGATGTGCGTCCGTTCTGGTGACCGCATTCAAGCCCCGGTAGTCGACGCAGAACCGGAGTTCTGGTGTGGTGCCGGGGGTAGCTGCTTTGGGGACCAGTACGACAGGGCTGGCCCAGGGACTGTCTGAGGGCTCGATGACCCCGAGCGTGAGCATCTTGGCTACTTCTGTCTGGATGCAGGCCCGTACCCGATCTGGCACGCGGTAGGCCCGGTGGCGGATAGGGGGGCTGTCCCCGGTGTCCACATCGTGCACACACCAGGAAGTGACACCTGGGGTGAGGGAGAACAGGCTGGCGAACTGTGACAGGAGGGCTTGACACTCTTGGCGTTGTTCTCTGGTGAGGGTCTCCGAGAGTCGGACCCCATCCACGGAGCCGTCTTGCTCCTGAGTCCGTAGGAGGTCAGGGAGAGGCTCGGAGTCTTCTTCAACCCCACTGTCTGTGGCCATCAGGAGGCTGAGCTCTGTTCGTACAAAGTGGGGCTTTAGTCTGTTAGCGTGGAGGACCCGGAGAGGGTTCCGGGAGGATTCCATGTCGATGAGATAGGTGGCAGGACCCTTGCGCTCGATTACTTTGAAGGGCCCCGTCCATTTGTCTTGTAGAGCGCATGGCTCCGTGGGGGACATTACCCATACCTGTTGGCCAGGTTCGAATTCAATGGATGAGGCATTCTGGTCATACCATTTTTTCATGTCCTCTTGACTGGCCTCTAGGTTGGCTTTCGCTAGTTCTCTGAACCGCCGGGTCTGGTTGCGGAGGGTGAGGAGGTACCGGAAGACATCTGGAGGGTTCTTTAACGGAGGCATCTCCCAGCCCTCTTTGACTAGGCTGAGCGGCCCCCGCACTGGGTGTCCATATAGCAGTTCAAATGGGCTGAAGCCTAGGGATTTCTGAGGGACCTCTCGGTAGGCGAAGAGGAGGCACGGCAGTAGCACATCCCACTGGCGACGGAGGGGCTCTTCCAACCCCCCGATCATCCCCTTTAGCGTGCGGTTGAACCGCTCAACAAGTCCGTTCCCTTGAGGGTGATAGGGGGTCGTGAATCGGTAGGTGACCCCGCACTGCTGCCAGAGGGATTTCATGTATTTAGAGATAAAGTTCGTGCCTCTGTCGCTGACGACTTCTCGGGGGAAGCCCACACGGGAGAAGATCCCCATCAGAGCCCGGCCGACTACCGGGGCTGTCACAGTCCGCAGAGGAACAGCCTCAGGATAGCGGGTGGCGTGGTCCACTAGTACCAAGATGAATCGATGGCCTTGTTTTGTGCGCGGGTCCAGGGGCCCCACAATGTCTATTCCGACCCTCTCAAATGGGGTAGTGACCACAGGGAAAGGTTGCAGGGGGGCCTTTAGTTTGCGGCCGCTCTTTCCACTGGCTTGGCACGTGGGGCAAGATCGGCAATGCTGGTGCACATCGTTCCTCATTTTGGGCCAGAAGAAGTGGGTCACTAGGCGACTGTAAGTTTTATCTTGTCCCAGGTGCCCTGCCAGGGGGACATCGTGGGCCAGGTTTAGCAGAAAGTCTCTAAAGCGGAGGGGCACCACTAATACTCTGTTGGCCCCCAGCTCGGCGATTCTTTGCTCGCTGTACAGCAGGTCATTGTCCCAGTAGACCCAATGAGTTCCGGAGGTATCCCCTGCGCTTTGGGCGAGCGCTTGCTGGCGGAGTCCCTCGAGGGAGGGACAGGTCTTCTGTTCTTGGCGAAATTGTTCTTGCGTGGGCCCCCCCTCTTGAGGCCACTGGTCGAGGTTAGCGAGGTCGGAGGGTTGAGCTGGTTCGGAGGGGATGTCATGGTCGGTGGTTTCGGCTGGGGCGACCGGAGGCGGTGGCGCCGGCCATTCGGGTTCTTCTGGGCGGTGGTTGGCACGGGCGGCCATGGACCGGGTGGTGACGCACGCCCAGTCTGGAACGCCTAACATCCCCAGGTGTTCTTTTCGCTCCACGGCTGCCCACGGAGAGCTTTCAAGGTCATTTCCAAGGAGGCAGTCTACGGGGGCGTCGTCTCGGACTGTTACTTTCAACATGCCGGAGACCCCTCCCCATTCGAAAGGGACGCAGGCCATCCGGCACAAACTTTCCGAGTTATCGGCTGATCGTACAGGGCAGAGAATGTTCGGTAAATACTGTTCTGGGGCCACCAGGTGACAGCGGACGGCTGTTACACTGGCCCCGGTGTCACGAAGGGCTTCGGCCCGGCGCCCATTGATGCTCACCCATTGGCTGTACTTCTGGGTGTTAGCGGGTAGGGGGACCCGCGGGACCATGTCTTTCCCCCCTAAGCACGCCAGAGCCATGGCGGCTGGCTCCCACTCTTGATGCTCTTGTTCGTATTCTTCCTGCTCCTCGGAGATCTGTTCTTCCCCTAGGGCCGCGGCGGCCACTTGGCGGGGTCTTGGGCTCTGGTACTGTGGGCAGTTTGGGTCGTTTGCGTAGTGGCCGACTCGTTGGCATCGGTGACACGTGACATTGGCTCTGTACCCCGGTCGCGCCGGGGTGCTGCCCCGGTTGGCCGGGGGGGTGGTGCTGGTTGCGGGGGCGGCCGGAGCGTTGTCTCTTCCTCGTCCTTGGCCCCCTCCTCCTCCTCTGGGTCGGTGCTGACCATTGTTGTTCCGGTTCTGTTCGTAGAACCCATTCCGGCCCACTCTGGTGATTTCCCACCGGTCAGCTTCCGCTGCGAGCTGCCGGGGATCTGTTAACTTGCTGTCGAGGAGGTGCTGGCGGAGTTCAATGAAGCAATTGTTCGACAGATGTTCCCATACCATTAGATTGAACAGTTGTTCGTAGGTCGTGACATTGCTTCCTCTGATCCAGCCCTCGAAGGCTCGGCTAAAGTAGGTTACGTAGTCCACCCAAGTGGTACCCGGGATGCGGGTGCAGTCTCGGAACCTCTGACGGTACATCTCGGGTGTGAGGCCATAGCGGGTGAGGAGGGCCGCTTTCATATGGTCATAGGAGGTCATCTGGTGGTCCGGGAGTTGTAGCAGGGTATCGCGGCCCTCATTGAGGAATCTCCCCCATAGACCGGCTCCCCAATCGCTTCTGTCGATCCGGTGTGCAGTCATAGCGATTTCATAGGCCTTAAACCATTGCTGGATGTCGTCTTCTCGGAAATATTCTCGGACGACATCCTTGGGGATGTGTACCTTTTTCTCTGTGGTCCCTGAGGTGTGGGGTCGCTCGGGCACCCCTGCTTCTTTATTCTGCTTGCGCAGGTTGATCTCGGCTAGGTTCCGTTCGTGTTCGTATGCCAGTTTCTTTTCCTCGAGCTCCCTTTGTCTCTGTTTTTCTTCTCTTTCTTCTCGGAGACGCAGGTGCTCTAAGTTGATTTTTTGTTCGGCCAGCTTGAGTTCAATGTCCATCTTGAGTCGGGCCATTTCCAGCTCGTGTAGTCGGGTTCTTTCTCTTTCCTGGATCTCGTCTTGCGAGAGACCCGTTCTTTGCCCTTCAGGGGCCGTGGTTGTTTTTTCTGCGGTGCTTTGATCGGGGGTTCCGGCAGCCCCGGTCTCCGCCCAAGATTCTAGGGCATGCTTGAAATCATCTTTGGTGCTTAGTCCGGTGGTAGCGATACCCAGTTCGATGCAGAATTGTTTTAGTTCACGATGGCTGTACTCCTCTAGTTTCTCCATTTGGAACTTCTCGGTTGATCCGCTTTCTTTAGTTGTCATTGCGATTTCGTCGTGGGGTGAGCTACTCTCTGTACGTTATGCGGTGATTCGAATCGCGCCGCTGGCCACCAATGTTAGACGGACCGGGAGGGTCGGCCGAGATTACGGGGAGAGGTCTCCGGGGAGAGCCGTCTCCAACGACTGTACAGACAAGTAACTTCCCCCCCACAGACGGACACCACACAAGGTTGAAGGTTAACGAGACTTTATATGCAATTCTTAGGTTACGATGATATGGTACAAGGAGGTCTGGACTCAGGGGTCCCCTCGGTTCTAGTCTCTGGCTTAGGAAAGGGGTAGCGGGACAGTCTTTGTTACCGATGAGTGGAAAATAGCTCTCAATCCTCGAGCTCGGCGTTCTAGATGATCGGGCCGCGGCGGAGCCAGGCAGGTCCCGAGATGGACGAAGGAAGGACGACGGTCCGCGGCGGAGCCTGCAGGTCCCGGTGAAGATGACGGTTACAACGGTCCGCGGCCACGCCAGCAGGTCCCGACGACGATGATGGATTTGAAGGTTGCGAAGGCTGTGGCAGCGCCAACAGGCAGGACGATGGTGCACAGGACAGAGCTATGGCAGCGCCAGTAGTCCGTCCAGGATGAGTTCCTCTTTACGTCTCTCGACTCCAAGATACAACTGCCTTCCTGCTCTGGAGCTGCCCCAGTTATAGGGCTGGCGTGCTTTGATGTCCGGACCCTCGCACTTGGAGGTCGGGAGGTCCGGGATGAGGGAGTCCAGACACCCAGCAGGGGGGTGGAGCCAGCGCCCGGGGAGGCGATGGGCGAGCGGCACTTGGCGGGGGAGAGCCATCGGCACCTCTTTCTCCCATTGACTTGCCAAGTAGCCCGCTCACCTCCTGGGTGGAGGGTGGTGCCGGAATGTCTGAGGCCGGGCTAGGCCCAGGGTTGAGGTCGATCGGGGGCCAGGCGGCCTCGTGGTGAAGCGTCCAAGATGGCGGCCCAGGCTGGGCGCGTGGGCCGGCAGTGGATCGGACCCACGAGGTTAACGTGCTCGAGGGCAGGGGCCCTGAGAGGACGGAGGACGTGCAATGGTGGTGTGTGGTACTCGCGTGACGGGACTCAGGCCTGGTTGGGCCGGGGGGAGCGGCCCTTCATGTGGCCTGTCCAACAACCACTGAGACAATATCCCCAAATAATGGTTCATAGGAATGTGGTCGTCGTTGATATGCGGCGTTAGTGATAACACTGGGTGGGAGACCAGTGGGAATACCCACCAGATTGTGGCTTGGATAAGTGAGAACGCCAGGGAGGATACTGGCGCTTAGTTTCGCCAGATTGCGAACAGTTTGGAAAAGGGAGCATTGGGTTCTGCAGGCCCGTGTGTAGACACACCGGATTGTGTGTCAGATCTGCCCTAGGGTAGAACGGTCTGGGTCGGGGTGACCGCGAGGCCAACTGATGTGAATAAGATATTGTAGAAAATCCGTACATATATATATTGTCATTCCCCGTCCTTAGGTGCGATCTGTATATTTATCTGTATATCTACTCATTGTGAATACGATCTGAGGAGGGAAGGTGAGTACGTTTTGGCTGGGTCACAGGGGCCCCTGGGGGCTGATCCCATCTAAACAGAAAATCCAGCCATTACATCTGGCGTCACGAACTGTTTACGAAGCCTGTGTGCATTGTATTGTTTTAATCTTGTTGGTTTGCGCTCGGCTTGTACGTATAAAATTTTGTTTATAATTGTGTATATAATTTTTTGCGTGTCATTATGTTTGCAAAAAAATCATCGTCGGTTTTCAAATTACCGATCCAGATTCCCGGCTGGGAGTCTACGCCTTACGAGGCTTTGGTTTGAGTGAAAATTGGTCTTCATGCTTGGAGCAGGCGGAGCCTGCCGATGTGGTGTCATGCCTACAGAAAGCGCCAGTAGTGAAGGGTGATGAGCTTCCTATTTTAGGACGCAGAGGGTGGATTGTTCTTAATGCATACAGAATATTGCATGAGAGGTTTGTTCAACTACAGAAACAGTTTAAAGATTCGGAAGGACAGTGTGTTGAGTTGCAAAATGCGCATACTTTGTTACGTTGTCAAAACAAATTGCTTGCCGATAAACTTGAAACATATCAGACCATTGCCGAAAGAGCTGCGGTCCGTATTGCACGATATAAATATAAACATCGTCGTGGACGTGTGTCTTCACGCAAAGTGCGTATGGTTGTAGCGAAAGCTGGACTGGATTGGAACCCCGACGAGTGGGACGAGTGGGACGGTAATATCTGGGATTCTCATACTTCTGACTCCTCGGCAGAGGAGGGTGACAAGCGCGAGTCTTCTCGCTCCGGACGTGATTGTAAATCTGCTTCATGCATTGATTTGACTACCGATTGTGACCGTGCTCGTTCTTCCCGTGTGGATGACGTAGCTTGCCCTGATTGTTCTATTAAATCTAAGATGCGGGCTTCCTCGGAAGCTCTTCCTGCTGTCTCTGCTCACCCGATTTTTCGACGAAAATTACAACAAGCCCCTGGTAATCCGGGTGGTATAGCTCTTGATTGTATTGAGGATTTTACTCAGCAGGAGATTAGTGACATCCTGCAACGATTTAAACAACGGCCTGGTGAGACCTTGCTTACCTAGATGGTGCGTCTTTATGAGCTTGGCGCTGCCGGTATTATGCTCGATGCTGTTGATTGCTTACGATTTTGCTCTTTGAGTTCTGATTCTACTATTCAGGACCATTTTCGAAATTATAATGGTGCTGCTCAAACTTCTTTGCTCCAGCTTGCGTCTGATGGCTGTAATCATAAATATCCAACTGAATCTGATTGGCCTACTGATGAAAAACCGTGGTACACTCTGCGCGATGCGTCGCAACGTTTAAAGGAGGAAGTCATGAAAACGTGTATCTTCCTTAGTACTGCTGACAGGCTATTGGATGGTCTTTTAACATCTTCTGTGCGTAACCGCATTATACGTACTTCTCCTGTTGCTTACAAGCAGGTCATGATGACATTATTGATTAATCAAACTGGCAATCCTTTGTCTGCTGTGCTTGAGTCTGTTCGTCAGCTTGGTGAGCTGGGTGAATGGTTTAAACCTGAAAGACAATCCCTGAGGGTCGTACTGGTGGGGACTATAAGTTCTCTAGACGTGACATGTTTCTTGCTCTCATTGCTGATGGTGTCAAAAGGGAAGACATTGATGGCGAGCCTAATAATCGCTTATGGGACATGTTTCGTAAGCGTGGTTTGGATCGTAAGGAGGGTGCCCGCCGTGTGCGAAAGAATGAGTATGACCGTGGTTCGGATGACAGTGGTGATGAGAGGCGACGTGTGAATTTTGATCGCCGTGATGATCGGCGCTATGAACGTGATGGATCCCCCCGTCGGAATGATGGGAGGGGGAGAGAGGATGATCGTGAAAGGGGTAGAGATGATCGTGTTTCTGACAGACGACAAGATGCAAGGAGTTACTCCCCTGACATGAGAAAGAGAGAGGATCGTAACAGACTCTCTGACCGTAACTCACAACTTTTTGAATCTGACACTAATCCGTTTCGTACTGGAGACGGATATGAACAAGAAATCCTAATACCAAAGAAAACTGAGAACATTTACCCTGATCTGTCTTGGTTGACGGAACGCAGGAAAAATGACTAGGAAATAGGTCAAGCTCCGGTACGCAAGTGGGCCCACAGAGATTACAGACCCTATGTAGATATTGAGATTTTTTGGAAACATCGTAATATCCAAAGGGCCCGAGCGTTGGTTGATACTGGGGCGGAGGCCACTTTAATTCATGGTAAGTCGAGAAAATTTCATGGACAGTCTTTTACAATTACCGGTCTGGGTGGTAAAGAGACACCCGCGGTTCAAACTGCACTCGAAATTAAAATTGGTAGAATTCCTCGTAGAGAATACTCTGTGTTGGTTGTGCCACTTTTGGAATACATTATTGGAATTGACATTTTGAAAGGTATGACTTTGCATTTGGATGATGGATGTTATCAATTTGGTACACGACAGTACATTTCGACCAGACCCGTACGGGTTGGCCGTTTACGCATGCCACCTATTAAGATCCCTTTAGCGACGAAAGTGATTTCTCAGAAACAATATCGCATTCCAGGTGGTCATGAAGAAATTACAGCTACGATTCAGGATTTGGTTGACGCGGGAGTCATTACTCCGGTCACATCTGCTTGGAATAATCCTGTTTGGCCCGTGCGCAAAAGTGACAACTCTTGGCGCATGACTGTTGATTATCGAGAATTGAACAAACACACACCTAAATTGACTGTTGCAGTACCTGACATTGTTACACTGATTCAGAGAATTCAAAAGCATCCAGGTACGTGGTATGCTTCTATTGATATTGCTAATGCATTCTTTTCAATTCCGATTGCCCCCGAATGTCAGGAACAATTCAGTTTTACATGGAATGGACGTCAAATGACGTTCCGGAGTCTTCCTCAAGGCTATGTACATAGTCCTACGATCTGTCACCGGCTGGTGGCGGAACATTTATCTGAAGTGCCCACGAATCCACAAGTTCAGATTTGTCATTATATTGACGACATTTTGATTCAAGGTGAAACGCAAGACCAGGTACAATCCCATTTAGATCAAATCATTGATTGTTTGCGAGCAAAAGGTTGGGAAATTAATCCTGACAAATTACAAACTCCATCCCAAGCTGTAAAATTTCTAGGAATTAATTGGCATGAGGGTCACAGAGAGGTGATTCCACAAGTTAAACGAAAAATACTTGATTTTGCTGTTCCCAGAAACAGGAAAGAGGCGCAATGCTTTATTGGATTGTTTGGATTTTGGCGTCAGCATATTCCCCATTTGAGTCAGATCTTGGCTCCATTGTATCGAGTCACTCGTAAAAAGAATGCGTTTGAATGGGGTGAACCTCAACAGACTGCTTTTAATTTGGCTAAAGAAGCTATTCAGTATGCTTTGGATTTGTGGCCTGTGAGTGACGGTGATGTGGATTTGAATGTGTCCGTGGAAGGCCTGTATGCCAATTGGAGTTTGTGGCAAAAGCAGGGCAGACAAAAAGTGCCATTAGGTTTTTGGACCAAAAAGTTACCAGAGGCTGGTGAGCGTTACTCACCTTTTGAAAAACAGTTGCTTGCTTGTTACTGGGCTCTGGTGGATACCGAGCAATTGACTTTAGGCCATGCTGTGATTTTGAGGCCTGAAATTCCTATTATGCAGTGGGTTTTGGTTTCACCGAAGTCCCATCGAATTGGACATGCTCAGGAGGCTAGTGTGATTAAATGGAAATGGTACATTCAGGACAGGGCACGTGTGGGTCCGAAAGGTGTGGCGGTTCTACATGAGCGAGTGGCGCAGGCGCCCTCCAATGAGGCTGAAAGTGAGTGTTCGGTTCCCGTAGTGCAGGAGTCTCCCGTGAAGTGGGGTAAATCATTTGATGATCTGTCCGCGGAGGATAGAAAACATGTGTGGTTTACGGATGGTTCTGCGAAGTTCATTGGTGACAAAAGACATTGGAAATCTGTTTCTTATAACCCAACTACAAAGAAATTGTTATGCACAACTGGAGACGGTAAGAGTAGTCAATATGCTGAACTCTATGCGGTTTATCAAGTTTTGAAACAGGAGTTACCAGGTACATGTCACATTTTCACTGATTCTTGGTCCACTGCAAATGGACTAGCGGTGTGGCTGCCAACATGGCATTCTCATAATTGGGAATTGCATTCTAAAGAGTTATGGGGTAAAGAGTTGTGGCAAGAAATTTGAGAATTGCTTTCGCAGAGTACTGTAACAATCTTTCACGTGGATGCTCATACTCCAATCGACTCCCTTGACAAATTTTTTCATAATATTGCAGATGAACAGTCTAAAATTTCTGAGGCAGTGGTTGACATGCAGGATTCTGATTTGGCGGGATTGGCGAAGTGGGCCCATCAGAAAGCAGGACATTTTGGAGAGAAAGCCACTAACAGGTGGGCTGCCGATAGAGGAATTCATATTCCCTTTTCTTTAATTAAAGATGTCATTCTACATTGCCCCATTTGCCAGCATTCTAGAAAGAAAGAGGTGCCTCAAATTGTTCGAGGCCACTTACATCGAGGTAAATTGCCCGCCCAAATTTGGCAGATTGATTATATTGGTCCGCTCCCTATGAGCAGAAACTGTCAATACATTTGTACAGTGGTTGATACTTATAGTGGCCTTTTGGTCGCTTTCCCTTGCAAGAATGCTACCCAAGTGAATACAATTAAAACCCTGGAGCTCATTATTTTGTATTATGGTGTCCCATTCCAGATTCAATCAGACAATGCATCCCACTTTCGTGGAAGATTGGTGCAGGAATTCTGTACGGAGAATAACATTGACTGGGTGTTTCATATTCCATATTATCCTCAAGCTTCAGGACTGATTGAGAGAATGAATGGCTTGTTGAAAGAACAGTTGCGCAAGTTGACTGATGATCGTTACAGCCAGTGGAGAGATGTCTTACTTCAAGCTTTGTTAATTTTAAATAATCGTCCTTTATTACATGCTGAATCTCCTTTGATGCGTTTGTTTCCTCCACATGTTGATGCAAAACCTAATTCTGTTTCCAACACTGTAACATATTGGGAAATTACCCCCGGTGCTTTGGCTCCATGTAGAGCAACCCCAGGTTCTGCAGGCCTTGACCTGCATGCATTAAATGATGCACACTTTCCAGGAAAAGATCGAATCATTGTTGAAACTGGCATTGGTGTCTCTATACCTGCCGGTAGTTTTGGATTAATTGCCCCTAGATCTGGCCTGGCCCTGAAAGGTGTACAAGTACTCGGAGGAGTGATTGACAGTGATTATCAGGGAGAGATTAAGGTTCTCTTGCTTAATAGCAGTGAGACTGACTTATTGATCAAAAAGTCTGACCGTGTTGCTCAGTTACTGATTATGCCTGTCTTCAGTGGTGAGATCAAGAAAGGCTCTGCCCCAACGTTGCTAACTGTGCGAGGACAAAAAGGCTTCGGATCGTCTGATCTTCCTGGAGCTAAAATATGGGTGCAATCGCCTAAAAATCCTCCTGAACAGGCTGATATTATTGCGACCGGTCATGACAACACCGTTTTGGTGATGAAGCCAGGGAAAGATGGCTGGGAAGCTGTCCCAGCTGATAAATGTTACTTACGAGAATGATTAAGGCCTGTATTTGTATTGTTTCAGATCATTCTTTGGACTGCTGCTGCAGGATGTGTCGGCGTTGGACTCCTTTTGGCTTGCTACGCCGGGAGAGGAGAGGATCCACCGACGCCGGTTGATGGGATTATAAGAGCCACGCGGTCTGCGTGGCGTACTTCTTCGAACTTTTGGGTCACACTCGCGAAGCGGGTGACAAACTCTCCGCATTTTTGCCTCACTCCTATGAAGAGTGTTACTGACATTCTAGCGACCTGTTTGGTAGCTGTCCCTGCATCCACTGAGACTTTGCGCCATGTGTTTAATGTATCCAATGCCCGACCTAATGTTATTCTGGGCGATTTTGCGGCCCACGAGTTCTGTCCCTCATGTACTCTTCTTCCAGACCTTGATATCCCTATTAATTCCAGAATTACTACTTTTAATATTACCCCTGGTGATCTTTGCTTCGTTATGACCTGTAACCCTAAGGCTATTACCGAGTGTTTGCGGTTGAAACTCCAAGCCGCTACTACTTTTTCATTTCATCAACGTTTGTTATGTTCAAAGAGACTTCCTAATTCATGCCTTTCAGTGAAGAACAATATGACCTGTAAACGTTTAGTAGTAGCAACTAGCCATTATCGTTCAATGTTATTGCCAGCTGGATGGCTCTTTTCCTGCGGGAATTCATCTTGGCCCTATATTCCTGCGAATATTTCTGGTGGCCCATGTGCCATCACTAGATTAAGTTTGCTAATGTTTTCTTCACATCCTCCTTCCCATTCCCGTATTGTCCGAGACTCAATGTCATTACATGAAGACTGTGATTCTTCTGTTCATCTTTTTTCCAGATCAGAATATCTTGGTTTAGCTTTTTCTATTATTGGTGTTCCAGCATTGGCCGTTTATAATGCCAAAACAATCGGCAAAATGGCCTGCTGGATGGTGAAGTCTATAAACCAAACGTCTACTGTTTTATCAGATTTATTATTAGATTCCCAAGGTGAACGTAGAGCTATTTTGCAAAACCGTGCAGCAATCGATTATTTGTTGTTAAAACATGGGCACGAGTGCTCTGAATTTGAAGGTCTATGCTGTTTTAATTTGTCTGACCATTCTAAAGATATCCAGTCCCACATTAATAAACTCCACGACTTGACTGCAGAAATTAGAGAACATATAGATCAGGGTTTCTTTGACTGGCTTTTTAACTGGCTCCCTGACATGCATTTCATGCGACAAATTTTAGGGGGGGTTATTGTTGCTATCTGTATCCTAATAGCAATTTGTTGCTTTATTCAGTGTATCCCTTCCCTGCTACAATTTTTTAGACTTAGTAAGGGTCGTAGATCAGTTAATTTTGTTTCATATTATTCCTCTACTGACGTTAGTTCCATTTAGTTTGTGGGTAATAGACTGGAGTCAAGGGGTGTAATGTTATGGCTGTCTTTTTGCTAGCTCTTTGGAGAAGGAGAATGATGGAGAGTGACTCCAGCCTATCACCCCCATAGCATAGGGATTAGGCCGATAGACAGGGACCCTGTCTTACATATATAAAGGCATTTTCGTATTATTTCCTTTAGAGTAAGGCTTATGAATTTAAGTTAGGGGATAGATATATGAGTATTAGTTATGATTCGCTCATTTGCTAACATGCCGAGCTGTTTTTCATGGAGCTATGCATATTATGGGCTCCGTAGGCCTTAAACGAGACAGACTCCATTTTGCTTTCTGCCCGGTAGCTCGAGAAGGCTTTCTAGGTGAAGAGTAATGTTTTAGTTTTAAGCTGTTGTTCGCTTGGAGAGAACCGGTTCAGGCTGACCCTTATCGAAGGAATGTATTTTTCTCCACTCCGAAGACACAACTTCAGGCCGGCCGGCTGGGAAAGTGTCCTTGGTACGGGGAGGTACAAGAATTTGGTGGGCGGCAGGTTACTGGCCGTGAATTTCCATGAAGGAACGGGCTTTGATATTGGCGAAGGTGTTAGTCAGTTTGTCAGTTAGTCCGTAGGCGGCATCTAGCCGTTAGCATCTCTGCCATTATTCATTTTCATGGTGGATGAGTCGCCATCTTTGAAGTCGGAGAAAGATTTAAGACCGAAACTCTCTGAGATAGACTGAACGAGAAGTAGCGCGGAGCGCACTGATACAGAGAGAGAGAGAGACGGTAGCTAATAAACAGCAAGGTTCCGAGGTCCTGAGGGAGAGCAGACGAGGTTGAGCCTAGCGGTGCAGACGTGTACTTGTGACGGCTGAGGGTGACTGCAAGGCGAGCCAGGACCCAGAGACGAGACAGGAGCCTAGATGACTGCCGAGTCCAGACTTCCCACTAACCAGGTGATACCCGCCCAATTTATGTAGGATGTGCACTCTAATCTTTACCTTTTTCTGCAAATGTTATGCTGCATAGTAATGTGATTTATGTCTATTGTTAATAAATACCCTAATTCATATAGAATTATTGTGTGCCTGGTGCTCATGTTCAATCTTGATAAACCCGACTTCTAGTTAGGAACTGTTTGGGTGAACGGATGAGAAATCCCGATCAGGTAAATGGTGACTGAATAAGGAGGGAGTGGGTGGATCTTTGATGCCAAGAGCAGGGAGTACACTACATAATCTGAAACCATATTCAAAGTTGTTACTGTAGTTTTATTCCAGGTAGACCACTGAGACAATATCCCCAAATAATGGTTCATAGGAATGTGGTCGTCGTTGATATGCGGCGTTAGTGATAACACTGGGTGGGAGACCAGTGGGAATACCCACCAGATTGTGGCTTGGATAAGTGAGAACGCCAGGGAGGATACTGGCGCTTAGTTTCGCCAGATTGCGAACAGTTTGGAAAAGGGAGCATTGGGTTCTGCAGGCCCGTGTGTAGACACACCGGATTGTGTGTCAGATCTGCCCTAGGGTAGAACGGTCTGGGTCGGGGTGACCGCGAGGCCAACTGATGTGAATAAGATATTGTAGAAAATCCGTACATATATATATTGTCATTCCCCGTCCTTAGGTGCGATCTGTATATTTATCTGTATATCTACTCATTGTGAATACGATCTGAGGAGGGAAGGTGAGTACGTTTTGGCTGGGTCACAGGGGCCCCTGGGGGCTGATCCCATCTAAACAGAAAATCCAGCCATTACACAGACTCTCACAGATACTCTCTCACAGTCTCACAGACACTCTCACAGACTCTCACAGACATTCTCTCGACACTCTCACATTCTCAGACTCACAAACGTTCAGAGACACTCTCACACTCTATCACAGACACTTTCACACTCTCTCACAGACAGTCTCTCACAGACACTGTCTCACACTCTAACAGACCGACTCTCACAGACACTCTCTCACAGATACTCTCTCACAGACACTCTCTCACAAGCAAACTCTCACAGACACTCTCTCACAGACACTCTCACAGACTCAGACACACTCTCACAGACACTCTCTGACAGACTCTCACAAACACCTCTCAGACTCACAGACACTCTCTCACAGACATTTTCTCGACACTCTCACAGACACTATCACAGACACTCACAGACACTCCCTCACAGACTCTCACAGACACTCTCACGGACACTCTCTCACACACACTTTCCAACAGAAACTCTCTCACAGACAGACTCACAGGCACTCTCTCACAGACACTCTCACAGACACTCTCTCACAGACACTCTCACAGACATTCTCTCAACGCTCTCTCACAGAAACTCTCACACTCTCACAGACACTCTCCAGACTCTCTCACAAACTTTCAGAGACACTCTCTCACAGACACTCTCTCACAGACATTCTCACAGATTCTCAAAGACATTCTCTCGACACTCTCTCACAGACACTCTCACACTCTCAGACTCTCACACACACTCCCCAGACTCTCTCACAAACTTTCAGAGACACTCTCTCACAGACATTCTCTCTCACAAACTCTCACTAACACTCTCTCACAAACTCTCACAGACACTCCTTCACACTCTCACAGACTCTCTCTCACATTCTCACACTCTAACAGACATTCTCTCACAGCCTCTCACAGACACTATTTCACAGACAGACTCTCACAGACACTCTCACAGACAAACTCTCTCACATACACTCTCTCAAAGACTCTCACAGACTCTCACAGACACTCCCAGACACTCACAGACTCTCTCGCAGACACTCTCTCACAGACTCTCAGATACCCTCTCTCACAGACTCGCAGACACTCTAATACTCTCACAGATACTTTCTCACACTCTCTCACAGATTCTCACAGAAAGTCTCACAGACACACACAGATACTGTCTCACAGACACTCTCACAGAATCTCACACTCTCTCAGACACTCTATCACAGACACTCTCACAGATACTCTCTCACAGATACTCTCTCACAGACACTCTCTCATAGACACTATCTCACAGACACTCTCAAGGATACTCTCTCACACTCACACTCAGACACTCTCATAGACACTCTCTCACAGACTCTCACAGACACTCTCTCAGAAACACTGTCTCACACTCTCAAAGACACTCTCATACTCTCTCACAGACACTCTCAAAGATAATCTCTCACAGACACTCTCTCACAAGCACACTCACAGACACACTCCCTCACAAGCACACTCTCACAGACACACTCTCTCACACTCTGTTGTGTCCTATGTAGAAAGGCACCACGAGCCAGGATGTATATTTAAGTCTTCTTTATTAATCTTCAGTTCAGATACATCTGTCATGACTCCAGCCAGCCTAGTGCGGTACCAGCCCCACCAGGAGCAGCCTGCCTAGCTGCTCAGCCCATCTCTAACTGCCACATTCATCCCACTCAGTCACCCAGGCATTCCACGCATCACAGGCACACCAACATTCTAAGACCAAGACGCACTCTGGCTGGGCAGCTAGAGGCAGCAGGGCTTGAGTACATATACTAGAAAGTAAGATATAACACACTCTCTCAGACACTCTCACAGACTCTGACACTCTCTCACAGACTCTCAGAGACACTCTCTCACACTCACAATCTCTCACAGACACTCTCTCCCAGACACTCACATTCTTTCAACACTCTCACGGACACTCTCACATACTCTCTCACAGACACTCTCACAGACTCTGACACTCTCTGACAGACACTCTCTGACAGACTCTCACAGACACTCTCTCACAGTCTCACAGACACTCTCACAGACTCTCACAGACATTCTCTCGACACTCACATTCTCAGACTCACAAACTTTCAGAGACACTCTCACACTCTATCACAGACACTTTCACACTCTCTCACAGACAGTCTCTAACAGACACTGTCTCACACTCTAACAGACGGACTCTCACAGACACTCTCTCACAGATACTCTCTCACAGACACTCTCTCACAAGCACAATCTCACAGACACTCTCTCACAAGCAAACTCTCACAGACACTCTCTCACAGACACTCTCACAGACTCCGACACACTTTCACAGACACTCTCTGACAGACTCTCACAAACACCCTCTCAGACTCACAGACACTCTCTCACAGACATTTTCTCGACACTCTCACAGACACTATCACAGACACTCACAGACACTCCCTCACAGACTCTCACAGACACTCTCACGGACACTCTCTCACACACACTCTCCAACAGAAACTCTCTCACAGACAGACTCACAGGCACTCTCTCACAGACACTCTCACAGACACTCTCTCACAGACACTCTCACAGACATTCTCTCAACGCTCTCTCACAGACACTCTCACACTCTCACAGACACTCTCCAGACTCTCTCACAAACTTTCAGAGACACTCTCACAGACACTCTCTCACAGACATTTTTACAGATTCTCAAAGACATTCTCTCGACACTCTCTCACAGACACTCTCACACTCTCAGACTCTCACACACACTCTCCAGACTCTCTCACAAACTTTCAGAGACACTCTCACAGACACTCTCTCAAAGACATTCTCTCTCACAAACTCTCACTAACACTCTCTCACAAACTCTCACAGACACTCCTTCACACTCTCACAGACTCTCTCTCACATTCTCACACTCTAACAGACATTCTCTCACAGCCTCTCACAGACACTATTTCACAGACAGACTCTCACAGACACTCTCACAGACAAACTCTCTCACATACACTCTCTCACAGACTCTCACAGACTCTCATAGACACTCCCAGACACTCACAGACTCTCTCGCAGACACTCTCTCACAGACTCCCAGATACCCTCTCTCACAGACTCGCAGACACTCTAATACTCTCACAGATACTTTCTCACACTCTCTCACAGATTCTCACAGAAAGTCTCACAGACACACACAGATACTGTCTCACAGACACTCTCACAGAATCTCACATTCTCTCAGACACTCTATCACAGACACTCTCACAGATACTCTCTCACAGATACTCTCTCACAGACACTCTCTCATAGACACTATCTCACAGACACTCTCAAGGATACTCTCTCACACTCACACTCAGACACTCTCATAGACTCTCTCACAGACTCTCACAGACACTCTCTCAGAAACACTGTCTCACACTCTCAAAGACACTCTCATACTCTCTCACAGACACTCTCAAAGATAATCTCTCACAGACACTCTCTCACAAGCACACTCACCGACACACTCTCTCACAAGCACACTCTCACAGACACACTCTCTCACAGACACTCTGTTGTGTCCTATGTAGAAAGGCACCACGAGCCAGGATGTATATTTAAGTCTTCTTTATTAATCTTCAGTTCAGATACATCTGTCATGACTCCAGCCAGCCTAGTGCGGTACCAGCCCCACCAGGAGCAGCCTGCCTAGCTGCTCAGCCCATCTCTAACTGCCACATTCATCCCACTCAGTCACCCAGGCATTCCACGCATCACAGGCACACCAACATTCTAAGACCAAGACGCACTCTGGCTGGGCAGCTAGAGGCAGCAGGGCTTGAGTACATATACTAGAAAGTAGTATATAACACACTCCCTCAGACACTCTCACAGACTCTCAGACACTCTCTCACAGACTCTCACAGACACCCTCTCACACTCACAATCTCTCACAGACACTCTCTCACAGACTCTCACAGACATTCTTTTGACACTCACAGACACTCTCACATACTCTCTTACAAACACTCTCACAGACTCTCACACTCTCACAGTTGCTCTCACAGACACTCTAGCACAGACTCACAGACACTCCCTCACAGACTCTGACAGATACTCTCTGACAGACACTCTCTGACAGACTCTCACAGACACTCTCTCACAGTCTCACAGACACTCTCACAGACTCTCACATACATTCTCTCGATACTCTCACATTCTCAGACTCACAAACTTTCAGAGACACTCACACTCTATCACAGACACTGTTTCACACTCTCTCACGGACAGTCTCTAAAAGACACTGTCTCACACTCTCTCACAGACAGATTCTCACAGACACTCTCTCACAGATACTCTCACAGACACGCTCAAAGACTCTCAGACACACTCTCACAGACACTCTCTGACAGACTCACAGACACCCTCTCAGACTCACAGACACTCTCTCACAGACTCTCACAGACATTCTCTCGACACTCTCACAGACACTGTCACAGACACTCACAGACACTCCCGCACAGACTCTCACAGACACTCTCACGGACACTCTCACACACACTCTCTAACAGACACTCTCTCAGAGACAGACTCACAGGCACTCTCTCACAGACACTCTCACAGACACTCTCACAGACACTCTCTCACAGACTCTCACAGACATTCTCTTGACACTCTCTCACAGACACTCTCACACTCTCAGACTCTCACAGACACTCTCCAGACTCTCTCACAAACTTTCAGAGACACTCTCTCACAAACACTCTCTCACAGACATTCTCACAGATTTTCACAGACATTCTCTCAACACTCTCTCACAGACACTCTCATATTCTCAGACTCTCACAGACACTCTCCAGACTCTCTAACAAACTTTCAGAGACACTCTCTCACAGACACTCCCTCACAGACATTCTCACAGATTCTCACAGACATTCTCTCAACACTCTCTCACAGACACTCTCACATTCTCAGACTCTCACAGACACTCTCCAGACTCTCTCACAAACTTTCAGAGACACTCTCACAGACACTCTCTCACAGAC
Source organism: Lissotriton vulgaris (assembly GCF_964263255.1). Taxonomy (NCBI): domain Eukaryota; kingdom Metazoa; phylum Chordata; class Amphibia; order Caudata; family Salamandridae; genus Lissotriton; species Lissotriton vulgaris. The sequence goes on from NW_028248075.1 coordinate 418,325, forward strand.
ACTCTCTGACAGACAGACTCTCACAGACACTCTCTCATAGACGCTTTCTCACAGACACTCTCACACTCTCAGACTCACAGACACTCTCCAGATTCTCTCACAAACTTTTAGAGACACTTTCTCACAGACACTTTCTCACAGATACTCTCTCACAGATACTCTCTGTTGGAACCTAATATTGTCAGGTCACCTAGGGTAGCCTGGCCTAGGGTAAGATGATCTCTAACTGAGGCACATGTGTAAAGGTTGCTAACCACCCAGCAGTAATTCAATGCAATATCACTCAAAAATGACGCTACACCAATCTTTGTGTAAAAATATGTTCTGTTTTATAAAAATATTCTCTGCTCTCTTGTCTTCAGAAGATACAGTTCAATACATTTCATTCAAACAGTAGAATTATACATTTCTTCAAAGTTGCCAAGATATGTCACTATTCAACTTCCCAGCTTAACAACACATCACCTTGACCTCTAAGGAGCAGTGTCTGCACTCCTCTAAACTTAGCTAGACTTGGCTTCTCTGTTTGAGGTTATCACATTTAAAGGAATGATTTCTTGGTTTAGATCCTTCACAGGTACAGATTAGCGTAGACAGCTTCTCAACTTTAACTTTTCCTCCTTCTGCCTGTAAACAGGGCTAACCAAAAGCTTTAGACAATTCTGACAGTTATTTCAAGTAAAACAGTGAGGGAAGGACCTGCACAGCTAGATAGTTCAATGATTTTCTCAGCAGTGTGAATTTGTAGCGTGCCAACAGGGTCAAACGCTGTCTGTGCCTCACAGCGGTCAACTGTAAACTAATGCAAAGCTCCCCCCACTCGGAAGGAGACACCCTGTTGCACAGCATGAAACATAGACTGTTTGTCTATAGGCAGTTCATCAAAACTGATTCCATCTCATGTTGGGGTTCCAAAATATTTAATGTTTCATCAAAAGTTCAAAATTATTCAAAGTTCAAGTGTTTTATCCAACATCAACATAATCCAATCATATAACTTCCCCAATGCATTTCGGGCTGATGACTGAGCCCTTCCTCAGGGGGCAACTCTACAAAAAAGGAACAAATCATAGTATCACTATGTCGGTCACAACTCATATCGATACAGTCTCCTAGTTGTATCATTAACAGCATGAAACAAAATTACACGAAAGGCAGTGTGTTCAAAGCTGTGATTATCTCACCAATGTCATGACCAAGTTGTGTGTTCTGTTCATGCTCTTAAAAAACCGAGTAAACAATTATCTGCGTGTGTGAATCCCAAAAAGTGCCTAAATGATACACATGCATAACATGCAAAAACTTGCGTGAGGTTTATCCAGCTCATCCAACCGTGCAACACCTTCAGTGCCAGTGTAAAACAATAACGCTCACGTGAGGCCAATACTCACGGCTTGTTTTTGCGGTGTGCGTCGCGTTATCTAAAGTGGTAAAAGAGCGTGTCAAAATTCGAGCAGGACAAAAGTGCCGTGAATGTATCGCGGTCCCCGGCAACGGGGTACTTACATGAAAAAGGAACTGTCACGGCGTGTAATCGCCTCGGTGTCGGGAACCCTGGGAGTGTTTTCGCTCGCTGGCGCTTATACCACTGTGTGTTAGTATGTGGAAATAAAAAACGGACTCTCGTCGGCAAAAGTGAAAACGGGCTAAAATGAAAACGTGTAGCCATATTGGATAAGGCTGTAAAGGGAAAATAAGGGTTGGAAAAGCCAAAAGCGTCGAATAGAGTGTCATGATTAGTGTAAAGTGCGTGTAAACACATAACTAGGTACAAACGTTCCTCCCTTAGATACAACAAAACTGTTGGAGACATATAGAATACATGTTAAGCTAAACAATGCCATTACAGATAACACAAAAATTCAATCCGGTCATTGAGACCGTGTGGCTGCATCGTTGCCATGTAGCAAATCCAGAAATTCTCTCTTTTGAGTAAAGTTTGTTTGTTGTTGTGAGTGGGGTTGATTTGTTCTAATACCAAATATTTTAATTGGGCTACAGAGTGTTTTTGTTCAATGAAATGTGAAGCAACAGTAGATTTCAGGTTTCCCGTCCTGATGTTACTTTTATGTTCAAGTAAACGAGTCCTGATCTTCCTTTCAGTGTGTCCAATGTAACACTTGCCACACGGGCATTTGAGCATGTATATTAGATTAGCTGAGTTGCAGGTGGCATTCACCTTCAATTTTACTGGATGACCTTTCATGGGATGGCTAACAACATTTCCTGGAATACAGTTATTGCAGTTGCTGCAATTATAACAAGGCCGTAAGGCCTTTGTATGTTGTTGGTTCACTTTGCTTGTTAGTGTTCTTCAAGATTTCTTTCAGGTTGCGTCCCCCCCGCAGAGGTAGAAAAAGAACAGCCAAAAGTCAAGAAACCTTACCGTCGCAGGTGAGCACCCATGACAATCTGGTCATCAACATTTCCTCCACCGTTTTGTCACAGGAAGAATTACAAGTACTACAGAAAGGGCAGACATTCTTACCAACAACCAAAACCAACACGCTAGAACTAGAGGTGAGCACGTTTAAATTGGTTTGAAACATCAGATTGCGACATTATTTTCAAAACATAGTGTCCTCACCAGACACAGATGATGACCTGTTACGAGGGCTTAGACCACGCAGCACGTTCATGGCTCCAGTAAGCCACAAGATTATTGACATGTTTGAGAATATGGTTAAAATTGATTTATTGAAGATGCCATTTCAAGCCAAGGCAAGACGTGAGAATCTCACTAACGCTGAGAAAAACACTCTACAAAAGATTGCCAACAATCCTACGATAGTCTGTCAGACATCAGACAAAGGTGGCGCCCTAGTCATCATGGACGCTAAATTTTATGAAGAAGAAGTATTGGCACATACAAGTGACACTAACACCTATGCCCCTCTGAGGGCCGACCCAACAGGTGAATTCTTGACAGTATTACTTGAGATCACCAAACAATCATTTGAGAATGGGACTATCAATGATCGAACACGACGATACCTCACACCAGAGAACCCTAAACCACCGACTCTGTACATGTTGCCTAAGATGCACACGCATCCTACCAGACCACCATTTAGGCCGATAGTATCCACCAAAGGATCCATTCATGAACATATTGGCAAATTTCTGGACAGATATCTCCAGCCCTTCGTGCTTAACACCAGATCACACATTAGGGATACAACGGATTTCCTTGTCAAGTTGGAAGAAGTTACTAGAACATCAGAGGATGAAGACTTATTGTTGTGTACGGTGGACGTCTGTTCACTTTACACATCAATACCACATGACATGGGTATAGCTGCCATTGAACATGAATTGGCGAATTCTGACTTGGATTCTGACATGAAAGCACTAATCATGGAACTCATGATTTTTACACTGTTTCACAGTTGCTTCACGGTTTTCAATCAATGGTTTCACCAGTTGAATGGAACAGCCATGGGAAATTGCGCAGCGCCGTCCTACGCGAACATTGTAATGAAAGCGTTTGAAGAAACACACATCCTGAACCACAGCTCGTGGCTCGAACATGGCAAACTTTTCTTGCGATTCATAGATGATATTTTCATCTTATGGAAGGGAACAGAGTTGGAACTAACAGACTTTCTAACCTCTTGGAATGGGATCAACGAACGAATCCAATTCACTTGGAACATGGATAAAGCGTGTATACATTTTTTAGATGTTGAGATACAATGTGACAATGGAAAGTGGAATACAACTATCTTTCGAAAACCCACAGACAGGAACTCACTTTTGCACCATCAGAGTTTTCATAGACCTGGATTGAAACGCAATTTACCATTATCCCAATTGATGCGAGTCAAACGGATAGTGTCCTCGGAGGAAAGATGTCAACAAGAAGTCATCAACATGGTTGACAGGTTCAAAAACCGTGGTTACCCACAACAAACTTTAGATGCAGCAGTCAGCCTCATTGGAGATATGAAACGAGAGAAATTGTTGCAAACCACAGTCAAACCAGTGAACGACAGAATGGTGGTGGTCTCCAAATATAGCATTCTGAGCAACCGTTTCAAGAACATAATTCTTAAACACTGGCCACTGTTGAGTCTGGAACCAGACTTCCAAGGAATTTTCACTGAACCTCCGATGTTTGCGTACACCAGGGGATGCAACCTGAAAGAAATCTTGAAGAACACTAACAAGCAAAGTGAACCAACAACATACAAAGGCCTACGACCCTGTTATAATTGCAGCAACTGCAATAACTGTATTCCAGGAAATGTCGTTAGCCATCCCATGAAAGGTCATCCAGTAAAATTGAAGGTGAATGCCACCTGCAACTCAGCTAATCTAATATACATGCTCAAATGCCCGTGTGGCAAGTGTTACATTGGACACACTGAAAGGAAGATCAGGACTCGTTTACTTGAACATAAAAGTAACATCAGGACGGGAAACCTGAAATCTACTGTTGCTTCACATTTCATTGAACAAAAACACTCTGTAGCCCAATTAAAATATTTGGTATTAGAACAAATCAACCCCACCCACAACAACAAACAAACTTTACTCAAAAGAGAGAATTTCTGGATTCGCTACATGGCAACGATGCAGCCACACGGTCTCAATGACCGGATTGAATTTTTGTGTTATCTGTAATGTCATTGTTTAGCTTAACATGTATTCTATATGTCTCCAACAGTTTTGTTGTATCTAAGCGAGGAACGTTTGTACCTAGTTATGTGTTTACATGCACTTTACACTAATCATGACACTCTATTCGACGCTTTTGGCTTTTCCAACCCTTTTTTTCCCTTTACAGCCTTATCCAATATGGCTACACGTTTTCATTTTAGCCCGTTTTCACTTTTGCCGACGAGAGTCCGTTTTTTATTTCCACATACTAACACACAGTGGTATAAGCGCCAGCGAGCGAAAACACTCCCGGGGTTCCCGACACCGAGGCGATTACACGCCGTGACAGTTCCTTTTTCATGTAAGTACCCCGTTGCCGGGGACCGCGATACATTCACGGCACTTTTGTCCTGCTCAAATTTTGACACGCTCTTTTACCACTTTAGATAACGCGACGCACACCGCAAAAACAAGCCGTGAGTATTGGCCTCACGTGAGCGTTATTGTTTTACACTGGCACTGAAGGTGTTGCACGGTTGGATGAGCTGGATAAACCTCACGCAAGTTTTTGCATGTTATGCATGTGTATCATTTAGGCACGTTTTGGGATTCACACACGCAGATAATTGTTTACTCGTTTTTTTAAGAGCATGAACAGAACACACAACTTGTTCATGACATTGGTGAGATAATCACAGCTTTGAACACACTGCCTTTCGTGTAATTTTGTTTCATGCTGTTAATAATACAACTAGGAGACTGTATCGATATGAGTTGTGACCGACATAGTGATACTATGATTTGTTCCTTTTTTGTAGAGTTGCCCCCTGAGGAAGGGCTCAGTCATCAGCCCGAAATGCATTGGGGAAGTTATATGATTGGATTATGTTGACGTTGGATAAAACACTTGAACTTTGAATAATTTTGAACTTTTGATGAAACATTAAATATTTTGGAACCCCAACATAAGATGGAATCAGTTTTGATGAACTGCCTATAGACAAACAGTCTATGTTTCATGCTGTGCAACAGGGTGTCTCCTTCCGAGTGGGGGGAGCTTTGCATTAGTTATTTCAAGTAAACATAAATCAACCTTTAGCTGTTAGCCCAGAGTTTCACAGAGAGAGTGCTACCATCATTCCTTAAACCTTTCCCTCTCATGGGCAGATGGCATTAATCATCTCAGGAACCCCCAGTCAGGTATATAACTTGTTTCTTATTTACTGTACAGAGAAGTCCTCCACCCGCCCTCAAGCACAGACTGTCTGCTAGTGCCAACTCCTTATAGGCCTGGCTGAATGAGGGCAGCTTAGTTGCTGTTCTTAAATTCTCTCCACTCCTAGCTTTGTGGGAGATTCTCCGCTCTAACCAGTTCCGAATTGTATGCTGATTACTTCCGTTGCTTCCCCTCCCTCTCCTCACCTATTTCACTCACTGGCCGGCTTTAGCCGGTGGGAGGGCTCCGCTAACAGGAGGGTTCAGTCTTCTCCCTCAGACGCCAAGGATCTTAGAGCCGGTCTCCCCGGTGGTAGGGAGGACTCCGCCCACGTCCTCGGACGGCCGCTCCTCCCGCTGAACTCCCGCGGGAAAAGTACACCTCAGTCTCCTTCAGCGCTTCCCCTCACCTCACCTTCACGTAGGCTGACGGAAGCACTACTCTTCCTGTCCTGCGCAGGAGTCGCGCAACAACGCCGCCTCTCTCTTCAGGGCTGGCGCTACAGGCTGCTCCTCCCCAGGGACACTCCTACCAGTCCCGCCTCCGCTGCGCCGGCACCAGGGAGAGACGCTTCTCTCTCTCTTTCACGCAGAAGCGGAACCAGAACACCACTGATCGGCGGCTTCCCCGAGCCTCTCTTCCGTGCCGAAGCGGAACCAGAACACCACTGCTCGGCGGCTTCCCCGAGCCTCTCTGCCACAGAAGCCGATGAACCGCTTGAAGACGAACACAGTAGGCACTCGGTAGGGACGTGGTAATTTCCCTCAGCGCCCGCCAGAATTTGACCTTAATGAGGGTAAGGAGAGAGTCGGAAGTCGGGTTGCTCTGTGGCTCTATCCCTATTGACGTCCTGGAGCAGGATTACCACCTTGAAGACCCCCAGTTGGATCAGACCCACTCGCGGGGACATGCCAGAGGAGGGAGGAATATGGGGGGGGTCGATTGGAAGGGCTAGATGGTCCTTCCCTTTTCTTTCACTGTCCAGTGGATGGAGCCTCACTCCGTACAAGCTCCCTCACCCACTCTTCCTTCTGAGACCAGATGAAATAGGTGCCCAGGGTCTCCAGGATCTTCCCCAGCAGGGTCAGGTCAGCAACTACAAGGGGAGAAGGGTGGTGTATCAGTAAGGAGCATCCCTACACTGGGAGGTCAACCCTCTGATGGTCCCACCCTCGCCTTATGCTACAGCCTTAACTCCAGCTAGCCTTCTCTGGAAAGACAACATGGCTGACCAGCATTCCGCCTTATATAGGCTGACCCTCAGAGGTCCAGAAGGGACCAGAAGGTTCTGGAATGCCCTACTCTATCCTATGGGACAGGTCCCAGGTATGACAGTTGTGACAGTTGGTAGCCACCATTTCGTGACTCCAAGTGAATTCCTGTCAGGAAAGGCATCTAGGCCTGAGGTGAAAAATTATGAGGGCGAAAGAGCACCTATCCCCCAGACCAACACCATAAACATTTAGTGGACACAAAATAAAACAAAGGCATGAGGGGCAAAAAGGGAACAAAATGAATAATAAATTGGAGGGACTACGCAAAGGGCCAGACAGGTCTAACACTCTCTCACAGACACTCTCACAGACACACTCTCACAGACACTCAAACAGACACTCTCTCAAAGACACTCTCACAGACACTCTCACACTCTCTAACAGACACTCTCAAAGATAATCTCTCACAGACACTCTCTCACAAGCACACTCACATACACACTCTCTCACAAGCACACTCTCACAGACACTCTGGTGTGTCCTATGTAGAAAGGCACCAGGAGCCAGGATGTATACTTACGTCTTCTTTATTAATCTTCAGTTCAGGATACATCTGTCTTGACTCCAGCCAGCCTAGTGTGGTACCAGCCCCACCAGGAGCAGCCTGCCTAGCTGCTCAGCCCATCTCTAACTGCCACATTCATCCCACTCAGTCACCCAGGCATTCCACGCATCACAGGCACACCAACATTCTAAGACCAGGACACACTCTGGCTGGGCAGCTAGAGGCAGCAGGGCATGAGTACATATACTAGAAAGTAAGATATAACACACTCTCTGACACTCTCACAGACTCTGACACTCTCTCACAGACTCTCAGAGACACTCTCTCACACTCACAATCTCTCACAGACACTCTCTCACAGACTCTCACATTCTTTTGACACTCTCACAGACACTCTCACATACTCTCTCACAGACACTCTCACAGACTCTCACTCTCACAGATGCTCTCACAGACCCTCTAACACAGACTCACAGACACTCCCTCACAGACTCTCACAGACTCTGACACTCTCTGACAGACTCTCACAGACATTCTCTTGACACTCACATTCTCTGACTCACAAACTTTCAGAGACACTCTCACACTCTATCACAGACACTTTCACACTCTCTCACAGACAGACTCTCACAGACACTCTCTCACAGATACTCTCTCACAGACACTCTCTCACTAGCACACTCTCACAGACACTCTCTCACAAGCACACTCTCACAGACACTTTCTCTCAGAACCTCTCACAGACTCTCAGACACACTTTCAAAGACACTCTCTGACAGACTCTCACGGACACCCTCTCAGACTCACAGACACTCTCTCACAGACTCTCACAGACATTCTCTTGACACTCCCACAGACACTATCACAGACACTCACAGACACTCCCTCACAGACTCTCACACACACTCTAACAAACACTCTCTCACAGACAGACTCACAGGCACTCTCACAGACACTCTCTCATAGACACTCTCACAGACACTCTCTCACAGACACTCTCACAGACACTCTCTCACAGACTCTCACAGACATTCTCTCGACGCTCTCTCACAGACACTCTCACACTTTCAGACTCTCACATACACTCTCCAGACTCTCACAAACTTTCAGAGACACTCTCTCACAGACACTCTCACAGATACTCTCACAGACTCTCACAGACATTCTCTCGATGCTCTCTCACAGACACTCTCACACTCTTAGATTCTCACACTCTCCAGACTCTCTAACAAACTTTCAGAGACACTCTCTCACATACACTCTCTCACAGACACTCTCTGACAGACACTCTCTGACAGACAGACTCTCACAGACACTCTCTCACAGACACTCTCTCACAGACTTTCTCAGACTCCCACAGACATGTTCTCGACTTTCTCTCACAGACACTCTCACATTCTCAGACTCTCACAGACACTCTCCAGACTCTCTCACAAACTTTCAGAGACACTCTCTCACAGACACTTTCTCACAGACACTTTCTCACAGATACTCTCTCACAGATACTCTCTCACAGACACTCTCACAGACACACTCTCGCAGACTCTCACAGACACTCTCACACTCTCTAACAGACACTCTCAAAGATAATCTCTCACAGACACTCTCTCACAAGCACACTCACAGAAACACTCTCTCACAAGCACACTCTCACAGACACACTCTCTCACAGACACTCTGTTGTGTCCTATGTAGAAAGGCACCAGGAGCCAGGATGTATATTTAAGTCTTCTTTATTAATCTTCAGTTCAGGATACATCTGTCATGACTCCAGTCAGCCTAGTGTGGTACCAGCCCCACCAGGAGCAGCGTGCCTAGCTGCTCAGCCCATCTCTAACTGCCACATTCATCCCACTCAGTCACCCAGGCATTCCACGCATCACAGGCACACCAACATTCTAAGACCAGGTCACACTCTGGCTGGGCAGCTAGAGGCAGCAGGGCTTGAGTACATATACTAGAAAGTAGGATATAACATTCTCTCTCAGACACTCTCACAGACTCTCAGCCACTCTCTCACAGACTCTCACAGACACTCTCTCACACTCACAATCTCTCACAGACACTCTCTCACAGACACATTCACATACTCTCACACAGATACTCTCACAAACTCTCACACTCTCACAGATGCTCTCACAGACACTAGCACAGACTCACAGACACTCTCTCACAGACTCTGACAGACACTCTCTGACAGACTCTCACAGATACTCTCTCACAGTCTCACAGACACTCTCACAGACTCTCACAGACATTCTCTCGACACTCTCACATTCTCAGACTCACAAACATTCAGAGACACTCTCACACTCTATCACAGACACTTTCACACTCTCTCACAGACAGTCTCTAACAGACACTGTCTCACACTCTCACAGACCGACTCTCACAGACACTCTCTCACAGATACTCTCTCGCAGACACTCTCTCACAAGCACACTCTCTCAAACACTCTCTCACAAGCAAACTCTCACAGACACTCTCTCACAGACACTCTCACAGACTGACACACTCTCACAGATACTCTCTGACAGACTCTCACAAACACCCTCTCAGACTCACAGACACTCTCACAGATACTCTCTGACAGACTCTCACAAACACCCTCTCAGACTCACAGACACTCTCTCACAGACTATCACAGACATTTTCTCGACACTCTCACAGACACTATCACAGACACTCACAGACACTCCCTCACAGACTCTCACAGACACTCTCACGGACACTCTCTCACACACACTCTCCAACAGAAACTCTCTCACAGACAGACTCACAGGCATTCTCTCACAGACACTCTCACAGACACTCTCACAGACACTCTCACAGACATTCTCTCAACGCTCTCTCACAGACACTCTCACACTCTCACAGACACTCTCCAGACTCTCTCACAAACTTTCAGAGACACTCTCTCACAGACATTCTCTCACCGCTCTCTCACAGACACTCTCACACTCTCACAGACACTCTCCAGACTCTCTCACAAACTTTCAGAGACACTCTCTCAGACACTCTCTCACAGACATTATCACAGATTCTCAAAGACATTCTCTCGACACTCTCTCACAGACACTCTCACACTCTCAGACTCTCACACACACTCTCCAGACTCTCTCACAAACTTTCAGAGACACTCTCTCACAGACACTCTCTCACAGACATTTTCTCAAAGACACTCGATGACACACATTCTCTCACAGACACTCTCTCACAGACACTCTCTCAAAGACTTTCTCAGACTTTCACATTCTCTTGACGCTCTCTCACAGACACACTCACACTCTCAGACTCTCACAGACACTCTCCAGACTCTCTCACAAACTTTCAGAGACACTCTCTTACAGACACTTTCTCACAGATACTCTCTCACAGATACTTTCTCACAGACACTTTCACAGACACACTCTCACAGACTCTCACAGACACTCTCACAGATACTCTCACAGACTCTCACAGACATTCTCTCGATGCTCTCTCACAGACACTCTCACACTCTTAGATTCTCACACTCTCCAGACTCTCTAACAAACTTTCAGAGACACTCTCTCACAGACACTCTCTCACAGACACTCTCTGACAGACACTCTCTGACAGACAGACTCTCACAGACACTCTCTCACAGACACTCTCTCACAGACTTTCTCAGACTCCCACAGACATGTTCTCGACTTTCTCTCACAGACACTCTCACATTCTCAGACTCTCACAGACACTCTCCAGACTCTCTCACAAACTTTCAGAGACACTCTCTCACAGACACTTTCTCACAGACACTTTCTCACAGATACTCTCTCACAGATACTCTCTCACAGACACTCTCACAGACACACTCTCGCAGACTCTCACACTCTCACACTCTCTAACAGACACTCTCAAAGATAATCTCTCACAGACACTCTCTCACAAGCACACTCACAGAAACACTCTCTCACAAGCACACTCTCACAGACACACTCTCTCACAGACACTCTGTTGTGTCCTATGTAGAAAGGCACCAGGAGCCAGGATGTATATTTAAGTCTTCTTTATTAATCTTCAGTTCAGGATACATCTGTCATGACTCCAGTCAGCCTAGTGTGGTACCAGACCCACCAGGAGCAGCCTGCCTAGCTGCTCAGCCCATCTCTAACTGCCACATTCATCCCACTCAGTCACCCAGGCATTCCACGCATCACAGGCACACCAACATTCTAAGACCAGGTCACACTCTGGCTGGGCAGCTAGAGGCAGCAGGGCTTGAGTACATATACTAGAAAGTAGGATATAACATTCTCTCTCAGACACTCTCACAGACTCTCAGACACTCTCTCACAGACTCTCACAGACACTCTCTCACACTCACAATCTCTCACAGACACTCTCTCACAGACACATTCACATACTCTCTCACAGACACTCTCACAAACTCTCACACTCTCACAGATGCTCTCACAGACACTAGCACAGACTCACAGACACTCTCCCACAGACTCTGACAGACACTCTCTGACAGACTCTCACAGATACTCTCTCACAGTCTCACAGACACTCTCACAGACTCTCACAGACATTCTCTCGACACTCTCACATTCTCAGACTCACAAACGTTCAGAGACACTCTCACACTCTATCACAGACACTTTCACACTCTCTCACAGACAGTCTCTAACAGACACTGTCTCACACTCTCACAGACCGACTCTCACAGACACTCTCTCACAGATACTCTCTCGCAGACACTCTCTCACAAGCACACTCTCTCAAACACTCTCTCACAAGCAAACTCTCACAGACACTCTCTCACAGACACTCTCACAGACTGACACACTCTCACAGATACTCTCTGACAGACTCTCACAAACACCCTCTCAGACTCACAGACACTCTCACAGATACTCTCTGACAGACTCTCAAAAACACCCTCTCAGACTCACAGACACTCTCTCACAGACTATCACAGACATTTTCTCGACACTCTCACAGACACTATCACAGACACTCACAGACACTCCCTCACAGACTCTCACAGACACTCTCACGGACACTCTCTCACACACACTCTCCAACAGAAACTCTCTCACAGACAGACTCACAGGCATTCTCTCACAGACACTCTCACAGACACTCTCACAGACACTCTCACAGACATTCTCTCAACGCTCTCTCACAGACACTCTCACACTCTCACAGACACTCTCCAGACTCTCTCACAAACTTTCAGAGACACTCTCTCACAGACACTCTCTCACAGACATTATCACAGATTCTCAAAGACATTCTCTCGACACTCTCTCACAGACACTCTCACACTCTCAGACTCTCACACACACTCTCCAGACTCTCTCACAAACTTTCAGAGACACTCTCTCACAGACACTCTCTCACAGACATTTTCTCAAAGACACTCGATGACACACATTCTCTCTTAAGACACTCTCTCACAGACACTCTCTCAAAGACTTTCTCAGACTTTCACATTCTCTTGACGCTCTCTCACAGACACACTCACACTCTCAGACTCTCACAGACACTCTCCAGACTCTCTCACAAACTTTCAGAGACACTCTCTCACAGACACTTTCTCACAGATACTCTCTCACAGATACTTTCTCACAGACACTCTCACAGACACACTCTCACAGACTCTCACAGACACTCTCACAGACACTCAAACAGACACTCTCTCACAGACACTCTCACACTCTCTAACATACACTCTCTCACAGACTCTCACAGACACTTTCTCACAAACTCTCACAGACACTCTCACAGACACTCAATCGCACACAGACTCTCACAGACACTCTCTCACAGACACTCCCTCACAGATACTCTCTCAGACTCACAGACACTCTCAGACTCACATACACTCTCTCACAGACTCTCACTCTCATATTCTCTCACAGACTCTCACAGACATTCTCTCACAGACTCTCACAGATGCTCTCTCACAGACTCTTACAGACTCTATCTCAGACACTCTCGCAGACACTCTCTCACAGACTCTCAGAGACCCTCTCTCGCAGACTCCCACAGACACTCTCATGCTCTCTCACAGACACTCTCTCACAGACTCTCAGACACTTTCAGACTCTCACAGACACTCTCACACTCTCTCTCACAGACACTCTCTCACAGATACTGTCTCACAGACACTCTCTCAAAGACACTCTCTCACAGTCTCACAGATACTTCCACAGACACTCTCTCACAGACACTCTCACAAATACTCTCTCACAGACACTCTATCAAAGACACTCTCTCACAGACACTCTCAAACACTCAGACTCTCACATATACTCTCTCACAGACACACTCACAGACACTCTCTCACAGACTCTCTCACAGACATTCTCTGACAGACACTGCCTCACAGACACTCTAACAGACAGACTCTCAAAGACAGTCTCTCGCACACTCTCTCACAGACACTCTCACAAACTCTCACAGACTCACAGGCACACACAGACATTCTCTCGACACGCTCACAGACTCTCAGACACTCTCACAGACACTCTCTCATAGACACTCTCACAGAGACTCTAACAGACTCTCTCACATACACTCTCTCACAGACACCCTATCACAGACACTCACAGACACTCCCTCACAGACTCTCACAGACTCTTTCACAGACTCTCAAAGACACTCTCGCAGACTCTCACAGACACTCTCTCACAGACACTCTCACAGACCTTGCACATACAGACAGACTCTCAAAGACACTCTCTCACAGACACTTTCTCACAGACACTCTCTCACAGATACTCTCTTACAGACACTCTCCCACAGATACTCTCACAGACACTCTCTCACAGACACTCTCTCACAGACTCTCTCGGACTCACAGACACTCTCTCAGACTCTCACAGACATTCTCTCGACACTCACAGACACTCTCTCACAGACACACACACTCAGACTCTCACAGACACTCTCTCACAGACTCTCTCACAAAGTTTCAAAGACGCGCTCTCACACTCTATCACAGACATTCCCTCACACTCACACTCTATCCCAGACATTCCCAGACACTCTCCCAGACTCTCACAGACTCTCTCACAGACTCTCTCACAGACACTCTCTCACAGACACTGTCTCACAGACTCTCATAGTCTCTCACAGACAATCTCTCACAGACCCTCTCACAGACTCTCACAGACACTCTCACAGACTCTCACTGACACTCTTTCACAGACTCTGTTAGAAGGGGCGATTCCAGGGAACAGGAAGTGCTCTCCTGACCACCCCAGAATCCTCCTCTCCCACAAATACTGCAGAGTCTTATTGTGCGGTCTCCGCCGGGGAGGACTGCTGATCGTACACACTGGACGCACACCACACTTATGAACAGACACCACACCTTGGATCTTGAGTAAGCACATTCTTTATCACAGTTAAACGGGAATCAATATTTACAGTATTCAACAGATTATACAGTCTTGGTTTAAAGGAGTAGGGAGGCGGGACAGTCTCACTTGGAGGTCAGTTTGTCACGTATCCTGCGCACAGCCCTCAATCCTCGGGCCGGGGGAATACGGAAGTTGGAGGTGTTACTGATTATCCCACTCACTTCGGGTCGAGTTAGGTCGTTGGTAGCGTCGATGGTCCAGCCGGACCAGAGGACTCCTCAAGCCGCGACGAGGTCAGCAGGGCTGGATTCGGAGTGTGTAGAGGCACTGTCAGTTCGTAAGGAGCCGCGACAGGGTCAGCAGGGCTCAGGGTGTTCAGATGAGCCGCGACGAGGTCAGCAGGGCTCCGTGATCTTAGTTCCTTCTTTTCGAGGGTGAGCCGCGACAGCGTCAGCAGGGCTCTGTGGTCTAAGTTCCTTCGGTTCGAGGTTGAGCCGCGACAGCGTCAGCAGGGCTCGTGGTTGGCAAAGTTCGGTCTCTCCTTAAAGTCAGCTGCGATCAGATCAGCAGGGCTTTCTTGTCCAGGATACAACTGCCCGCTAGTTCTGATACGGGCCTTCATATAGTCCAGGGGCCCTTTGATGTCCGGACCCTCGCAGGGGGAGATCTCGTGGGCCGGGGCTGGCTGGCAGAGTCTCCTATTGGTGGCCTCTTTGATGCTTTAGAAGATGCGTCCGGGGATTCCCAGACACCCATCCAGGTCTGGAGCCAGCTCTCGGGGAGGCCAAAAGCGTGATCAAAACCAGGGGGGGGGGGTGGGGGGGGCGGGGGGGGGGGTTGCTACTGTTCGAAGAGCCAGGTCTTGAGGAGTCTCCTGAAGGTTAGAAGGTCTTCGGTCTGCAGTAGGCGGAAGGGGAGGGTTTTCCACGTCTTGGTGGCGAGTTGGGAGAGTGATCTGTCTTAAAATTAGGATTTCTCTCAGTTTAGTAGTAGTAAAGTTAGGACTCCTAACTTTAGGACTCCTAAATGCCTTCTGTGAATACCGAAAGTCTTAAAATTAGGATTTTTCTCAATTTAGTAGTAGTAAAGTTAGGACTCCTAACTTTAGGACTCCTAAATGCCTTCTGTGAATACCGAAAGTCTTAAAATTAGGATTTTTCTCAGTTTAGGAGTCCTAAAGTTAAGGGTCCTAACTTTACTACTACTAAATTGAGAAAAATCCTAATTTTAAGACTTTCGGTATTCACAGAAGGCATTTAGGAGTCCTAAAGTTAGGACTACTAACTTCTGTGAATACCGAAATGAGTAAGTGCCTTCTGTGAATACCAAAATGAGTAAGTGCATTCTGTGAATACCAAAATGAGTAAGTACATTCTGTGAATACCAAAATAGTAGTAAATTTAGGATTGAGTCTTAAGTTCATTCTGTGAATCGGGCCCTGTGAGACTGTGAGAGAGTGTCTGAGAGAGTGTCTAAGAGTCGGTGAGAGTGTCTGTGAGACAGTATATGTGAGAGTGTCTGTGAGAGTGTCTGTGAGAGAGTGTCTGTGACAGTGTCTGTGAGAGTCTGTGAGAGTGTCTGTGAGACAGTGTGAGAGAGTCTGTGAGGGAGTGGCTGTGAGAGAGTGTCTGAGAGTCTGTGAGAGTGTCTGTGAAAGATTGTCTGTGAGAGAGTGTGTCTCTGAGAGTGTGCTTGTGAGAGAGTGTACATGTGCGAGAGTGCCTGTGAGAGAGTATCTGTGAGAGTCTGTCTATGAGTGTGAGACAGTGTCTGTGAGATAGTGTCTGTGAGATTCTGTGAGAGAGTGTCTGTGAGAGAGTGTCTGTGAGAGACTATGAGAGAGTCTATGAGAGAGTGTCTGAGAGTGCCTGCGAGAGAATGTCTGTGATAGAGTGTGAGAGTGTCTGTGAGAGTCTGTGAGAGTGTCTGTGAGAGACTATGAGAGAGTGTCTGTGAGACTGTGAGAGAGTGCCTGAGAGAGTGTGAGAGTCTGTGAGAGTGTCTGTTAGAGAGACTGAGAGTCTGTGAGGGAGTGTCTGTGAGAGTGTCTGTGATAGAGTGTCTGTGAGAGTGTCTGTGATAGAGTGTCTGTGAGAATCTGTGAGAGTGTCGAGAGAATGTCTGTGAGTGTCTGTTAGAGAGTGTCTGTGTCTTTGAGAGTGTGCTTGTGAGAGAGTTTGTCTGTGAGAGTGTGCTTGTGAGAGTGTCTGTGAGAGAGTATCTGTGAGAGTGTGAGACAGTGTCTGTGAGAGTGTCTGTGAGAGAGTGTATGTGGAAGAGTGTCTGTGAGAGACTATGAGAGAGTGTCTGAGAGTGTCTGTGAGAGAGTGTCTGTGAGCGAGTGTCTGTGAGAGACTATGAGGGAGTGTCTGTGAGAGAGTGTCTGTGAGAGTGTCTGTGATAGAGTGTCTGTGAGAATCTGTGAGAGTGTCGAGAGAATGTCTGTGAGTGTCTGTTAGAGAGTGTCTGTGTCTTTGAGAGTGTGCTTGTGAGAGAGTTTGTCTGTGAGAGTGTGCTTGTGAGAGTGTCTGTGAGAGAGTATCTGTGAGAGTGTGAGACAGTGTCTGTGAGAGTGTCTGTGAGAGAGTGTATGTGGAAGAGTGTCTGTGAGAGACTATGAGAGAGTGTCTGAGAGTGTCTGTGAGAGAGTGTCTGTGAGCGAGTGTCTGTGAGAGACTATGAGGGAGTGTCTGTGTGAGAGTGTCTGTGAGACAGTGTCTGTGAGAGAGTCTTTGTGAGAGTGTAAGTGAGAATCTGTGAGAGTGTGAGAGAGTGTCGCGGAGAGTGTGAGAGTGTCTGTGAGAGTTTGTGACAGTGTCAAGAGAATTTCTGAGTGTCTGTGAGTCTGAGAGAGTGTCTGTGAGAGAGTGTCTGAGAGAGTGTCTGTGAGAGAGTGTGTCTGTGAGAGTGCTTGTGAGAGAGTGTGCCTGTGAGAGTGTGCCTATGAGATGGTGTGAGAGAGTATCTGTGAGAGAGAGTGAGACAGTCTCTGTGAGGGAGTGTCTGTGAGAGAGTGTTTGAGATTGTCTGTGAGAGAGTGTCTTGAGTGTCTTTGAGATAGTGTCACTGAGAGAGTGTCTGTGAGAGTCTGTGTGGGAGTGTCAGTGAGTGTCTGTGATAGAGTGTATGTGAGAGAGTGTCTGTGAGAGTCTTTGAGAGTGTCTGAGTGTCTCTGAGTCTATGAGAGTGTCTGTGAGAGTCGTGAGAGAGTCTGTGAGAGTCTGTGAGAGAGTGAGAGTCTGTGAGAGTGTATGTGAGAGAGTGTCTATGAGAGTCTGTCTGTGAGAGAGTGTGAGACAGTGTCTGTGAGACAGTGTCTGTGAGAGTCTGTGAGAGAGCATGTGAGAGAGTGTCTGTGAGAGACAATGAGAGAGTCTGTGAGAGAGAGACTATGAGAGTCTGTGAGAGTGTCTGAGAGTGTCTGTGAGAGTGTCTGTGAGAGTGTGCTTGTGAGAGTGTCTGTGAGAAAGTATCTGTGAAAGACTGTCTGTGAGAGTCTGTGAGAGAGTGTGTGAGAGTGTCTGCGAGAGAGTGTCTGTGAGAGTCTGTGAGAGAGTGTGTGAGAGTGTCTGCGAGGGAGTGTCTGTGAGAGACTATGAGAAAGTCTGTGAGAGAATATGAGTCTGTGAGAGTGTCTGAGAGTGTCTGTGAGAGAGTGTCTGTGAGAGTGTGCTTGTGAGAGTGTCTGTGAGAGAGTAACTGTGAGAGGCTGTCTGTGAGAGTGTGAGGGAGTGTCTGTGAGAGTCTGTGATAGAGTGTGTGAGAGTGTCTGTGAGAGACTATGCGAAAGTCTGTGAGAGTGTCTGTGAGACAGGGTCTGTGAAGAGTGTCTGTGAGAGAGTGTGTGTGAGAGTGTGAGGGAGAGTGAGGGATTGTCTGTGAGAGTGTCTGTGTCTCTGAAACTTTTTGTGTCTGTGAGAGTCTGAGAGTGTCTGTGAGAGAGTGTGTGAGTGTCCAGAGAATGTGAGAGTCTGAGAGAGTGTCTTTGAGAGTGTGTCTGTGAGAGAGTCTGTGAGAGAGTGTCTGTGAGAGTCTGTGAAAGAGTCTGTGTGGGTCTGTAAAGGAGTGTCTGTGAGTGTCTGTGATAGGGAGTCTGTGAGCGAGTCTGTGAGAGCATCTGTGAGAGTGTCTTTGAGAGTCTGTGAAAGAGTCTGTGAGGGAGTGTCTGTGAGAGAGTGTCTGTGAGAGTGTCTGTGAGAGACTATGAGAGTCTGTGAGAGAGTGTCTGAGAGTTTGTGAGAGAGTGTCTGCGAGACAGTGTCTATGAGAGAGTGTGTGTGAGAGTCTGTCTGTTAGAGAGTGTGAGAGAGTGTCTGAGAGAGTCAGAGAGTCTGTGATAGTGTCTGTGAGACTGTGATAGAGTGTCTGAGAGAGTGTCTGAGAGTCTGTGAGAGTGTCTATGAGACAGTATCTGTGAGAGTGTCTGTGAGAGAGTGTCTGTGACAGTGTCTGTGAGACAGTGTGAGAGAGTCTGTGAGGGAGTGGCTGTGAGTGTCTGAGAGTCGCTGAGAGTGTCTGTGAGAGATTGTCTGTGAGAGAGTGTGTCTCCGAGAGTGTGCTTGTGAGAGAGTGTGTCTGTGAGAATGTACATGTGAGAGAGTGTCTGTGAGAGAGTGTCTGTGAGAGTCTGCCTATGAGAGAGTGTGAGACCGTGTCTGTGAGATAGTGTCTGTGAGAGAGTGTCTGTGAGAGAGTATGAGAGAGTCTGTGAGAGAGTGTCTGAGAGTGCCTGTCAGAGAATGTCTGTGAGAGTGTGTCTGAGAGAGTGTGAGATAGTGTCTGTGAGAGTCTGTGAGAGTGTCTGTGAGAGACTATGAGAGAGTGTCTGTGAGAGAGTGTCTGTGAGCGTCTGTGAGAGTGTCTGTGAGACAGTATCTGTGAGAGAGTGTCTGTGACAGTGTCTGTGAGCATCTGTGAGAGTGTCTGTGAGAGAGACAGAGTCTGTGAGGGAGTGCCTGTGAGAGTGCCTGTGATAGAGTGTCAGTGAGAGACTGTCTGTGAGAGTGTCGAGAGAATGTCTGAGTGTCTGTTAGAGAGTGTCTGTGGGAGTCTGTGTCTTTGAGAGAGTATATGTGAGAGAGTATCTGTGAGAGTGTGAGACAGTGTCTGTGAGAGTGTCTGTGAAAGAGTGTGAAAGAGTGTATGTGAGAGAGTGTCTGTGAGAGACTATGAGAGAATCTGTGAGAGAGTGTCTCTGAGAGAGTGTCTGTGAGAGACTATGAGAGTCTATGAGAGAGTGTCTGTGAGACAGTATCTGTGAGAGTGTCTGTGAGACAGTGTCTGTGAGAAAGTCTTTGAGAGTGTGTGTAAGAGTCTGTAAGAATGTCTGTGGGTGTTTGTGAGAGTGTGTGAGAGAGTGTCTTGGAGAGTGTGAGAGGGTCTGTGAGAGTCTGTGAGAGTGTCAAGAGAATTTCTGAGTGTGAGTCTGTGAGAGTGTCTGAGAGAGTCTGTGAGAGAGTGTGTCTGTGAGAGTGCTTGTGAGAGTGTGCCTGTGAGAGGGTGTGAGAGCCTGTCTGTGAGAGAGAGTGACACAGTCTCTGTGAAGGAGTGTCTGTGAGAGAGTGTTTGAGATTGTATATGAGAGAGTGTCTTGAGTGTGAGACTGAGAGAGTGTCTGTGAGAGAGTGTCTGTGAGAGTGTCTGTGAGAGACTATGAGAGAGTGTGTGAGAGTGTCTGTGTGTGAGAGTCTGTGAGAGTGTGTCTGTGAGTCTGAGAGAGTGTCTGAGAGTGTCCTTGTGATAGAGTGTGTCTGTGAGAGTGTGCTTGTGACATATTTTGAGAGAGTGTCTGTGAGAGTGTCTGTGAAACAGTGTGAGAATGTCTTGAGTGTCTGTGAGAGTGTGAAAGTGTATGTGAGGGAGTGTCTGGGAGAGTGTCTGTGAGAGTATGAGTCTGAGAGAGAGTTTCTGTGAAGGAGTGTGTCTTTATGAGAGAGTCTGTGAGAGTCTGTTAGAGTGTCTGTGAGACAGTGTCTGGGGGAGACTGTCTTTGAGAGTGTGCTTGTGAAAGAGTGTATGTGAGAGCCTGTGATGGGCTATGAGAGTCTGTGAGAGTGTCAGAGAGTGTGAGAGTGTCTGAGAGACAGAGAGTGTGAGTCTGTGAGTGTGTCCTGGAAAGAAAAAGTGTATGTGGTTGTGTGTGGGGTTGTGTTTGGTTGTGTTGTTGTGTGTGTGTGGGGTTGTGTGTGTGGGGGTTGTGTGTTGGGGTTGTGTGTGTGTGTGGGGTTGTGTGTGTGGGGTTGTGTGTGGGGGGGATTGTGTGCTTGTGTGTGTATGGGGTTGTGTGTGTGGGGGAGTTGTGTGTGGGGGATTGTGTGTGGGGGGTTGTGTGTGTGTGTGGATTTGTGTGTGGGGGGGGGGGTTGTGTGTGTGGTTATGGGGGTGTGTGTGTTTGAGGTTGTGTGTGGGTGGGTGTTTGGGGTTGGGTGGGGGTGTGTGTGTGTTTAGGGTTGTGTGGGGGGTTGTGTGTGTAGGTGGGGTTGTGTATGTGGGGTTATGTGTGTGGAGTTGTGTGTGTATGGGGTTTGTGTGTGTGGAGCGGGCATGTGTGTGGGAGGGTGTGTCTGTGTATGGGGTTGTGTGTGGTGGGGATGTGTTTGAGGGTTGTGTGTGGGGGTGGCAGTGTGGGGTTGTGTGGTGTGTAGGGTTGTATATGTGGGGGGGGGGTTGTGTGGTGTGTGTGGTTGGTTGTGTATTTGTATGTGGTTGTGTGTCTGGTTGTGTTTCTGTGTGGGGTTGTGTGTGTGGGGGTGCTGTGTGTGTGTGTGGAGGGTTGTGTGTGGGGGTTGTGTATGTGTGGGGGGTTGAGTGAGTGTGTATGTGTGTGGGGTTGTGTGTTGGGGTGTGTGGGGGGTTCTGTGTGTGATTGTGTGTGGGGGGAGTGTGTGTGTGAGTGTGGGGTTGTATGTGTGTAGGGTTGTGTGTGTCTCGAGGGGTTGTGTGTGTGTAGGGTTGTGTGTGTGTCGAGGGGTTGTGTGTGTGGGGTTGTGTGTGGGGGGTCATGTGTGTGAGTGTATGTGTGGGGTTGTGTGTGTGGGGGTGTGGAGGTGTGTGTGTGGAATTGTGTGTGTGAGAGGGTTGTGAGTGGGGGGCTGTGTGTGGGGGGATTGTGTGTGTGGGGGGTTGTGTGGTGTGTAGGTTTGTGTGTGGGCATGTGTGTGTGTGGTCGTGCGTTTGTGTGGGGTTGTGTGGTTTGTGTGGTTGTGTGTTTGTGTGGGGTTGTGTGTGGGGGGTTGTGTTTGTGTGGGGTTGTGTGTGTGGGGGGGGTTGTGTGTGGGGGTGTTGTGTGCGTGGGAGGTTGTGTGTGTGGGGGGTTTGTGTGTGTGGTTATGGGGTGGTATGTGTGAGTTTGTGGAGTTGTGTGTGTGGAGTTGTGTGTGGGTGGGGTTGTATGTGTGGGGCAGTGTGTGTCAGGTTGTGTGTGTTTGGTTTGTGTGTGTGGGGTTGTGTGTGGGGGCTTGTATGTATGTGGGTTTGTGTGTGGGGGGGTTGTGAGTGGGGGGTGTGTGAGTGGGGGGGTGTGTGTGGGGGGGGGTTGTGTGTGTGGGTGGTTGTATGTGTGTGGGGCTGTGTTTGTGGGGTTGTGTGGTGTGTGGGGTTGTGTGTGTGTGAGGGGTTGTGTGGTTGTGTGTGGTTGGTTGTGTGTGTGTGGTGGGTGTTAGTTGTGTGTTGGTTTCTGTGTGTGGGGGGTTGTGAGTGGGAGGTTGTGTGTGTGGGGGTTGTGTGTGTGGGGTTGTGTGTGTGTGGGGTTGTGTGTGTTGGGGGTTGTGTGGTTGGGTGTGGTTGTGTGGTTGTGTGTGTGGTTTTGTGTGGGGTTGTATGGTTGTGTGTGTGGTTGTGTGTGGGGGGTTGTGTGTAAGGGGTTCTGTGTGGTTGTGTGTGTGTGGGGGGGTTGTGTGTGGGTGGGTTTTGTGTTTGGGGGTTGTGCGTGTGTGGGGGAGGTTGTGTGTGTGGGGCGGTTGTGTGTGGGGGGTTGTGTGGTGTTTGGTGTGTGGGGTTGTGTGTGTGGGGTTGTGTGTGGTTGTGTGTGGGGTTATGTGTGTGGGGGTTGTGTGTGGGGGGATTAAGTTGGGTGGTTTGTGTATGGGGATTTTTGTGTGTGGGGGGAGGTTGTGTGTGTGGGGGTTGTGAGTGGGTGTGTGTGTGTGTGTATGGGGATGTGTGTGTGGGGTTATGTGTGTGGGGGGTTGTGTGTGGGGGGCTTAAGTGTGGATGGTTTGTGTATGGGGGGTTGTGTGTGTGGGGGAGGTTGTGTGTGTGGGGGGTTGTGAGTGGGGGTGTGTGTGTGTATGGGGATGTGTGTGTGGGGTTGTGTGTGGAGTTGTGTGTGTGGTGTGTGTGGGGGTTGTGTGCGTGGGCTTGTGTGTGGGGGGTTTCTGTGTGTGGAGGGTGTTGGTTGTGTTGGTTTCTGTGTGTAGGGGAGTTGTGAGTGGGGGGTTGTGTGTGTGGGGGCTGTGTGTGTGGGTTTGTGTGTGTGGGATTGTGTGTGTGTGGGGTTGTGTGTGTGGGGTATTGTGTGTTGGGGTTATGTGTGTTGGGGGTTGTGTGTTTGTGTGTGGTTGGTTGTGTGTGTGGTTGTGTGTGTGGTTTTGTGTGGGGTTGTATGGTGTGTGTGGTTGTGTGGGGGGTTGTGTGTAAGGGGTTCTGAGTGGTGGTGTGTGTGTGAGTGGGGGTTGTGTGTGGGGGGCTTGTGTGTGGGTGGGTTTTGTGTATGGGGGTTGTGTGTGTGTGGGGGAGGTTGTGTGTGAGGGGTTGTGAGTGGGGGGTGTGGGGGTTGTGTGTGGGGAGTTGTGTGGTGTTTGGTGTGTGGGGTTGTGTGCGTGGGGTTGTGTGTGTGGGGGGTTGCTTGTGTGGTTGGCTTTGTGTGTGTGGTTGTGTGTGGGGTTGTGTGTGGTTGTGTGCTTGCATGTGGTTGTGTGGGGTTATGTGTGTGGTTGTGTGTGGGGGGTTGGGTGTGTGTGGGGAAGTTCTGTGTGTGGGGGGCTGTGTGTGGGGGGCTGTGTGTGGGTATGGGGGTGTTTGTGTGTGGGTGTGAGTTTGTGGGGTTGTGTGTGTGGGGGTTGTGTGTGGGGGGTTGTGTGTGGGGGGGTTGTGTGTGTGTGTGTGGGGTTGTGGGTGTGGGGTTTGTGTGTGGGGGGGTTTTGTGTGTGGGGTTGTGTGTGGGGGGCTTTTATGTGGGGGCAGTTGTTTGTAGGATGTTTGTGTGTGTGTGAGGGGGTTGTGTGTGTGTGGTTGTGTGTGGGGTTGTATATGTTGGGGGTTGTGTGGTTGTGTGTGGTTGGTTGTGTGTGGTTTTGTGTGGGGTTGTGTGGTTGTGTGTGTGGGGTTGTGTGTGTGTTGGGTTGTGTGTGTGGGGTTGTGTGCGTGGTTGGCTTTGTGTGTGTGTGGCTGTGTGTGGTGTTGTGCTTATGTGTGGTTGGGGGGGGTTGTGTGTGTGGGGGTTGTGTGTCTGGGGGGCTGTGTGGGGGGGTTGTGTGTGTGGTTATGGGGTTGTGTGTGCAGGTGTGAGTTTGCAGGGTTGTGTGTGTGGGGGTTGTGTCTGTGGGGGGTTGTGTGTGGGTGGGTGGGGTTGTATGTGTGGTGTTGTGCATGTGGGGTTTGTGTGTGTGGGGGGCTTGTATGTGGGGGGGTTTGTGTTTGTGTGAGGGGTTTGTGTGTGGGGGGGTTATGAGAGTGGGGGTGTGTGTGTGTTGAGGGTTGTGTGTGGGGGGTTGTGTTTGTGTGGGGTTGTGTGAGTGGGCTTGTGTGGTGTGTGAGGTTGTGGGGGGTTGTATGTGGGGGGGTTATGTGGTTGGGTGTGGTTGGTTGTGTGTGTGGTTGTGTGTGGGGTTGTGTGTGTGGTTGTGTGGGGGGTGTTTGTTTGCGGGGTTGTGTGTGGGGTTGTAAGTGTGGGGGTTGTGTGTGTTGGGTTGTGTGTGGGTGGGTTGTGTGTGTGGGGGTTGTGTTTGGGGTTGTAAGTGTGTGTGGGGTTGTGTGTGTATGGGGTTGTGTGTGGGGGGTTGTGTGTGTGAGTGTGTGGGGTTGTGTGAGTATGTGGGTTTGTGTGTTGGGGTGTGTGGGGGGTTGTGTGGGGGGGTTGTGTGTGTGTGTGTGGTTGTTTGTGGGGTTGTGTGGTTGTGTATGGGGGTTGTGGGTGTGTGGGGGTTGTGTGTATGGGGTTGTGTGTGTGGAGGGTTGTGCGTGTATGAGGGTTGTGTGTGTTTGGAGTTGTGTTTGTGGGGTTTTGTGTGTGTGGGGTTGTGTTTGTGGGTGGGGTTGTATGTGTGGGGATGTTGTGTTTGGGGGGTTTTGAGTGTGGGGGTTTGTGTGAGGTTGTGTGGGGGGCTTGTGTGTGGGGCAGTTGTGTGGGGGGTTGTATGTGGGGGGTTGTGAGAGGGGGGTTGTGTGTGTTGGGTTGTGTGTGTGGGGTTGTTTGTGTGTGTAGGGTTGTGTGCGAAAGTTGTGTGGGGGGGGGTTGTGTGTGTTGAGGGTTGTGTGTGAGTGTGTGGGGTTGTTTGTGGGTGTGGGGTTGTGTGTGTAGGGGGTTGTGTGTGTGTGGGGTTGTGTGTGAGGGGTTCTGTGTGGGGGTAGTGTGTGTGGGTGGAGGTTGCGTGTATGTATGTGTGGGGTGGTTGTGTTTAGGGGTTGTATGTGTTTGGGGGTGTTGTGTCTGTGTGGGGTTGTGTGTGTGTAGGGTTGTGTGTGTGAGGGCATGTGTGTGGTTGTGTGTTTGTGTGTGGTTGTAGGGTTGTGTGTTTGTGTGTGATTGTGTGGGGTTATGTGTGTTTGTGTGTGATTGTGTGGGAGGGTTGTGTGTGGGGGGTTTGTGTGTGGGGTGGTTGTGTGGGTGGGGTTGTATGTGTGGGGTTTGTGTGTGTGCGAGGGGGTTGTTTTTGGGGGGTTGTGTGAGTGGGGGGTTGTGTGTGTTGGGGGTTGTGTGAGTGGGGCAGATGTGTGTGTTGGGTGTGTGTGGGGTTGTGTGTGTGTGGGGTTGTGTGTATATGGGGTTGTGTGTTGGGTTTGTGTGTGTGGGGGGGTTGTGTGGTTGTGTGTGGTTGGATGTGTGTGTGTTTGTGTGGTTTTGTGTGGGGTTGTGTGGCTGTGTATGGTTGTGTGGGGGTGGTTGTGTGTGGGGTTGTGTGTGGGGTTGTGTGTGGGGGGGGTTGTGTGTGTTGGGTTGTGTGTTTGGGTTGGTGTGTAGTTGTGTGTGTGGGGTTGTGTGTGTTGGGTTGTGTGTGGGGGGTTGTGTGTGTGAGTGTGTGGGGTTGTGTGAGTATGGGGGTTTGTGTGTTGGGGTGTGTGGGGGGTTGTCTGTGGGGGGTTGTGTGTGTGGGGGTGTGTGGTTGTGTGTAGGGGTTTTGGGTGTGTGTGGGGGTTGTGTGTATGGGGCTGTGTGTGTGAGTGTGGGGTTGTGTGTGTATGTGGAGGGTTGTGTGTACGGGAGTTGTGTGTTTGGGGTTGTGTGTGGGGGGTGGTTGTGTGTGGGGGTTTGTGTGTGTGGGAGGTTGTATGTGTGGGGGTGTGAGTGGGAGGTTGTGTGTGTTGGGTTGTGTGTGTGGGGGGTTGTTTGTGTGTGGGGGTTGTGTGTGTGGGGTTGTGTGTGTGGGGTTGTGTGTTGTTGTGTGCAGTGGGTTGTGTGTGGGGTTGTGTGTGTGGGTGTGTGTGTAGGTGTGTGTGTTGGACTGTGTCTTGGACTGTGTGTGTATATGGAGTTCTGTGTGTGGGGTGGTTGTGTGTGGGGGGTATGTGTGTGAGTGCGTGGGGTTGTGTGAGTGTGTGGGTTTGTGTGTTGGGGTGTGTGGGGGGTTGTGTGTGGGGGGTTGTGTGTGGGGTTCTGTGTGTGGTTGTGTGTTAGGTTCTGTGTGGGGTTGTGTGGTTGTGTGTGTGGGGTTGTGTGTGTGAGTGCATGGGGTTGTGTGAGTGTGTGGGGTTGTGTGTGTGGGGTTGTCTGTGGGATTGTGTGTGGGGGCTTGTATGTGTGAGTGTGGGGGATTTGTGTGTGGAGGTTGTGGGTGTGTGAGGGGTTGTGTGTGCGGGAGGGTTGTGTGTGTGGGAGGGTTGTGTGTGTGTGGGTGTGTGTGTGTGCTTGGGATTGTGTGTGGGGTTGTGTGTGTGTGGGGTTGTGTGTGGGGTTGTGTGTATGTGGAGAGTTGTGTGTTGTGGGGGGTTGTGTGTGTGGGTTTGTGTGTGGGGGGGATGTGTGTGGGGGTTGTGTGTTTTGAGGGTTGTGTGTGAGTGTGGGGTTGTTTTTGGGTGTGTGGTTGTGTGTGGGGTTGTGTGTGGGGGCGTTTTGTGTGGGGGTTGTGTGTGGGGGGTTGTGTGTGCGGGTGTTGTGTATGTTTGGGGGGTTGTGTGTGGGGGGTTGTGTGTGGGGTTGTGTGTGTAGGGGGTTGTGTGAATGGTGTGTGTGGGTGTTGTGTGTGTGTGGGGTTGGTTGTGTGGTGTGTGGGGTTGTGTGTCTGTAGGGTTGTGTGTATGTGGGCATGTGTGGGGTTGTGTGTGTGTGTTTGTGTGTGTTTGTAGGGTGGGGGGGTTGTGTGTTGTGTGGTTGTGTGGGGTTATGTGTGTGTGGTTGTGTGTGTGGGGGGGGGTTGTGTGTGTGGGAGGGTTGTGTGTTTGTGGGGTGGTTGTGTGTGTGGTTATGAAGTTGTGTGTGTGCGTAGGTGTGAGTTTGTTGGGTTGTGTGTGGGGGTTGTGTGTGTGGGGGGGGCTTGTGTGTGGGGGGCTTGTGTGTGGGAGGTTGTGTGTGTGGGGGGTGTGAGTGGGAGGTTGTGTGTATGGGGTTGTTTGTGTGTGGGGTTGTTTGTGTGTGGGGTTGTGTGTGAGGGGGTTGTGTGGTTGGTTGTGTGTGGGGTTGTGTGTGGGGTTGTGTGGTTGTGTGTGGTGGGTTGTGTGCATGGGGTTGTGTGTGTGGTTGTGTTTGTGGGATTATGTGTGTGGGTGTGTGTGGGGTTGTGTGTGTTGGGCTGTGTGTGGGGGGTTGTGTGTGTGTATAGAGTTGTGTGTGTATGGGGTTGTGTGTGGGGGGTGTTGTGTGTGTGAGTGCGTGGGGTTGCGTGAGTGTGTGGGTTTGTGTGTTGGGGTGTGCGGGGGTTGTGTGTGTGGAGGCGTTGTTTGTGTGGTTGTGTGTGAGGTTGTGTGTTAGGTTGTGTGTGGGGTTGTGTGGTTGTGTGTGTGGGGTTGTGTGTGTGAGTGTGGGGGATGTGTGAGTGTGTGGGGTTGTGTGTGTGGGATGCTGTGTGTGGGGTTGTGTGTGGGATTGTGTGTGTAGGGGAGTTGTGTGTGGGGGGCTAGTGTGTGGGGAGTTTGTATATGGGGGTTGTATGTGGGGGGAGGTTGTGTGTGTGGGGGGATTGTGAGTGGGGGTGGGTATATGGGGTTGTGTGTATGGGGGGTTGTATGTGTTGGGTAGTGTGTGTGGGGTTGTGTGTGTGGCTTGTGTGTGGGTTGTATGTGTGGTTGGGGGATTTGTTGTGTGTGGGTTTGTGTGTGTAGGGGGTTGTGAGTGGGGGGTTGTGTGTGTGGGTTGTGTGTGTGTGGGTTTGTGTGTGTGTGTGGTTGTGTGTATGGGGTTGTGTGTGTTGGTGGTTGTGTGTGGTTGGTTGTGTGTGTGGTTTTGTGTGGGGTTGTGTGGTTGTGTGTGTGGTGTGTGGTGTGTGGGGTTGTGTGTGTGTGGGGTTGTGTGGGGGGTTGTGTGTGGGGGGTTGTGTGTGTGGTTGGCTTTGTGTGTGTGTGGTTGTGTGGGGTGTTGTGCTTGCGTGTGGTTGGGGGGGTTGTGTGTGGGGGGGTTGCATGTCTGGGTGGCTGTGTAGGGGGTTGTGTGTGTGGTTATGGGGTTGTGTGTGCGGGTGGGAGTTTGTGGGGTTGTGTGTGTGGGGGTTGTGTCTGTGGGGGGTTGTGTGTGTGGAGGTTGTGTGTGGGGGTTTGTGTGTGTGGGGGGCTTGTATGTGGGTGGGATTGTGTTTGTGTGAGGGGGTTGTGTGTGGGGGGGGTTATGAGAGTGGGGTGTGTGTGTGTGTTGGGGGTTGTGTGTGGGGGATTGTGTGTGTGTGGGGTTGTGTGAGTGGGGTTGTGTGGTGTGTGAGGTTGTGTGTGTATGGGGTTGTGTGGGGGGTTGTGGGTTTGTGTTACTATCCTTGTGGGGACTTGGGCATGATAACACACTCACGCTGTGGGGACTTGATTGCACTGTGGGGACCTGAACCCAGGTCCCCACAAGGTAATGTCTTCTAAATGATAAAAAATGACTTCAGGAACATCTGTGTCAATTTTTACACCTTTTGAAAAAATTGCCTTGTGGGGACCTGTGTTTCCTAAAGTGTGTTTATATTTTTGCTCGCTCTGTCCCCGTAGGCAGGAGGTGGTACTGCAGTCCTAAACACACTTTGCATTTTAAACACACATTGCTCACCAGAAACAAATACTAGCAGCAGAAAGGATGCATATTTCGAAGGGAAAGCTCCATATCCCTTTATTTATCCAAATATTTAGAATGTAAATTAACCTTTTCTCTACATAAAAACTTATTTACATGATGCTGCTATTGAATTTAGTCTTTTTGTGTCTGAAAAGTGTGGTTTTATGAGCATTTTTAAAATCTATTTGAGTTGTAACACTTCACTATTGCCATGTGATCTTTATCTTCAATTAAAGAATGATGGTGCACTGGACTGTGATATAAAGTAAATGATTCTGATCATGTTTTGTAAATAACTTAGGGGACTATTCAGGCCCAGTGTTCAGAGCCCTTGTCTTTTTTCACTATTGCAAAGTCAATTCACTCCAAGACTCTTGCCATCCTTTGGTGGACTAGCCAGCCAGAGTCGACTTCAGTGCTGGTGGTGCCTGGTGCAACAGTCTTTTTTGGCGATTTCTTGATATTCCTTAATTGCGAATTTGCAAATTGCGAATTCGCAAATAAGAAATACTTTCCCATTCACCAGGAGTCCCATAGCAAGAAATGGGAAGTTATTCTCAATTTGCGATTCGCAATTTGCAAATCGCAATTTGAGAATAATTTGAAGGGTGCAGGGGTGTCCAAAGGACACCCTGCTGCACCCCTGAAATTTACATGTGTGTGCATATGGCGCACATACATGCCCTGTATGTGCGCCACATGACACCTTTACAAATGCCAAATAAAATAATTTGCGATTTCTTAATTGGAATTCGCACAACTTGAGTGCTTCATACATAGCATTTAAGGAATCACAATTTGCGATTCCTTAAATGCTGACTCAAAATTAAGGAATCGCAAATTTTGAGATTCCTTAATTTTGCGATGCGATTTCCATGATACATCTCATTTTCCTTATTTTTTCTCGCAAACGCTGTTTTTTTGCGAATCGCAGCGTTTGCGAGAAAAAAAACGGATGATACATCTGCCCCAAAAATGTATGTTTACCTCTTTACTACACAAACACAAAATCTGCACCATTTGCCAGCAAGTTTCGTGACACATTTTTCCTGATGAAAATTCCGTCTGTAAAAATTCTTGGGGTGAGAAATGTGCCCTCCACTTGTAATCCAATACATCGTTTGCGTTAAAAAAAAGGATTAGAGTTTACATTGGTTTGAAGGAATAAAGAAAAGGACAGAACTTGTTATAATTTATCATTCGCATTTACAATTAAATACAAACCTGTGATAAAAGGTGTTTCTTTTTTACTTAGCGCATATCAGGTACTCTTCAAAACTTGCACTAGCACAGAGTTTAAATTGCAGTGGTATTATTACCTGTTTTAAAGCTTTCTCAACCCGTACGAGCGGGATTTCAGGAACAGTTAATAACGAGTTATTAGATATTAGCTTGCATAATGTTCTGAACTTTCAGCGCTTACTTGAAATGCGTTCTTTATGAAAGCAGAGTCCGTGAAATAAATGGTTTGGAAAAAATACCTGTGAAGTTGGTGCGCAAGGATGTAAGCAAAACACTTTTACAAGTCTGCTCACTGAAGAATCACTTTACCCAGTTTGAATAGCATTTCCTCTGCCCCTCGGAATGATAATCCTGGCGGCCTTAAAGCAAACCAAACCTGTAAGGTTTCAGGTTGGCTGGGCCCAGATATGCAGATTCACCTTCGCACATAACAAAAGGGACATTAGCCCTCAAGAGGCCAGCGCGCTGGAATCACCTGAGCAGGAAACTCTCCCAGACTGAGGGATGGGCCCTGCTGAAAAGACGGCACCTTTGCAGGGAAAGGCAACATGAGATGTGACTGACTGGGACACTGAGAGCAGAACGAGGTTTAAGCACCCAGAGACTGAACCCAGTCTAACTCTTAGCGAGTTTGTAAACATTAATAAAGCAATTTGTGTAATTTAGAAATGCAGGCATGAAGTCATCCAGAGGTTTATTTGTCACTAAAATTAATTGGGAGAGTATGTGGCATGTCAGCTCAACATTCTGTGATTCTGGGCAATTCACATACTCTCCCAGTGCCTACAAAACAAGCATTGTCATAGCCAATACATCCTGCCTTTGTCACCTGATAAGTGTTTAGTGATGCAGCACGTTATCCTGGGTGTTCCAACATCTACTGTGATTTCATGTGCCAATGAGGATGTAAGGAGGCTATGTACAACAAGAATGTGTGTATGAATGCTAGAAACAAAGGGAACAATTAACACCAATCTGTCTTTTATTAAATAAAGCTGCCTAGAATGTTGTGAGGCCAGTGTTGTGCACTGTTAATAGAGATTACATAGAAAGCAGGTTTTCTTATTAGAGGTCTGTTTTATAGTTAACTGTCACCTCATGGCCACTTCTAGACAGTTTACTGGAAAGAATGCATATCGGTGTAGCTACCTCTTTTGACCATACATGGAGTCAAGGGGGAGGATCAGTATGCATATGGTATGACTGTCAGTTTAGTCAGTCCAGCTTCCATCTTGTTTGAGGATTACATCACTTTTCTTTGGCCAGGAGTACATAGTGCTGGGACCTGGGCAAATGAGTAGTGGCAACTAAACCCCACCACTGTGGTGTTAAAAATCTCTGCACAAAATGCGATTTTTGATAAAACTTCAAAAGTCAACAGGAGGGGTGCGTGAATGCCAGCTTAAAAACATTTGGGATTTATTAAGTCATTGGAACCAATCTATATTGCCCTTCATAATAGAAGTTTAACAACAACAACTATTGCATCACATCCAATTTCTAAACCGTGCCCACCATTAAAAATTACCCATAATAAGCAGTAACAGCAGCCAATCACAAAGGCATTTGTGGTGTAAACACAATTTACTTTTCTTCTCTTTGTCTTATTAATTAATTTAGTGAACACGTCTTTACTTTGGTAAGTTTACTGCAGCACTTAAAATTATGTTGCTCTTCATGCGTGGTTTAAAGGTCTAACACGCAACACCTGTGGCTCAACGGAATAGAGTATTGAGAGTGGAGCATAAATAACAAGGGGAGTATGATGAATATAGAGCTCAAGGTAAAAGGAGAGAGAGTGTCAGACAGAGCGGAAAGTAAACTGTGAAATAGAGAAAGTGAAATACAACAGAATGAGAGAAAGTAAAATGAAAGGAGGAGGACAAATGAAACATCAAAAAAGAAAAGGACAACAAGAACGAGTGAAGAAAGAAATATAGGGATCAAAATAGAAAATGTGAGACGGGAAGAGGGGAGAAAGGAGAAATAGAGGTAGTGGAATATAAAGGGAAGAGGGTGGAGTGATTTCCAAAAAGAGAAAGGAGGAGGAGAAAGATGCAAAGACAAAGAAGGAGAAAGAAATGGGAGGTCTCGAGAGAGGATAGGAGTGAGCGAGGAAGAAAATGAGACCGGGATTTAAAGTTAAAGAGACTGACAGAAGGAGTGGACAAGAAAGAGAGCAAGAGAATGAGAGGAAAGGGAGTGTGCCTTACAATTGGAACAGTTGCAGAAGTCTGACTATAGGGCTAACTAGTAATGTGTGAAAACGTCAGCCTGGCGTTTACCCAGCAGCAAATTGTGTTGTGTGACTTGCAGTTTCACTTTTAACATATGCAGTTCGCTAAAATATTAAATGTCTGACTGAAAGTGCCATATACAGCTTTTCAGCTATCAGCAGACCAAACGCGTTCCTGAATGAAAGGGCGCACGCCTTTAATTCTAAACGCATCTTTAGCGCCTGGATACCCTTGAGGTTGATTAGCCGCTGTATAAGTCCCAATTGATTAATTGTAAATAGATTCTCTTTAATCTCTCCTCCTGCAGCTACGGTTATGACTTGATGGGTAGAGTAAACAATAACTGTTCACTAATGTAAATGGTCAGCTAGTCCGTTCTGGAGTCCTTATTGTCTGCTTTTTATTTATATAGCACTTACGAACCCCTCATGAGGCAATACATATGGAAACTAAATGTTGTGGCCCATAGATGTGAATTATGTCTCCATATTTCCACAACATATGGCTTAGGCAGAGTAAACCTCACAGCATGGCTTAGAACCTCATTAAAAATGCTAATGCTCACAAACTAGAAAGATAGCTCAGTGGGCGAATGTGCCAGTGGCGTAGAGCTGAATGCCACCTTCAGCCACGCTTAAAACCAGGGGAGGCATTCAGCAGATCAAGAACTAATGGGCCAGCATGGTTGCAGAGGCTATCCAAGCTTACCGACTGGACCAATTCTTTCCCGCGCTTCCCCGCGCTCTCACGGGACCACCCAGATCCCTACTATACAGAAGCCTTAAAAACAAACATTTGTAATCCTGCTCCAGTTTTGTTTTCTGTAACTCAAGCGGATACAAGCCACTTTCTCCAAATGCAATAGTTGCTATCCTTCGTCTTCTTCACAAATCCATATAAGTATCGCAAGGCCATATCGTACCAAGGGGCATAATATAATTTTATACTCTTGAAAACTGGTCTAACCTCTAAGTTGAACAGCACAAAAAGTGATACATGGGATGCTTGAGTGAATCTCATTCACTCGTAATTACAATGGTCACATTCCAATGCACCCTTTTTTAACTTACCTCTTCATTTACAGTCAGGGAATAATCATATAAGTAGTTTTTCAGATTGAGAAAACGTCCCAACATACATCCCTATATGGCAGTAGGCAGTGCTTTAAATGGGAAAAAATAAGTGCAGGTACTCATTAAAATGAACTAGAGGTGTAGTGAGGGGGCGGGATTAGGGGTGGGGCTAAAGGCAAGACCTGATGATACTTCATGACTTCTATTATTAGTTGCAGGACACATCAAAACACATGAGAAATGTGTTTCTATAAACAAAGCAAGTTAACTCATTGCACAAAAATGAAAGATAAATGCTATAATATGTTAACATTTCCTTTTTTTGCAATGGACGCACCTTCTTCAATACCATACTGTTACTTGCTGTTGTTTGGCACAAAACCATATATTTTTCAGCACATGAGTAGGAAGAAACTGAAAATACTCCCACGTCGCACCAAAGCTCTTATGGCACCAAGCAAATGAAGCAAATCATCATGACCCTCCTCAGAAGATATCTCTTGTCTCTTCCATAGATCTATCCATTCATCATTTCATCCTACCATTTACCTGCTGATGTCTACCATTCAACCTTTACATTCTGTCTTCTATTCTGTCTTTCATCGATAATTCAGTTTTTCACCATTCTGTCTGTCCACCCTTCATATAAACAACTATCAATCCATCCAACTCAAAACCTATCCATTCATCCTTTCCCTCATCCATCTCTTTATTCACCCTTTCGCTCATTCATCAATCCTTTTGCTCATCTGTTCATCAACCCTTTCACTCCTTTATTCCATCCACCCTTTCATTCAATCCCTCCTTTCACTCATCCATACTCCATCCCTTTCATTCATCCTCCCTCCCTTTCATCCATCCAATCTTTCACTTATCCACCCATCATCCGCCCTTTTATTCAATCATCCATCCTCTTTCACCCAGCAATTCATGCTTTCACTCATCCATCCATCTATACATCCACCTGACTATAGCTGACCATACAATGATTGTTCCTCTTCTGGTACACAGTGGATTCATTAGAGTTTATATTGTTTCTGGTTAAAAAATAGCCATTCTGATGGGTAGCTCTTTTAATAGTCATGCGCGAAGGCAAGAGTATTTACTATAGTTAATCCATGATTGACCCCCACCACAGCTCCCTCGCATTTTAGCTTCTTTCACATCTGGACACCTCCAATGCCAATATTCAGTGTTCTTTAAACTGTTTGATAGTCCAATCCAAATGGTAGATGTCCACTAGGCCTGAGAAAAATTTAAATTACCCTTGCATAGTTTGAGTAATTTGGGGAATTTCGTGTTGCACTTGTTATGTAAAATCCCTGAAAGTATGCCATTATGTCACGTCACCTAATTATGTGGCATTTGCTACAAACATTTATGTTGAACACTCAGGAGGAATGCGGACAAACAGAACATGAGCAGGTATTGCTCATGCCAATTGTCTTGTTTGAGCTACAATATGCGGCAGAATGTGTGCTTGTGTCAAAAAATGAATTATTGGTTATTTTGTGCTAAAATATAGCACTAAAAGCCAGATTCACATTTTGCATAATTATGTCATTTCGTATAATTTTCCTAAAATGTTGTGTAAGTGCGAAAAAGCAAATCACATGAATTTCTCACACTCCTACAGTCCACATGCATGAACAGCAACATCTTTTCTAACACTTTTCCTACCTACCTAGGCATATACACAGCTGTACTGCTGCTGTGACAAATTTTGCAAAGCCGCTGTCATATACACTCAAAGAAACACCTCACAAATGGGCCAGATTGAACCGACTCACTTTTCCCCCATCCATAGACTTGACACTAAGGTTTAAGCACACAATCTCACACTACTTTTTGCTTTATCTTGGTCCTATTTGAGCCCTAAGAATTACTGCACCAAGAAACACTGACCCACATCCTGCAGTTCTAATCTTGGCCTGAACTGCACTTTGCACTTGCAAGTGCACATGTCATATCTGACCCTCACTGTTGTGTTTGCTGTGGAAACTCAAGCCCAATTTTTAAACCAATGTTAAAATAGATTTCTGTTACTTACTGCTAGAACATGTGAGTGGGGGCTGGACTCATTTGGGCAGTATCTTTAATGGAACCGTAAGGATGGAACCTGCAGTGGCTAACTGGCTCACCTGTGACCATCCACACTCTACCAAATGACTCCAGGAAGAGGCAGCAATGAGCAGTGATGCCTGACGGGTGCACAGGGTAGCATCAGCTCTTGATGCAAATCACTGCACAGGTTGAAGGTAACGCGGCTTTTGTGTAAGCAGGGGTTCAAAACCTAACATTGCCAGAGACCATCTTGTGAAATTAAAGTATGGTACATTTATAGAGGCTAATTTAAAAGCAACATATTCAATAAACTGGACGTGCCGGAAACAGCCAAATAAACAAGGGCGGAGCTACTATTAGTGCAGCACATGCTATGTATGGTACCGGGGCCTGGTGGTTTGAAATATTTACTGTTTGTCCACTATGGCAAGGGCCACTAAAATGATGCAATTCCTCAGCTGTTGCTTTTTTTCGGCATAATTAAGGATTAGCTGCATTTGCCACACAATTTATCATTAGCTGCATATTGTGCAGATTTTAACAAACCAATTTGTTTCTAGCTCAGACGGATCAAAAGTTACTATTTGCACATCTTGCAAAACCCTTCACAAAAATTAATTGGTCATCTTTCAGTTTCTTATTAATGTATTTGGTTGTTAAACTGGTACTAATATGGTCAAATCTTTGCCGAACAGCATTACAATGTGTAAAAATTACAAAATAATGAAGTAGTGCTATAAAAAAGGTGGCACTTTACCACATACTTTTGCCTTTTCTGGCAGCATAATTTAACCACCCCTGCTGCATTATTTGGTGCTCCCTGCCACACAATTCCAGTGTCTCTGATTATGGCTGTTTTCCTACCCAACCATTGATAAGTGGAGTATGTGTTTCTTGCCTGCATCAGGGCTCATGACAACTTTGCTAAGCCATAGCAAATAAATAAATTAATACCCCATCAAAATTCTATAAGAATGAGCCTGCTAAAAGTGCACTGGACTACCATTTGTTTTTATATTTAGAGAGTAGACCATGAGCTGAAAACAAAGCAAATAAAAAATAAGTGATGTCCTTTTTAGACATATGTAAATATAGGTATTTTAGAATAGCAAACGTCTTTCAATCAAACACTACAACATTACATTTTTACAGTGGTGGGTTTGTAGTGTTGTGCTATGTTTCTACTAGGATTGACAAATGCACGCACTCTCAATACATTTCTGTCATATAACTCTCCCATGTGTTTTTTTTTTTTTAAATGCACCTTAACCATTCTTGTGTGAATCTACTGTAATCTATGCTGCATTAAAAAGAAGGTAACAAACATGATTGTAAATGCACACAGCGCTTCAACACCTCGTCAGGGGTAGTAAGCGCCACATAAATACAATTACAATACAATACAGTACATGCGCATCCTAGATATGTAACCTTGCCATCAATATCAATCAGTGTATGGGTTTCCGAGAGTATATACCGTAGGGCCTCTGGAAACACCTCCATCTTTTCGAAACAACCATGTAGAACCTTATTGCACACTTGATATCAAACGCGCATAGATGTAAATGCGAGTCTCATTAAAAACATTTTAAAATTCACACCGGTCATTAAAAGGAGATGCATGATGTTCAGGATTCTTTCAAACTTGACATCGTTGCTTTGTAAATCGAGCCTGTTAATAGCTACTCCTTTGAGAACAATACAGGTGGTGTAAGTGTGAACACGGCTCTGCAAAAACGAAAAAACAATTCAATGACAGGAAAGGAATAGTCTCTTTTTCACCTCGCCCTTTCCTCTGTGTCTGGAGAGGGGATAGATATACTAGCTTGCCTGCAAACAAACTCAAGGCAAGGCTTCAGGATGGGCGGCCACAGACTTGCAAATGCGCAATTGCGCATAACAAAAGGCGCATTAGCAGGACAAGAGACCTGTGCGCTGACGGCTGTTGAAGTTCATTCCTCTTCCAGACTGGGGGATGGGTCCCCTCATCAAAGAGCACACCTTTCTGCAGAGGACCAGGCTGAGTCGGCTGAGGCATCCAAGCACGGGCTTTCTCTGATCCAAAGCTTCTAGTCAGAGTTATTTTCCTTTGAAAACAATATATCTGTTTAGAAGTGCAAGTAGCAAACGCTTCTGAAGACGTTATTGCTGTAGCAGAAGTTATTTTGGAATTAAAGAATGTGTCCTGTACCAGCTGCATCCATATCAGGAGGTTGCAAGCAGCGAGGATACATACGTCTGATGTCTTTCTGAGCCAGTTGGAAGCTAATTTTGAGCTATTACATCCAAAACATTACTATCACAATAACTCCTGACACAATCCGTGAATGGACTTAACCATTAGGTCCTTTTTCCTGTTTCGATCTTTCATCCTGGTTATGTACTGTTTACCTGATGAGTTAATTCTTTCAATTAACAGCATTTAACTAAAAAAAAAAAGTTCCACACCAATGATAACAAGTTAAGTGGCCTATTTTGTTCTTAGTGCTTCGGTTTGAATTATTAGAGGCCCTTTCTTTTAAAATGCAGGCTTATAGTTTTCTTCAACGCAGATAGAATTTCAAGGGAGTGTAAGCACTCCATATAAAATTGGACTAACTGCATTCTGTAAACAGACGTATCTAGGTCCTCTGAATGTTCTGTAAGGTGGCACTACTTAACAAGCATTGGCAAAGTCAATAGGTCTCACATTTGTAACCTATTGACTTTTCCAGTGATTTTTAGCTGCACTGCATAGCATGTGCGATGCACTATGCATGCACTAGCCTATAAAATGATTCCAACAATTTTTTGTCTTTTTACTTAACAATCCAAGTTGGTTTGGTAACTGTATAGAAAATAAAACATGTACAAGTATTTTATTTAAAGCAGGCAGGCAGGATGAACAGAAGCAACAATGGGGAGGGTGGGGGATGGCAAAGCAACACGGTGGAGGGGAATGGCGTCACAAGTGGGATAGTTGGGGATGATTTGTGTATGGGTTCTGTCCTATATTATCAACATATATGCTGAGTGTTTGCTTACCTTCCAGGTGCCTGCTGTAAAAAATGGTAGGTTTGGCCATTATTGATGCGTTCGATGTCGTGGATGGCTTCGAGGAATAGAATTGAGGACAGTCTCTGTACTTCTTCCTCTTTTGGTCTGCCTCAGAGTTAATTTGAAAAGCATGTCACTAGAAAATAAGCTAATCTTATGTTCACACTTGAAAGGAATGCCTACTATATCTGCATTGTGTTTTATTGTAGATGCTAGAGGCTCTATTCATAAAACAAAAGAAGAATGGAGACGGGGCATCCATGTTGCGTCCCCCAAATGGGTTTCTTCTAGGAGTTTTATGTCTATATTGTGTTTCCTAATTAGTGCCAAACGTTTTGGTTTGTGGTTAGTGAGTTGACCCCCCTGATCAAATTCAGTCATTTGCCACTGCCTACCTATAAGTGTCACAAACATAGTGATCTTCCTTATGTTTTCGGTCCCATACACTCCCTACCAAATGAAATATTGCTGAAGTCTTCATGGCAAGCAAATTGCAAAAGCAAAAATTAAATAACTCAATCAATCAA
This sequence comes from Lissotriton vulgaris, assembly GCF_964263255.1. Classification (NCBI taxonomy): domain Eukaryota; kingdom Metazoa; phylum Chordata; class Amphibia; order Caudata; family Salamandridae; genus Lissotriton; species Lissotriton vulgaris. Next base: position 457,833 of record NW_028248075.1, read on the forward strand.
TCAATCATGGGCATTTGTATACGGCGCTGCTCACCCGGGAAGGTCTCATGGAGCTGGGGGGGGGAGGTGTCCGTTACTGCTCGAAGAGCCAAGTCTTGAGGAGATCCTGAAGGAGAGATGATCCTGGGTCAGCCGGAGGTGGATCGGGAGGGAGTTCCATGTCTTGGCTGCCAGGTAGGAGAAGGATCTTCCCCCGGCGGTGGCTTTGCGGATGCGTGGTGCGGCGGCAAGGGCAAGGTTGGACGATCGTAGCTGGCGGGTGGCGCGTAGAAGGTCAGGTGGTTGTTGAGGTACTTGGGGCCCAAGTCATGGAGGGCCTTGTGTGCGTGGGTGAGGAGTCTGAACGTGATCCTCTTGCTGACGGGGAGCCAGTGTAGGTCTCTCAGGTGGCCGGAGATGTGGCTGTGTCGGGGGATGTCCAGGACGCATCGTGCGGAGGCGTTCTGGATGCGCTGGAGTCTTTTCTGAAGTTTGGCTGTGGTTCCGGCGTAGAGGGTGTTTCTGTAGTCCAGCCGGCTGATGACGAGTGCCTGGGTGAACGTCTTCCTGGTTTCGGTGGGGATCAAACTAAAGATCTTACGGAGCATGCGCAGGGTGTTGAAGCATGATGATGAGACGGTGTTGACTTGTCTGGTCATCGAGAGGGAGGAGTCCTGGATGAAGCCCAGGTTGCATGCGTGGTCCATTGGTTTGGGAGTGGTACCCAGGGCAGGGGGCCACCAGGAGTCGTCCCAGGCGGAGGTCGATGATCCCAGGATGAGGATTTCCATCTTGTCTGAGTTCAGTTTCAGGCGGCTGTTCTTCATCCATTCTGCGACGTCTTTCATCCCTTCGTGTAGGCTGGTTCTGGCTGTGGCGGGGTCGTTGGTGAGGGAGAGGATCAGCTGGGTGTCGTCGGCATAGGAGATGATGTTGAGGTTGTGTTTGCGTGCGATGGTTGCGAGAGGGCTCATGTAGACGTTGAAGAGGGTTGGGCTGAGTGATGATCCTTGTGGTACGCCGCAGATGACTTTGGTGGTCTTCGATCTGAACGGGGGGAGGCGGACTCTATGGGTTCTTCCGGCGAGGAACGAGATGATCCACTCCAGTGCCTTCTCTTGGATTCCGATGTTGAGGCACTGTACTAGGGTGCGGTGGCAGACAGTGTCTAAAGCTTCAGAGAGGTCCAGGAGGATGAGGGCCGCTGTTTCCCCGTTGTCGAGCAGGGATCTGATGTCGTTAGTGGCTGCGATGAGGGCGGTCTCGGTGCTGTGTTTGGCTCGGAAACTGGACTGGGAGGGGTCGAGGGATCCGTTCATCTCGAGGAAGGCGGCAAGCTGTCTGTTGACGGTCTTCTCAATGACTTTGGCAGGAAAAGGGAGGGGCGAGATGGGGCGGTAGTTCTTGAGGTCGGTGGGGTCCGCTGTTGGTTTCTTCAGGAGGGCGCTGAGCTCGGCGTGCTTCCAGATCTCCGGGAATGTGGCGGTGGCTGTGGGTTTATGGGGGCAAGGGAAATGTTATGGTTTAGGATAGGTATGAGTTTTTGGGTGATAATTAATCTTTAGGGTTTAGGGTGGGTATGAGTTTTTGGGCGATAATGAATCTTTAGGGTTGAGGGTGGTTATGGGTTTTTGGGTGCCAAGAGAATATTGAGGGTTTAGGGTGGGCATGGGATTTTGGTTGGCAAGGTATTTTTTATGGTTCATGGTGAGTATATGTTTTTAGGAGGTAAGGGCTTTTTTAGTGTTTAGGGTGGGTATGGGTTTTTGGGCTGCAAGGGAATTTTTAGGGTTAGGGTGGGTATGGGTTTTTGGGTTGTAAGGGATTTCCTAGGGTTTAGGGTGGGACTGTTTTTTTTTTGGGTGGCAATGGCATTTTTAGGATTTTGGGCAGGAAAGGGTTTTTAGGTGGCAAGGGAATTTTGCAGAGTTTAGGGTGGGTATAGATTTTTGGGTGGCAAATTCATTTTTGGGGTTTTGGATGGGTATGGATTTTTGGGTGGTTGGGGATTTTTTAAGGTTTAGAGTGGGTATGGGTTTTTGGTTGGTAATGAATCATATAGGGTTTACTGTTTGTATGGGTTTTTGGGTGGCAAGGGATTTGCTAGTGTTTAGGGTGGGTGTGGGATTTTTGGTGGTAAGGGATTTTCTAGGGCTCAGGGTGGGTGTGTCTTTGTGGGTTTTAGGTTGGTAGGGGATTTTTTAGTTTTTAGGGTGGGTAGGGGTTTTGGGTGGCAAGGGAACCTTTAGCCTTTAGTTTGTGTTTTTTTTGGGTTGTAATGATTTTTTTAGGGTTTATAGTTTGTATGGGTTTTTCGGTGGGTATGAGTTTTTGGGTGGCAAGGGAATTTTTAGGGTTTAGGGTGGGTGTGGGTATATTTGTGTGGTAAGTTTGTTTTTAGGGTAGTTATGGGTTTTTAGGTGGCAAGGGAACATTTTGTGTTTGGGGTGAGTATGGGGTTGTTGGGTGGCAAGGGAATTTTTAGGGATTACAGTCAGTGTAGGTTTTCGGTTGGTAAGGGATTTATTTAGGGTTTAAGGTGGGTATGGGTTTTTGGGTGGCAATGGAATTTTTAGCATTTAGGATGGGTGTGGGTTTTTGGGGGCAAGGGAATTTTTAGCATTTAGGGTGGGCATGAGTTTTTGGGTGATAAGAGCTGTTTTAAGGTTTAGGGGGGCTGGATTTTTGGGGGGCAAGGGAAATGTTATGGTTTCTGGTGGGTATGGGTGTTTGGGTGATAAGGGAATTTTTAGCGTTTAGGGTGGGTATGGATTTTTGAGTGGTAAGGCTTTTGTAGGGTTTACGCTGGGCTTGGGTTTTGGGTGGCAAGGGAACATCTAGGGTTTAGAGCTGAAATGGGTTTTTTGGGTGGTAATGAATAATTAAGGTTTTAGTGTTTGGATGGGTTTTTGGGACTCAAGGGATTTTTTATGGTGGGTATGGGTTTTTGGGTGGCAAGTGAATTATTGGTGGTTAGGGTGGGTGTAGTTTTTGAGTGGTAAGGGATTGTTAGCGTTATGGGTGGGTATGGGTTTTGTGGGTTTGATGGGGATTTTTAGCGTTTAGGATGGGTTTAAGATTTTGGTGGCAAGGGATTTTGTAGGGTTGAAGTTAAGTATGGGATTTTGGGGGCAAGGGAAATTTTATGGTTTAGGGTGGGTATGAGTTTTTGGGTGATAATGGATTTTTTGGGTTTAGGGCGGTTATGGGTTTTTGGATTCTAAGTTGTGCCTTAGGGAATATTGGGGGTTTAGGATGGGTATGGGATTTTAGGTGGCAATGTATTTTTTTATGGTTTAGGGTGAGTATAGGTTTTGTGTAGCAAGGTATATTTTATGGTTTATAGTGAATATAGGTTTTTGTGTGACAAAGGATTTTTCAGGGTTAGGGTGGGTATGAGTTTTTGGATCGTAAGGGATATCTTAGGGCTTAGGGTGGGTATGGGTTTTTTGCGTGGCAAGGGAATATTAAGGGGCTCATTATGATAATGGGCGGATCGCCACTGCCCGTATGGCGGTGGCGATCCACCCGCCAAAAAACACCGCCCGCCTCTAACTTCCCCCGCCACATTACCATGGCAGGGGGTACCCCAGCGAACGGGAATACTGTCCGCCGGTTTTCCACAGGTAGGCAATCCACCTGATTGCCTACAGGGTGGAAAAGCAGTTTATATTGTGGCAGTGTCTGGTAGACACTGTCATCCATATTTGTATGCAGGCTGGGATGTGCCTTTCCGTGGCGGCAACGCCACCACGTAAAGGCAGGCAGTTTTTAACATTGGGGGCCCGTAGCGGGCAGACAAGCTAGTGATAAATCCTGCTTATTGGTGAAAACAGAGTTAGAAAAAACACTTTTAGAAGTGGGTATTTCTGTGTGCTTATGAGTTTTTGCGCCTGCCTGATGTGTATTGACCATTTGGTTTTGACTGACAGAGAAGGGATGTGCAATCACTCTAGTCCCTGGGGTAGTTAAGGTGTGTCCTGCCCTGCGTGGCTCAGTCCTAGGCTAAATAGACCTTTCCTGAATTTAGAGTGGCAGGGGGAGTTTTCCTTGCACCTGAATAGGCCTGGTCTTCATTTGGTGTGGTGGGAGGAGTTGCACATGCACCTGAATAGGTCTGTGCCTACCTTCCACAATAATGGCTCCACCCCCTGTGGTGTGTCTGGGGCCAATGGTTTCAATATGAACGGCAGTGTTGTGCACTTCTAATATGTGGTTGAAGTTCCCTCAGAACAAAGACTTTGGCACTATAAATACAGGGGCTATGACCCCATGAAAATAAAAAGACACTATGTGGGCCACGTACCCAATGACTGCTGTGTGTCAGGAGGAACCGCCGTTTGTGAATACCTTCTTGTGAAACTAACCTGCTGCCTGCTGGGTGGCTGAAGTGACTGCCTCTCTGCTAAGGGACCTTCCGTGCTAGCCAGCCTTTGCCCTGTTCTCTGCCCCAGTGTCTCCAGGGACGAGGTAGTGCTTGCCTCCCTGCTAATAGCCGTGGTAAGCGTTTTCAATTCTGTTGCCCAAGGAGTTGGCTGTGCTAACCCCATACAGGAGCGCTTTTACCCTGCAGGATGGGCAGCACAGCTCCCTCATCTAGGGCCTGAACATTGAGAAGGAGGAGGTGAAAAGAACAAAACGCTCTCCCTCTCGTATTGCTTGCCTTTGTTTATGTGGGCCAGCAGCCGGGGCTCTGCTACATGGCTGCGAGGCCATGCCCAAGCAGCAAGGAATATCAGCCCGGGAGTTCCCTTGGATGTCAGAAGATGTGGCCCAGCCGCACCCAGAAGTGACCAGAGCCTCACCTGTCCATTCAGATGCTTCCACACGCAGCCGATGTGAGACCCTAGGTGGCCGACGTGAGCCCCTGGGTGCGGGCATTGCTAAGGAAGGCAAGAGCCTCCCAGCTGCACCAGGCTGCTTGCAGCGAAACATGAAGAGATTCGTACCCATGCCACACTACGGAGCTGTACCGGAGGCATTTGGCTCCCCTTGGCTTCTGGCCCCGTTGTTGTGAATAGTGGGGGCAGGTGGACCCATCACACTAGATAGTGCGAGCACCCAGGGATAGTGTGCTCGCACCAACAAACAGACCTCCCACTGGGCTGATCTCCAGGAGTAAGATCCTTTGGTGTTTCCTTACCCCGCAGATCACCACTGTACTTCTGTCATTCCCCTGCTTCCATGGAAACCGGTAGTGTTTCCTTGCAGAGAGTGCAGGCCAGTGGCCCTATCACACTGGTGAGCACAAGCACCCATAGACCGTGTTCTCTCCCCGTCGTGCAAGCAGGAGATCTTTTGGCGTTTTCTATCCCGTAGGGTGTCTCAGTAATTCCTGGCATTTTCTCTGTTTCTAGGGGAACCAGTGGAGCATTTTCATGTAGAAGGAGGCAGGGGGATGTAGCGGGGATGTAGTTGGGTGTTAACAAAGCTGGAAGCAACTATCTTAAAAGATTGCCCTGTTAGACTGGTGACACCGGCTCAAGCGGAAACATGTTTAACTAATCGTTATTGTCTTGATTGCACTAACTGTAATGTTAGGCCTTATGTTTTCAGTGTGGTGTTCACTTATAAGTATTTACTAAAGTTCACTTACATTGTTAATTATGACAATTATCCAATTGGCAAAAGTGCTGTATGACTTTATGTGATGTCATGACAAAGTGCCTAGTGGCACAGTGATGTATGTGATTGTGGTCTAACTTTTTAAAAATAAATAATACAAAAGATATTTTTATGTAACCTTGTGTGGAGTCGCTTTTTATGGTGTGCCTAAAGTGTCACTGTTGTGTCAGTGCGTTGTGCAAACGCTTTAGACATTGCCTCTGGGATAAGCCTGACTGCTCTGCCAGGGGTTGTCTTTGATGTGTTACTATCTTACCCATACTAGACTGATGGGTTCTGCCCTACCATACCTGCATACCCTAGCCAACCAGAAACACCATGTCAAACAACTGGAATACTAAAAATAAAATGATAATACGGTCCATTATTATCATTTCCTTTTTTCCATTGCCCTGCTTTAAAGCAGTGGGACGACGCTCTTCCACCTTAGTGGAGCAGATGCCACTGTTGAAGTGGCTACATTAGTTTGCTAAACCACTAGATTATGACTATCTGTTTAAGTCTTCATAAAACCTATAATCACAGACATCACTGTGGAGACATACTATCTCTGTGGGGACTTGAACAAGTCCATAATCACACACTATCTCCGTGGGATCATGGATATCGATATAATCAATCAAACACTACCTTTGTGGGGAATTGAACCAGACTGTCATCACACACTATTTCTGCGGGGACTGTGGTAACGCTATAATCACACACCAACTCTGTGAGAACCTGGATATTTCTATAATTACACACTATCACTGTGGGGAGCTTGACATTTCTATAATTATAGACTATCTCTGTGGGGACCTAGCACCCCTATAGTCACACACTATCTCTGTGGGGACCTGCCATGCCCATAAACACACACTATCTCTGTGGGGACCTGGGCATCAATATAACCAATCAAACGCTATCTTTGAGTAATTGAACATAACTATCATCACACATACCCTTATGGGGTTCTGCCATCCCTATAAACAGACAGTATTTCTATGGGGACCTGCCATCCCCATAAACAGACACTATCTCTGTGGGGACCTGCCATCCATATAAACACACACTATCTCTGTGGGGACCCGGTTTCCCTGTAGTCACACACTATCTCTGTGAGGACCTGGGCATCCCTATAATCACACACTATCTCTGTGGGGACCTGGACATCACTATAATCACACACTATATCTGTGGGGACCTGGGCATCAATATAATCAATCAAGTGCTATCTTTTAGTAATTGAACATGAATTTCATCACACATATCTCTATGGGGACCTGGCAGGTCTATAATTACACTCTATCTCTGTGGGGACGGGGGTTCATATACTTTAACTTTGTGGGACTTAAATATGGCTGTCATCACATGCTATCTCTTCAGGGACATCAACATGTATATCATAACAGACTGTCTTTAAAGGGACTGAAACTTTACATGCATGACACACTTTCTCTGTAGGTCAATAATCACCATCTTAGTGGGCCTCCCTAATCATGCACTATCGCTTTGGGGACCTAAGCTTCAGTATAATCACAACATATCTCAACATCACTTGAACATGACTGTAACTACACACTACCTGAGCAGGCACCTAGGCATCATTATAATCACATACTACCTCTGCAGGAGCCTCGGCATGACTGTTGTAACAGCAAGCACCTCAGCATCATTGTTATAACACTCTCTATGTGGGGCCCTGAACATGACTGTAATCACATACTATCTCTGCGGAGATGCAACATAACAATAATCACACACTATCTCTGAGGGGACTTGAACATGAATATAATCACACATTTTGTCAACGGGGTCTTGAGAGTGACTATAATTAAGTGCTATACGAATTCTGAATGAATGTCAGAATGACTCATCGTACACTTTCTCTACAACACTTGAACAACACTATCATAATACTCTCTATGTGGGACTTTAATATGGTTATAATCACACACTATCTCTGTGGGGGTCCGGGCATTCCTATAGTAACACACTATCTCAGTGGGGACTGGAATATGAATATTATCACACACTATCTCTGTGGGGACTTGAACATTGCTATGACCACACACTATCTCTGTGGGGACTTGAACATTGCTATGACCACACACTATCTCTGTGGGGACTTGAACATTGCTATGACCACACACTATCTCTGTGGGGACTTGAACATTACTATGATCACACACTATCTCTGTGGGGAGTTGAACATTACTATGATCACACACTATCTCTGTGGGGACTTGAACATTACTATGATCACACACTATCTCTGTGGGGACTTGAACGTGAATATGATCACACACTATCTCTGTGGGGACTTGAACATTACTATGATCACACACTATCTATGTGGGGACTTGAACGTGAATATGATCACACACTATCTCTGTGGGGACTTGAACATGGCTATAATACCACACTATCTCTGTGGAGACCTGGGCATTCCTATAATCACAAACTATCTCTGTGGGACGTGTGCATTACTGTAATAGTATTATTTCTGCATGAACTGCAGCAGGACTATCATCGTACACCAAAACCACACTATCTGTAGGGACTTGGGCATCAATCTAATCATGCAATATCTCTGTGGGGGCTTGAAAATTATCATCATCATACACTTACTCGGTCAGCTCTAGAATATTATTATAATATCATGCCATCTCTTTGGGGACTATTATTGCACAGCCATACGTAGATGGTGCCAATTGGTGAGGTTGATGAAAAACAATTAGATGGTCAAACGGCAACTTGGTTTTGCCATCTGACCCCATTGCAGGATCTTAAGCCTCTAAATTAATTTAACTATGTGTTGTTTTCATATTCCTTAATGTTTGTGTGCACTCAGTAATAGGCTAACATTCGTGAATCCCTGTCCATCCACTTTATATATAAGATCATTTTCTACTGTAAAATGCATTATTAGACAAATCCCTGTTCTAGGTGCACCTAGGACATAATGACCTATTCAAATTTGACTAAAGTATCATGTTGTGTATGTATGACACTGAAAAATAGCATTTATCTATTAGATAATGAGTGGATTCAATCAGAAATGAGAATTATTGAGTAGGTCCCCACAAGGATGGTAACACATGTCCAAGTCCCCACAATGATGGTTCTGTGCGCGTGACTAAATAACAACATATTTGCAAAATTGAAGCAGGATCCTGTATTATGAATTTTTTCTTAACATTTTTCTGTTATTGGTATATTTTTAAAACATTGGGAAAGGTTAGTCCCCACAAGGCAGGTGAAAACACATAGTCCCCACAAGGATGGTAACACGTGTATGGGTGTGGTTGTGTGTGGTTGGTTGTGTGTGTGTGTGGTTGTGTGTGGGGTTGTGTGTGTGGTTGTGTGTGGGGTGTTTGTTTCTGGGGTTGTAAGTGTGGGGGTTGTGTGTGTTGGGTTGTGTGTGTTGGGTTGTGTGTGTGGGGGGTTGTGTGTGTGGGGGTTTGTTTGTGGGGTTGTAAGTGTGTGTGGGGTTGTGTGTGTATGGGGTTGTGTGTGGGGGGTTGTGTGTGGGAGTGTGTGGGGATGTGTGAGTATGTGGGTTTGTGTGTTGGGGTGTGTGGGAGTTGTGTGTGGGGGGTTGTGTGTGTGGTTGTGTGTGGGGTTGTGTGGTTGTGTGTGGGGGTTGTGGGTGTGGGGGGGGGTTGTGTGTGTGGGATTGTGTGTGTGGAGGGTTGTGTGTGTATGAGGGTTGTGTGTGTTTGGAGTTGTGTTTGTGGGGTTTTGTGTGTGTGGGGTTGTGCTTGTGGGTGGGGTTGTATGTGTTGGGGTGTTGTGTTTGGGGGGTTTTGAGTGTGGGGGTTTGTGTGTGTGGGGTTGTGTGGGGGGCTTGTGTGTGGGGCAGTTGTGTGGGGGGTTGTGTGTATGGGGGTTGTGAGAGGGGTGTTGTGTGTGTTGGGTTGTTTGTGGGGCTGTTTGTGTGTGTAGGGTTGTGTGGGAGAGTTGTGTTTGGGGGTTGTGTGTGTGTTGAGGGTTGTGTGTGAGTGTGTGGGGTTGTTTGTGGGTGTAGGGTTGTGTGTGTGGGGGGGTTGTGTGTGGGGGGTTGTGTGTGAGGGGTTCTGTGTGTGGGGGGGTAGTGTATGTGGGCAGAGATTGTGTGTGTGTGTGTGTGTAGGGGTTTGTGTGTGGGGGTTGTGTGTGGGGGTTGTGTGTGGGGGGTTGTGTGGGGGGTTTTGTGTTTAGGGGTTGTATGTGTTTGGGGGTGTTGTGTCTGTGTGGGGTTGTGTGGTGTGTGGGGTTGTTTGTGTGTAGGGTTGTGTGTGTGTGGGCATGTGTGTGGTTGTGTGTTTGTGTGTGGTTGTAGGGTTGTGTGTTGTGTGTGTGTGGTTGTGTGGAGTTATGTGTGTGCTGTTGTGTATGTGGGAGGGCTGTGTGTGTGGGGTGTTGTATGTGGGGTGGTTGTGTGTGTGTGGGGCGGTGTGTGTGGGGCGGGTTGTGTGTGCATGCTTATGGGGTTGTGTGTGCATGGGTGTGAGTTTGTGGGGTTGTGTGTGGGTGGAGGTTGTGTGTGTGGGGTTGTGGGGTTGTGTGTGTGGGTGGGGTTGTATGTGTGGGGTTTGTGTGTGTGTGGGGGGTTGTGTGTGGGGGGTTTGAGTGTGTGGGAGGGGGTTGTTTATGGGGGGTTGTGTGAGTGGGGGGTTGTGTGTGTTGGGGGTTGTGTGAGTGGGGCAGTTGTGTGTGTTGGGCTGTGTGTGGGGTGTGTGTGTGTTGGGTTGTGTGTATATGGGGTTGTGTGTTGGGTTTGTGTGTGGGGGTTGTGTGGTTGTGTGTTGTTGGTTGTGTGTGTATGGGGCTGTGTGTTGGGGGTTTGTGTGGGGGGTTGTGTGGTTGTGTGTGGTTGTGTGCGCTTTTGTGTGGGGTTGTGTGGCTGTGTGTGTGGTTGTGTGGGGGTGGTTGTGGGGTTGTGTGTGGGGGTTGTGTGTGTGGGGGGTTGTGTGTGTTGGGTGGTGTGTTTGGGTTGGTGTGTGGTTGTGTGTGTGGGGTTGTGTGTGTGTTTGGGGTTGTGTGTCTTGGGTTGTGTGTGGGGGGTTGTGTGTGTGAGTGTGTGGGGATGTGTGAGTATGTGGGTTTGTGTGTTGGGGTGTGTGGGGGTTGTGTGTGGGGGGGTTGTGTGTGTGGTTGTGTGTGGGGTTGTGTGGTTGTGTGTGAGGGTTGTGGGTGTGTGGGGGTTGTGTGTGTGGGATTGTGTGTGTGGAGGGTTGTGTGTGTATGAGGGTTGTGTGTGTTTGGAGTTGTGTTTGTGGGGTTTTGTGTGTGTGGGGTTGTGTTTGTGGGTGGGGTTGTATGTGTTGGGGTGTTGTGTTTGGGGGGTTTTGAGTGTGGGGGTTTGTGTGTGTGGGGTTGTGTGGATGGCTTGTGTGTGGGGCAGTTGTGTGGGGGGTTGTGTGTATGGGGGGTTGTGAGAGGGGTGTTGTGTGTGTTGGGTTGTGTGTGGGGTTGTTTGTGTGTGTAGGGTTGTGTGGGAGAGTTGTGTTTGGGGGTTGTGTGTGTGTTGAGGGTTGTGTGTGAGTGTGTGGGGTTGTTTGTGGGTGTAGGGTTGTGTGTGTGGGGGGGTTGTGTGTGGGGGGGTTGTGTGTGAGGGGTTCTGTGTGTGGGGGTAGTATGTGTGGGCAGAGGTTGTGTGTGTGTGTGTAGGGGTTTGTGTGTGGGGGTTGTGTGTGGGGGGGGTGTGTGGGGGTTGTGGGGGGGGTTTGTGTTTAGGGGTTATATGTGTTTGGGGGTGTTGTGTCTGTGTGGTGTGTGGGGTTGTGTGTGTGTAGGGTTGTGTGTGTGGGCATGTGTGTGGTTGTGTGTTTGTGTGTGGTTGTAGGGTTGTAGGGTTGTGTGTTGTGTGTGTGTGGTTGTGTGGAGTTATGTGTGTGTTGTTTGTGTGGGAGGGCTGTGTGTGTGGGGTGTTGTGTGTGGGGTGGTTGTGTGTGTGGGGTTGTGTGGGGGGGTTTGTGTTTAGGGGTTGTATGTGTTTGGGGGTGTTGTGTCTGTGTGTGGGGTTGTTTGTGTGTAGGGTTGTGTGTGTGTGGGCATGTGTGTGGTTGTGTGTTTGTGTGTGGTTGTAGGGTTGTGTGTTGTGTGTGTGTGGTTGTGTGGAGTTATGTGTGTGTTGTTGTGTGTGTGGGAGGGCTGTGTGTGTGGGGTGTTGTGTGTGGGGTGGTTGTGTGTGTGTGGGGCGGTGTGTGTTTGGGGGTTTGTGTGTGTATGCTTATGGGGTTGTGTGTGTGTGGTTGTGTGTGGGTGGTGGTTGTGTGTGGGTGGTGGTTGTGTGTGTGGGGTTGTGGGGTTGTGTGTGTGGGTGGGGTTGTATGTGTGGGGTTTGTGTGTGTGTGGGGGGTTTGTGTGTGAGGGGTTTGAGTGTGTGGGAGGGGGTTGTTTATGGGGGTTGTGTGAGTGGGGGGTTGTGTGTGTTGGGGGTTGTGTGAGTGGGGCAGTTGTGTGTGTTGGGGGTGTGTGTGGGGTTGTGTCGGGTTGTGTGTATATGGGGTTGTGTGTTGGGTTTGTGTGTGGGGGGTTGTGTGGTTGTGTGTTGTTGGTTGTGTGTGTATGGGGTTGTGTGTTGGGGGTTGTGTGTGGGGGGGTTGTGTGGTTGTGTGGTTGTGTGTGTGGTTTTGTGTGGGGTTGTGTGGCTGTGTGTGTGGTTGTGTGGGGGTGTGTGGGTGGTTGTTTGTGGGGTTGTGTGTGGGGTTGTGTGTGTGGGGGTTGTGTGTGTTGGGTGGTGTGTTTGGGTTGGTGTGTGGCTGTGTGTGTGGGGTTGTGTGTGTGTTTGGTGTTGTGTGTCTTGGGTTGTGTGTGGGGGGTTGTGTGTGTGAGTGTCTGGGGTTGTGTGAGTATGTGGGTTTGTGTGTTGGGGTGTGTGGGGGGGTTGTCTGTGGGGGGATTGTGTGTGTGGGGGGTGTGGTTGTGTGTAGGGGTTTTGGGTGTGTGTGGGGGTTGTGTTTATGGGGCTGTGTGTGTGAGTGTGGGGTTGTGTGTGTATGTGGAGGGTTGTGTGTGCACAGGCTTTGTGTGTGTTTGGGGTTGTGTGTGTGGGGTTGTGTTTGTGGGTGGGGTGGTATGTGTGGGGTTGTGTGTGGGGGTTGTGTGTGGGGGTGGTTGTGTGTGGGGGTTTGTGTGTGTGTGGGGTATGTGAGTGGGAGGTTGTGTGTGTTGGGTTGTGTGTTTGGGGTTGTTTGTGTGTGGGGGTTGTGTGTGTGGGGGGTTGTGTGTGGGGGGGTTGTGTGTGGGGGTCGTTTGGTTGGTTGTGTGTGGTTGTGTGGTTGTGTGTGTGGTTGTGTGTGGTGGGTTGTGTGTGTGGGGTTGTGTGTGTGGGGTTGTGTGTGTGGGGTTGTGTGTGTTGGGCTGTGTGTGTGGGGGGGTTGTGTGTGGGGGGGTTGTGTGTATGGGGTTGTGTGTGTGGTGGTTGTGTGTGGGGTATGTGTGTCAGTGCGTGGGGTTGTGTGAGTGTGTGGGTTTGTGTGTTGGGGTGTGTGGGGGGTTGTGTGTGGGGTTGTGTGTGTGGGGTGCTGTGTGTGGGGTGGGGTGTGGGATTGTGTGTGGGGGGCTTGTACATGCGAGTGTGGGGGATTTGTGTGTGGGGGTTGTGGGTGTGTGGGGGGTTGTGTGTGTGGGAGGGTTGTGTGTGTGTGGGGGGAGGTTGTGTGTATGGGGTTGTGTGTGTGCTTGGGATTGTGTGTGGGGTTGTGTGTGTGGGGGGGTTGTGTGTGTGTGGGGTTGTATGTGTGTGGGGATGTGTAGGGGGGTTGTGTGTATTGAGGGTTGTGTGTGTGGGGGGGTGTTGTGTGTGCGGGGGGTTGTGTGTGGGTTTGTGTGTGGGGGAGATGTGTGTGGGGGGTTGTGTGTGTTTTGAGGGTTGTGTGTGAGTTTGGGGTTGTTTGTGGGTGTGGGGTTGTGTGTGGGGTTGTGTGTGGGGGCTTTGTGTGTGGGGCGTTGTGTGGGGGGGGTTGTGTGTGGGGGCGTTGTGTGTATGGGGGGAGGTTGTGTGTGTTTGGGGGGTTGTGTGTGGGGTTGTGTGTGTAGGGGGTTGTGTGAGTGGTGTGTGGGTGTTGTGTGTGTGTGTGGGGTTGTTTGGTGTGTGGGGTTGTGTGTCTGTAGGGTTGTGTGTATGTGGGCATGTGTGTGGTTGTGTGGTTGTGTGTTTGTGTGTGTTTGTGTGTGGTTGTAGGGTTGTGTGGTTGTGTGTTGTGTGGTTGTGTGGGGTTATGTGTGTATGGTTGTGTGTGTGTGTGGGGGTGTGTGTGGGAGGGTTGTGTGTTTGTGGGGTTGTGTGTGGGGTGGTTGTGTGTGTGTGGTTATGAAGTTGTGTGTGTAGGTGTGAGTTTGTTGTGTTGTGTGTGGGGGTTGTGTGTGTGGGGGGGCTTGTGTGTGGGGGTCAGTTGTGTGGGGGGTTGTGTGTGTGGGGGGTGTGAGTGGGAGGTTGTGTGTATGGGGTTCTTTGTGTGTGGGGTTGTTTGTGTGTGGGATTGTGTGTGAGGGGGTTGTGTGTGAGGGGGTTGTGTGGTTGGTTGTGTGAGTGGTTGTGTGTGGGGTTGTGTGGTTGTATGTGTGGTTGTGTGTGGTGGGTTGTGTGTGTGGGGTTGTGTGTGTGGTTGTGTGTGGGGTTGTGGGTGTTTGGCTGTGTGCGGGGGTTGTGTGTGGGGGGGTTGTGTGTGTGTGTATGGAGTTGTGTGTGTATGGGGTTGTGTGTGGGGGGTGTTGTGTGTGTGAGTGCATGAGGTTGTGTGAGTGTGTGGGTTTGTGTGTTGGGGTGTGCGGGGGTTGTGTGTGTGGGGGCATTGTATGTGTGGTTGTGTGTGTGGTTGTGTGTTAGGTTGTGTGTGGGGATGTGTGGTTGTGTGTGGGGTGATGAGTGAGTGTGTGGGGTTCTGTGTGTGGGGTTGTGTGTGGGATTGTGTGTGTGTGTGGGGGGGGGTTGTATGTATGAGTGTGGGGGGCTGTGTGTGTGGGTGGGGTGTGGGGTTGGGTTTGGGGTGTTGTGTGTGTGGGGGTGTTGTGTGTGTGCGGGGATGTGTGTGTGGGGTTGTGTGTGTGGGGAGATGTGTGGGGGGGGGGTTGTGTGTGTTTTGAGGGTTGTGTGTGAGTGTGGGGTTGTTTGTGGGTGTGGGGTTGTGTGTGGGGGGTTGTGTGTGGGGGGTTGTGTGTGGGGTTGTGTGTGTGGGGGGTTGTGTGAGTGGTGTGTGGGTGTTGTGTGTGTGGGGGGGGGTTGTGTGGTGTGTGGAGTTGTGTGTCTGTAGGGTTGTGTGTATGTGGGCATGTGTGTGGTTGTGTGGTTGTGTGTTTGTGTGTGTTTGTGTGTGGTTGTAGGGTTGTGTGGTTGTGTGGGGTTATGTGTGTGTGGTTGTGTGTGTGTGTGGGGGTGTGTGTGTATGAGAGGGTTGTGTGTTTGTGGGGTTGTGTGTGGGGTGGTTGTGTGTGTGTGGTTATGACGTTGTGTGTGTGTAGGTGTGAGTTTGTTGTGTTGTGTGTGGGGGTTGTGTGTGTGGGGGGGCTTGTGTGTGGGGGTCAGTTGTGTGGGGGGTTGTGTGTGTGTGGGGGGTGTGAGTGGGAGGTTGTGTGTATGGGGTTGTTTGTGTGTGGGGTTGTTTGTGTGTGGGATTGTGTGTGAGGGGATTGTGTGTGAGGGGGTTGTGTGGTTGGTTGTGTGTGTGGTTGTGTGTGGGGTTGTGTGGTTGTGTGTGTGGTTGTGTGTGTGTGGTTGTGTGCATGGGGTTGTGTGTGTGGGGTTGTGTGTGGGTGTGTGTGGGGTTGTGGGTGTTTGGCTGTGTGTGGGGGGTTGTGTGTATGGGGGTTGTGTGTGTGTGTCTATGGAGTTGTGTGTGTGTGGGGTTGTGTGTGGGGGGTGTTGTGTGTGTGAGTGCATGAGGTTGTGTGAGTGTGTGGGTTTGTGTGTTGGGGTGTGCGGGGGTTGTGTGTGTGGGGGCGTTGTATGTGTGGTTGTGTGTGTGGTTGTGTGTTAGGTTGTGTGTGGGGTTGTGTGGTTGTGTGTGGGGTGATGTGTGAGTGTGTGGGGTTGTGTGTGTGGGGTTCTGTGTGTGGGGTTGTGTGTGGGATTTTGTGTGTGTGGGGGGGGTTGTATGTATGAGTGTGGGGGGCTGTGTGTGTGTGGGGTTGTGTTTGGGGGGTTGTGTGTGTGGGGGGTCTTGTGTGGGGGGGATGTGTGTGTGGGGTTGTGTGTGTGGGGAGATGTGTGTGGGGGGTTGTGTGTGTTTTGAGGGTTGTGTGTGAGGGTGGGGTTGTTTGTGGGTGTGGGGTTGTGTGTGGGGGTGTTGTGTGTGGGGGATTGTGTCTGTGGGGGGAGGTTGTGTGTGTGGGTCATTGTGTGTGGTTGTGTGTTTGTGTGTGTTTGTGTGTGGTTGTTGGGTTGTGTGGTTGTGTGGGGTTATGTGTGTGTGGTTGTGTGTATGTGTGTGGGGGTTGTGTGTGTGGGAGGGTTGTGTGCTTGTGAGGTTGTGTGTGGGGTGGTTGTGTGTGTTGTGCATTGTGTGTGGGGGGTTGTGTGTGTGTGGTTATGAAGTTGTGTGTGTAGGTTTGAGTTTGTGGGGTTGTATGTGGGGGGTTGTGTGTGTGGGGTTATGTGTGTGGAGGGTGGTTGTGTGGGGAGGTTGTGTGTGTGGGGAGGTTGTGTGTGTGGGGAGGTTGTGTGTGTGGGGAGGTTGTGTGTGTGGGGGGGTGAGTGGGAGGTTGTGTGTATGGGGTTGTTTGTGTGTGGGGTTGTGTGTGAGGGGGTTGTGTGTGAGGGGGTTGTGTGGTTGGTTGTGTGTGGTTGTGTGTGGGGTTGTGTGGTTGTGTGTCTGGTTGTGTGTGGTGGGTTGTGTGTGTGGTTGTGTGTGGGGTTGTGTGTGGGTGTGTGTGGGGTTGTGTGTGTTGGGCTGTGTGTGGGGGGTTGTGTGTGTGGGGTGCTGTGTGTGTGTATGGGGTTGTGTGTGTGGGATGGTTGTGTGTGGAGGGTGTTGTGTGTGTGAGTTAGTGGGGTTGTGTGAGTGTGTGGGTTTGTGTGTTGGGGTGTGCGGGGGTTGTGTGTGTGGTGCGTTGTATGTGTGGTTGTGTGTTAGGTTGTGTGTGGGGTTGTGGGGTTGTGTGTGGGGTGATGTGTGAGTGTGTGGGGTGTGTGTGTTTGGGGTTCTGTGTGTGGGGTTGTGTGTGGGATTGTGTGTGTGGGGGGGTTGTATGTGTGAGTGTGGGGGCTGGGTGTGTGTGGGGCTGTGTGTGGGGTTGTGTTTGGGGGTTGTGTGAGTGGGGGGTGTTGTGTATGTGGGGGGATGTGTGTGTGGGGTTGTGTGTGTGGGGAGATGTGTGTGGGGGTTGTGTGTGTTTTGAGGGTTGTGTGTGAGTGTGGGGTTGTTTGTGGGTGTGGGGTTGTGTGTGGGGGTGTTGTGTGTGGGGGGTTGTGTGTGTGGGGGATTGTGTGTGTGGGGGGAGGTTGTGTGTGTGGGTGGTTGTGTGTATGTGGGCGTGTGTGTGGTTGTGTGTTTGTGTTTGTTTGTGTGTGGTTGTAGGTTTGTGTGGTTGTGTGGGGTTATGTGTGTGTGGTTGTGTGTATGTGTGTGGTGGTTGTGTGTGTAGGAGGGTTGTGTGTTTGTGAGGTTGTGTGTGGGGTGGTTGTGTGTAGGAGGTGTTGTGCGTGTGAGTGTGTGGGGTTGTGTGAGTGTGTGGGTTTGTGTGTTGGGGTGTGCGGGGGTTGTGTGTGTGGGGGCGTTGTATGTGTGGTTGTGTGTGTGTTGGGGGGTTGTATGTGTGAGTGTGGGGGGGCTGTGTGTGTGGGGGGTTGTGTGTGGGGTTGTGTTTGGGGGGTTGTGTGTGTGGGGGGTGTTGTTTGTGTGGGGGATGTGTGTGTGGGGTTGTGTGTGTGGGGAGGTGTGTGGGGATTTGTGTGTGTTTTGAGGGTTGTGTGTGAGTTTGGGGTTGTTTGTGGGTGCGGGGTTGGGTGTGGGGGTGTTATGTGTGGGTGGTTGTGTGTTTGGGGGATTGTGTGTGTGGGGGGAGGTTGTGTGTTTGGGTGGTTGTGTGTTTGTGGGCGTGTGTGTGGTTGTGTGTTTGTGTGTGTTTGTGTGTGGTTGTAGGGTTGTGTGGTTGTGTGGGGTTATGTGTGTGTGGTTGTGTGTGTGTGTGTGGGGGTTGTGTGTGTAGGAGGGTTGTGTGTTTGTGAGGTTGGGTGTGGGGTGGTTGTGTGTGTTGGGCGTTGTGTGTGGGGGGTTGTGTGTGTGGTTATGAAGTTGCGTGTGTGTAGGTGTGAGTTTGTGGGGTTGTATGTGGGGGGTTGTGTGTGTGGGGTTATGTGTGGGGGGGCTTGTGTGTGGGGGGTGGTTGTGTGGGGAGGTTGTGTGTGTGGGGGTGTATGTGGGAGGTTGTGTGTATGGGGTTGTTTGTGTGTGTGGTTGTTTGTGTGTGGGGTTGTGTGTGAGGGGGTTGTGTGGTTGGTTGTGTGTGGTTGTGTGTGGGGTTGTGTGGTTGTGTGTGTGGTGTGTTGTGTGTGTGTGGGGTTGTGTGTGTGGTTGTGTGTGGGTGTGTGTGGGGTTGTGTGGGTGGGGTTGTGTGTGGGTGTGTGTGGGGTTGTGTGTGTTGGGCTGTGTGGGGGGGTTGTGTGTGTGGGGGGTTGTGTGTGAGTGTATGGGGTTGTGTGTGTGGGATGGTTGTGTGTGGAGGGTGTTGTGTGTGTGAGTGAGTGGGGTTGTGTGAGTGTGTGGGTCTGTGTGTTGGGGTGTGCGGGGGTTGTGTGTGTGGGGGCATTGTATGTGTGGTGTTGTGTGTGGTTGTGTGTTAGGTTGTGTGTGGGGTTGTGTGGTTATGTGTGCGGGTTGTGTGTGTGAGTGTTTGTGGATGTGTGAGTGTGTGGGGTGTGTGTGTAGGGTGCTGTGTGTGGGGTTGTGTGTGGGATTGTGTGTGGGGAGGGGGTTGTATGTATGAGTGTGGGGGGTTGTGTGTGAGGTTGTGTGGGGGGGTTGTGTGTGGGGGGGTTGTGTGTGTGGGGGATGTTGTGTGTCTGGGGGTTGTGTGTGGGGGGTTGTGTGTGTTTTGAGGGTTGTGTGTGAGTGTGGGGGTTGTGTGTGGGGGGAGGTTGTGTGTGTGGGGGGAGGTTGTGTGTGTGAGGGTTTGTGTGTGGGAGGTTGTGTGTGTTTGGGGGGTTGTGTGTGGGGCTGTGTGTGTGTACGGAGTTGTGTGTGAGTGGTGTGTGTGTTGGTGTTGTGTGTGTGAGTGTGGGGGGGTTGTGTGGTGTGTGGGGTTGTGTGTGTGTAGGGTTGTGTGTATGTGGGCATGTGTGTGGTTGTGTGTTTGTGTGTGTGGTTGTAGGGTTGTGAGGTTGTGTGGCGTTATGTGTGTGTGGTTGTGTGTGTGGGGGGGTTGTGTGTTGGAGGGTTGTGTGTTTGTGGGGTTGTGTATGGGCTGGTTGTGTGTGTTAGGTGTTGTGTGTGGGGGGTTGTTTGTGTGTGGTTATGAAGTTCTGTGTGTGTAGGTGTGAGTTTGTGGGGTTGTGTGTGGGGGGTTGTGTGTGTGGAAGGTTGTGTGTGTGTGTGGGTTGATTATTTGGGGTTGGATGTGTGTGTGGGGTTGTGAGTGGGGGGGTTGTGTGTGTGGGTGTGTGGGGTGGGGTTGTGGGAGTGGGGTTTGTGTTTGTGGGGT
Organism: Lissotriton vulgaris; assembly: GCF_964263255.1. NCBI lineage: Eukaryota > Metazoa > Chordata > Amphibia > Caudata > Salamandridae > Lissotriton > Lissotriton vulgaris. Next base: position 477,042 of record NW_028248075.1, read on the forward strand.
TGTATGTGGGGGGCTTTTATGTGGGGGTTGTGTGTGGGGAGAGTTGTGTGTGTGGGTGTGTGTGTGTGTGTTGGGGGATGTGAATGTGGGGGGGAGTTGAGTAGGGGGTTGTGTGTGGTGGGGTTGTGTGTGTGGGGTTATGCATGTGGGGTTGTGTGTTTAGTTGGCTGTGTGTGTGTGGTTGTGTGTGGGGTTGTGTGGTTGTCTGTGAGGTTGTGTTTGGGGTTGTATGTGTGGGGTCGTGTGTGTGGTTGTGTGGGGTTGTTTTTGTGGGGTTGTGTGTGTTGGGTTGTGTGTGGGGGGTTGTGTGTGTGGGGGTTGTGTGTGTGGGGGGTTGTGTGTGTGTGGGGTTGTTTGGGTGAGTGTGTGGGGTTGTGTGTGTGTGGGGTGGTGTGTGTGTGGGGTTGTGTGTGGGGTGTGTGTGTGTGTGCATGGGGTAGTGTGTGTGAATGTGTGGGGTTGTGTGTGTGGGGGGGTGTGGGGTTGTGTAAGTGTGGGGGGTTGTGTATGTGGGGAGTTGTGTGTGTGTGGGGTTGTGTGTGTGGGTTGTGTGTGAGTGTGTGGGGTTGTGTGTGGGGGGTTGTGTATGTGGGGTTGTGTGTGTGTGTGGGGTTGTGTGTGTGTGTGGGGTTGTGTGTGTGGGGGGTGTGGGGGTTGTGTGTGGGGGGATTGTATGTGGGAGGTTGTGTGTGGGGGGGTTGTATGTGTGTGGGTGTTTGTGTGGGGTTGAGTGTGTGGGGGGTTGTGTGTATGGGGGAACCGAATGGGATGGGAGGTGAGGCGGTGAATGGATGGAAGGGATGAGGGAGTGACAGAAGGGAAGACGATTAAAGAGGTAAAGAAGAAAATAATGGAAATAAAGGGGGAGGGGAGGGGAACAAGGAGGGAGAGGGGTAGTGGGAGGGTGGGGTAAAGGGAGAGAAGGGATGGGTTAGGGAAGGGTGGGAGAAAGGAATGGAAAGGAAAGGAAAGGAAGAATGAGGGGAAGAAGGTGAAGAAGAAAAAGGAGTAGAAAGGCAGGGAAAGGCAGGGAAAGGAAGGGAGAAGGGAGGGGAGAGGGCACATGAGAGAGAGAGAGGTGAGGGGAAGGGTAGTGAGGGGAAGGCTAGGGTATGGAAGAAGGGATGGGTGAGGGGAAAGGGGAGAGAATGGTGAAGAGGAAGGGAGGTGAAGGAAGGAACAATAAGGATGAAAGGATGGGTATGTGGAAGGAGAGTACAAAAGGAGCAGAGGCGATGGGAACAGATTGGAAGGGAAAGAGGCTGTGAATGGGAATGGGAATGGAGGGGAAGAGAAGGGAATGGGTGGAGATGGAAAAGGAGATAAGAGAGTGCAGGATAGGACCGGAATGGATTGAATGGGAAGGGGAGGGGAGTGACAGAAGGGGAGAGGATTAAATATTGATTGAGAAAAGGGAACTTAAAAGATAGGAGAGATAGGAATGTAAGGTAGAGAGGGAAAAACGGGAAAGAGAAAGGAAAAGGGAAGGGAAGTTTCAAGCCAGTATCAAGTCAGTATCAAGCCAGTATCAAGTCAGTATCAAGTCAGTATCAAGCCAGTATCAAGTCAGTATCAAGCCAGTATCAAGTCAGTATCAAGTCAGTTTAAAGTTTGGTTTCAGTTCAGTTTCAAGTTCGTTTTCATTTGGTTTCTATACTCACCGTGTCCCTTTCACCCAGCCCCGCCCAGTTCTTTTGGAGCCTGTGAGGCACCGGCCCTGAGCCTCTCGGGGGCCTCGGCTCCGGCCGCCGGCAGTGGTCCGCTCCGTCCGGTGCTCATGAGTGCAATGCCGCGTCTGCTTGGTTACCAGCCTTGTATACCACGGACACGTCACAATAGAGACCTTCAACCTGTCATCATGCATCACCGGTTTATGGGCGATGACAAGTGCTGCGTGCGGTGTAAGAGGTGGAGCAGCCGAGACACGGCTTTAATTCAATTACCTTTTTTTAAAAAAAAACTATTTAATCACGAAATTATCCTGCGATGAGCCTCAAAGACGATCTAATCCTGCTCGACATTCTCCCCCCTTCTCAGTTGCCTCTCCTTGTCTCTGCTGCTGCGGAGGTCTCCCCTCTGCACTTAGCCTCGACCTTGTGTCATCACAGTGGAGGGCCTGGCACGTCACAGGTGTTCCATCCACAGGATTCCCCTGCCGGTGCTGGCCTGGACCTCGTGACATCACAGGGAAGGGCCTCGCACGTCACAGCTGTTCCATTCACAGGATTCCCCTTCTGGTGCGAGGCTGGGCCTCGTGACATCACAGGGGAGGGCCTGGCAGGTCACAGGAGTTCCATTCACAGGATTCCCCTTCTGGTGCGAGGCTGGGCCTCGTGACATCACAGGGGAGGGCCTGGCACGTCACAATTGTTCCATCCACAGGACTCTGCTACTGGGAAGGAGTAGACCGTTTATATAAACGTTAATGTATAATGTGGAGTTTTCGTATTCTTAGCTTAAAATAAATATTTTCGACAATAGGCGCATTGTCCTGCACCAGGTGCGCCATGAAGGTTGGCCTGATAGCTCCCCACCCCTCCCTCAGTTGGCGTGGGCTGGACTCTCCATGCGGAGGCTGCAGTCCTGAAGGCCTCTCTAACCGGAAGTGTCCGCAATCTCCTCCAGACAGTAGTGCAGGTTTTCACAGCTATGAAGCGAAGTCTAAGTGACGGTCGCAAGACGTGAACTGTAATGGAGGGGCCTCGTAAGGAGCTGAGCCACTCTAGGGAGATCAGAAGGGAAAGACTGAAACCAGGAGATGGCAGAGAAAAGGAGAGTCTGATGAAGGGAGAACTCAATGGAGAGGCTGAGGAGTGGGGCGAAGAGAGGCCTCGGGGAGACTCAATGGATGAGAAGAGGCTGAGGAGTGAGGTGAAGGGAGACCTCTGGGAGAGTCAGAGGATGGGTAGAGGCTGAGGAGTGAGAGGAAGGGATACCTCTGGGAGAGTCATGGGATGGGTAGAGGCTGAGGAGTGAGAGGAAGGGAGACCTCAGAGGAGAGTCAAGGGATGGGTAGAGGCTGGGGAGTGAGGCGAAGGGAGGCCTCGGGGAGACTCAACGGAGAGGCTGGGGAGTCCGATGAAGGGAGACCTCTGGGAGAGTCGAGGGACGAGTAGAGGCTGGGGAGTGAGAGGAAGGAGACCTCGGGGAGAGTCAAGGGATGGGTAGAGGCTGGGGAGTGAGAGGAAGGGAGACCTCTAGGAGAGTCGAGGGAGAAGTAGAGGCTGGGGAGTGAGAGGAAGGGAGACCTCAGGGAGAGTCAAGGGATGGGTAGAGGCTGAGGAGTGAGAGGAAAGGAGACCTCGGGGAGAGTCAAGGGATGGGTAGAGGCTGGGGAGTGAGTTGGAGGGAGACCTCGGGGAGAGTCATGGGGAAGGTAGAGGCTGGGGAGTGAGATGAAGGGAGACCTCGGGTAGAGTCAAGGGAGGGGTAGAGGCTGGGGAGTGAGATGAAGGGAGACCTCGGGGAGAGTCAAGGGATGGGTAGAGGCTGGGGAGTGAGAGGAAGGGAGACCTCTAGGAGAGTCGAGGGAGAAGTAGAGGCTGGGGAGTGAGAGGAAGGGAGACCTCGGGGAGAGTCAAGGGATGGGTAGAGGCTGGGGAGTGAGTTGGAGGGAGACCTCGGGGAGAGTCATGGGGAAGGTAGAGGCTGGGGAGTGAGATGAAGGGAGACCTCGGGTAGAGTCAAGGGAGGGGTAGAGGCTGGGGAGTGAGATGAAGGGAGACCTCGGGGAGAGTCAAGGGATGGGTAGAGGTTGGAGAGTGAGAGGAAGGGAGACCTCTGGGAGAGTCGAGGGAGAAGTAGAGGCTGGGGAGTGAGAGGAAGGGAGACCTCAGGGAGAGTCAAGGGATGTGTAGAGGCTGAGGAGTGAGAGGAAAGGAGACTTCGGGGAGAGTCAAGGGATGGGTAGAGGCTGAGGAGTGAGAGGAAAGGAGACCTCGGGGAGAGTCAAGGGATGGGTAGAGGCTGGGGTCCGATGAAGAGAGACCTCGGGTAGAGTCAAGGGAGGGGTAGAGGCTGGGGAGTGAGATGAAGGGAGACCTCTGGGAGATTCAAGGGGTGGGTAGAGGCTGGGGAGGGAGAGGAAGGGAGACCTCGGGGAGAGTCAAGGGATGGGTAGAGGTTGGAGAGTGAGAGGAAGGGAGACCTCGGGGAGAGTCGATGGACGAGTAGAGGCTGGGGAGTGAGTTGGAGGGAGACCTCGGGGAGAGTCATGGGGTGGGTAGAGGCTGGGGAGTCTGATGAAGGGAGACCTCGGGGTGACTTAAGGGATGGGTAGAAGCTGGGGAGTGAAAGGCAGGGAGACCACGAGGAGAGTCAAGGGATGGGTAGAGGCTGGGGAGTGAGAGGAAGGGAGACCTCGGGGAGAGTCAAGGGATGGGTAGAGACTGGGGAGTGAGGCGAAAGGAGGCCTTGAGGTAACTCAATGGAGAGGCTGGGGAGTCGATGAAGGGAGACCTCTGGGAGAGTTGAGGGACGAGTAGAGGCTGGGGAGTGAGGTGAAGGGAGACCTCGGGGAGACTCAATGGATGGGTAGAGGCTGAGGAGTGAGAGGAAAGGAGACCTCGGGGAGAGTCAAGGGATGGGTAGATGCTGAGGAGTGAGAGGAATGGAGACCTGGGGGGAGAGTTAAGGGATGAGTAGAGGCTGGTGAGTCCGATGAAGGGAAAACCTCAGGGAGAGTCAAGGGATGGGTAGAGGCTGGGGAGTGAGTTGGAGGGAGACCGCGGGGAGAGTCAAGGGGTGGGTAGAGGCTGGGGGGTCCGATGAAGAGAGACCTCGGGTAGAGTCAAGGGAGGGGTAGAGGCTGGGGAGTGAGATGAAGGGAGACCTCTGGGAGATTCAAGGGGTGGGTAGAGGCTGGGGAAGGAGAGGAAGGGAGACCTCGGGGAGAGTCATGGGGAAGGTAGAGGCTGGGGGGTCCGATGAAGAGAGACCTCGGGTAGAGTCAAGGGAGGGGTAGAGGCTGGGGAATGAGATGAAGGGAGACCTCGGGGAGAGTCATGGGGAAGGTAGAGGCTGGGGGGTCCGATGAAGAGAGACCTCGGGTAGAGTCAAGGGAGGGGTAGAGGCTGGGGAGTGAGATGAAGGGAGACCTCTGGGAGATTCAAGGGGTGGGTAGAGGCTGGGGAGGGAGAGGAAGGGAGACCTCGGGGAGAGTCAAGGGATGGGTAGAGGTTGGAGAGTGAGAGGAAGGGAGACCTCGGGGAGAGTCGATGGACGAGTAGAGGCAGGGGAGTCTGATGAAGGGAGACCTCGGGGAGACTCAAGGGATGGGTAGAAGCTGGGGAGTGAAAGGCAGGGAGACCTCGAGGAAAGTCAAGGGATGGGTAGAGGCTGGGGAGTGAGAGGAAGGGAGACCTCGGGGAGAGTCAAGGGATGGGTAGAGGCTGGGGAGTGAGGCGAAGGGAGGCCTCGAGGAAACTCAATGGAGAGGCTGGGGAGTCGATGAAGGGAGACCTCTGGGAGAGTTGAGGGACGAGTAGAGGCTGGGGAGTGAGGTGAAGGGAGACCTCGGGGTGACTCAATGGATGGGTAGAGGCTGAGGAGTGAGAGGAAAGCAGACCTCGGGAAGAGTCAAGGGATGGGTAGATGCTGAGGAGTGAGAGGAATGGAGACCTGGGGGAGAGTCAAGGGATGAGTAAAGGCTGGTGAGTCCGATGAAGGGAAAACCTCAGGGAGAGTCAAGGGATGGGTAGAGGCTGGGGAGTGAGTTGGAGCGAGACCTCGGGGAGAGTCATGGGGAAGGTAGAGGCTGGGGGTCCGATGAAGAGAGACCTCGGGTAGAGTCAAGTGAGGGGTAGAGGCTGGGGAGTGAGATGAAGGGAGACCTCTGGGAGATTCAAGGGGTGGGTAGAGGCTGGGGAAGGAGAGGAAGGGAGACCTCGGGGAGAGTCATGGGGAAGGTAGAGGCTGGGGGGTCCGATGAAGAGAGACCTCGGGTAGAGTCAAGGGAGGGGTAGAGGCTGGGGAGTGAGATGAAGGGAGACCTCTGGGAGATTCAAGGGGTGGGTAGAGGCTGGGGAGTGAGAAGAAGGGAGACCTCAGAGGAGGGTCAAGGGATGGGTAGAGACTGGGGAATGAGTTGAAAAGAGATATCGGGGAGAGTCAAGGGATGGGTAGATGCTGAGGAGTGAGATGAAGGGAGACCTCAGGGAGAGTCAAGGGATGGGTAGAGGCTGAGGAGTGAGATGAAGGGAGACCTCGGGGAGACTCATGGGATGGGTAGAGGCTGGAGAATGAGATGAAGGGAGACCTCAGAGGAGAGTCAAGGGATGGGTAGAGGCTGGGGAGTCCGATGAAGGGAGACCTCGGGGAGACTCAAAGGATGGGTAGAAGCTGGGGAGTGAAAGACAGGGAAACCTCGGGGAGAGTCAAGGGATGGGTAGAGGCTGGGGAGTTAGAGGAAGGGAGACCTCTGGGAAAGTCAAGGGGTGGGTAGAGGCTGGGGAGGGAGAGGAAGGGAGACCTCGGGAGAGTCAAGGGATGGGTAGAGGCTGGAGAGTGAGATGAAGTGAGACATCGGGGAGAGTCATGGGATGGGTAGAGGCTGGAGAGTGAGATGAAGGGAGACGTCGGGGAGAGTCATGGGATGGGTAGAGGCTGGGGAGTGAGATGAAGGGAGATGTCAGGGAGAGTCAGGTGATGGGTAGAGGCTGGGGAGTGAAAGGAAGGGAGACCTCAGAGGAGAGTCAAGGGATGGGTAGAGGCTGGGGAGTCCGATGAAAGGAGACCTCAGAGGAGAGTCAAGGGATGGGTAGAGGCTGGGAGTCCGATGAAGGAGACCTCAGAGAAGAGTCATGGGATGGGTGGAGCCTGGGGAGTGAGAAGAAGGGAGACCTCAGAGGAGGGTCAAGGGATGGGTAGAGACTGGGGAATGAGTTGAAAAGAGATATCGGGGAGAGTCAAGGGATGGGTAGAGGCTGAGGAGTGAGATGAAGGGAGACCTCAGGGAGAGTCAAGGGATGGGTAGAAGCTGAGGAGTGAGATGAAGGGAGACCTCGGGGAGACTCATGGGATGGGTAGAGGCTGGAGAATGAGATGAAGGGAGACCTCAGAGGAGAGTCATGGGATGGGTAGAGGCTGGGGAGTGAGAAGAAGGGAGACCTCAGAGGAGAGTCAAGGGATGGGTAGAGACTCGGGAATGAGATGAAGGGAGATATCGGGGAGAGTCAATGGATAGGTAGAGGCTGAGGAGTGAGATGAAGGGAGACCTCGGGGAGAGTCAAGGGATGGGTAGAGGCTGGGGAGTCTGATGAAGGGAGACCTCTGGGAGAGTCAAGGAATGGGTAAAGGCTGGGGTCCGATGAAGGGAGACCTCTAGGAGAGTCAAGGGATGGCTGGAGGCTGGGGAGTAAGAGGAAGGGAGTCCTTAATGGAGAGGTTGGGGAGTGAGATGAAGGGAGACCTTGGGGAGAGTCAAGGGATGGGTAGAGGCTGGGAGTCAGATGAAGGGAGACCTCAGGGAGAGTCAAGGGATGCGTAGAGGCTGGGGAGTGAGAGGAAGGGAGACCTCAGAGGAGAGTCAAGGGATGGGTAGAGGCTGGGGAGTGAGATGAAGGGAGACCTCAGACGAGAGTCAAGTGATGGGTGGAGGCTGGGGTGTGAGATGAAGGGAGACCTCGTGTAGAGGCAAGGGATGGGTAGTGGCTGGGGAGTGATGAAGGGAGGCCTTGGGGAGAGTCAAGGGATGGGTAGAGGCTGGGGAGTGAGATGAAGGGAGACCTCTGTGAGAGGCAAAGGGTGGGTAGAGGCTGGGGAGCTAGAGGAAGGGAGACCTCAGAGGAGAGTCAAGGGATGGGTAGAGGCTGGGGAGTGAGATGAAGGGAGACCTCAGACGAGAGTCAAGTGATGGGTAGATGCTTGGGTGTGAGATGAAGGGAGACCTCAAAGGAGGGTCAAGGAATGGGTTGAGGCTGAGGAGTGAGATACAGGGAGACCTCGGGGAGAGCCAAGGAATGGGTAGAGGCTGGGGAGTGAGATGAAGGGAACCTCGGGGAGACTCATGGAATGGGTTGAGGCTGGAGAATGAGATGAAGGGAGATATCGGGGAGAGCCAAGGGATGGGTAGAGGCTGAGGAGTGAGATGAAGGGGGACCTCAGGGAGAGTCAAGGGATGGGTAGAAGCTGGGGAGTGAGATGAAGGGAGACCTCTGGGAAAGTCAAGGGATGGGTAAAGGCTGGGGTCCGATGAAGGGAGACCTCTAGGAGAGTCAAGGGATGGGTGGAGGCTGGGGAGTAAGAGGAAGGGAGACCTTAATGGAGAGGTTGGGGAGCGAGATGAAGGGAGACCTCGGGGAGAATCAAGGGATGGGTAGAGGCTGGGAGTCAGATGGGGTAGAGGCTGGGGAGTGAGAGGAAGGGAGACCTCAGAGGAGAGTCAAGGGATGGGTAGTGGCTGGGGAGTGAGATGAAGGGAGACCTCTGCGAGAGTCAAGGGGTGGGTAGAGGCTGCAGAGTGAGATGAAGAGAGACCTCTGCGAGAGGCAAGGGGTGGGTAGAGGCTGGGGAGTGAGAGGAAGGGAGACCTCAGGGAAGAGTCAAGGGATGGGAAGAAACTGGGGAGTGAAAGGAAGGGAGACCTTGGGGGACAGTCAAAGGATGGGTAAAGGCTGAGGAGTGAGATGAAGGGAGACCTCGGGGAGAGTCAAGTGATGGGTAGAGGCTGGGGTGTGAGATGAAGGGAGACCTCGGGTAGAGGCAAGGGATGAGTAGAGGCTGGGGAATGAGAGGAAGGGAGACCTCAGAGGAGATTCAAGGGATGGGTAGAGTCTGGGGAGTGATATGAAGGGAGACCTCAGACGAGAGTCAAGTGATGGGTAGATGCTGGGGAGTGAGATGAAGGGAGACCTCTGGGAGAGTCAAGGGGTGGGTAGAGGCTGGGGAGGGAGAGGAAGGGAGACGTCGGGGAGAGTCATGGGATGGGTATAGGCTGAGGAGTGAGAGGAAGGGAGACCTCTGGGAGAGTCCATTCGTGGGTAGAGGCTGGGGAGGGAGAGGAAGGGAGACGTCGGGGGGAATCAAGGGATGGGTAGAGGTTGGAGAGTGCGATGAAGGGAGACCTCGGAGGAGAGTCAAGGGATGGGTAGAGGCTGAAGAATGAGATGCAGGGAGGCCTTATTGGAGAGGTTGGGGAGGGAGATGAAGGGAGACGTCGGGGAGAGTCATAGGATGGGTAGAGGCTGGGGAGTGAGATGAAGGTAGACCTCGGGGGGAGTCATATGAAGGCTAGAGGCTGGGGAGTGAGATGAAGGGAGACCTCTGGGAGAGTCAAGGGGTGGGTAGAGGCTGGGGAGGGAGAGGAAGGGAGACGTCGGGGAGAGTCATGGGATGGGTATAGGCTGAGGAGTGAGAGGAAGGGAGACCTCTGGGAGAGTCCATTCGTGGGTAGAGGCTGGGGAGGGAGAGGAAGGGAGACGTCGGGGAGAATCAAGGGATGGGTAGAGGTTGGAGAGTGCGATGAAGGGAGACCTCGGAGGAGAGTCAAGGGATGGGTAGAGGCTGAAGAATGAGATGAAGGGAGGCCTTATTGGAGAGGTTGGGGAGGGAGATGAAGGGAGACGTCGGGGAGAGTCATAGGATGGGTAGAGGCTGCGGAGTGAGATGAAGGTAGACCTCGGGGGGAGTCATGTGAAGGATAGAGGCTGGGGAGTGAGAGGAAGGAAGACCTCAGACGAGAGTCAAGTGATGGGTAGAGGCTGGGTTGTGAGATGAAGGGAGACCTCGGGTAGAGGTATGGGATAGGTAGTGGCTGGGGAATGAGATGAAGGGAGGCCTTGGGGAGAGTCAATGGATGGGTAGAGGCTGGGAAGTGAGATGAAGGGAGACCTCTGCGAGAGGCAAGGGGTGGGTAGAGGCTGCAGAGTGAGATGAAGGGAGACCTCGGGGAGAGTCAAGTGATGGGTAGAGGCTGGGGAGTGAGAGGAAGGGAGACCTCAGGGAAGAGTCAAGGGATGGGTAGAGACTGGGGAGTTGAGGTTCCGGGTTTTTAGGAACCCAGAGGTGCCAGGGGATCACACCCGAAGACCTCTGAGTTCTCCTTGTTCCGGACCACAGAAACCAAGAGTCTTCTAGGTGAAGTCAGAGACCAAGTTTTATTGGCTGCAACCAAGTAAGATGTGTCCTAGAAGTACGACAGCACGGGCCGTAAGTTCTCAGGAGACTGTTCGTTTTTACAGAACCAGCCTTCTCCTTTTATACACAGTTTTACACTTCAGGCAAGAATTCTTGAGTTTATGGTATGGTCATAGACATATTTGCACAATAGAGCAAAACGCGAAGTCATGACGGCCAACCCATATTTTAGATGTCCAGTTTGTGGTAGATGACCCAGCCCAGCCCGGAATTACAATCAGATATCGATGAAACCCCAATAGAACAGGGCACCTCCTTGTCATTAAACTGGCCATAAACAAGGAACATGGACAGGTGTATGTGTGCAGAAAACATGGTCTGTAGGTGGTGAATGGTTTATGGCATGTTATGTATTGATGCTATCTCATTCGGCCACTGGGCGAGGGGCTGCCCAAACAGGTTTGGCTGGAGGCGGTAGAGTCAGTTCGGCCAGGTCATGGGGAAGTCAGCTAAGGTGGACGTGTCCTTTCAGATCAAGCTCGACCTTAATTAATTGACTTATATGAGGGCAAGGCACAAGATGGATGCCGTTAACAAAATGGAGTCAGAGGGTTCGGAACCGAAACCACGATTTAAGGGTGTTAGCATTGCCCAATCATGACGCAAATGCACAGGGATAATGTCCTAATCATTACCGGTCTGCCGATACCAAATTCGTCATGGTACGATGGCATTTTGTGACACGAGTGTTGGACCTCGGTACCATATTGCAGCAGGATCCGGAATTCCAGAACCACAGACCCTCCTTTTGCCCTCATATTTAGGCAATAACTCATGCTAATCTGAGTCCAAATCTGTATTGATGAATTCATGGAGATGTTGCTGTAGCATCATTCTGTTGCTCGATTCGTCCCTTGACACAGGCTTCCTTACACATGAAGTAGCATAAAGGCCACATATTGCAGGAGCGCACTGCACAAACAGGCAGAACATAAACAGAATGGCTAAGATCATCCCAATGAAGATCAGAGTTTTCAATCCCCAGGCAGATATCAGTTCCCAGAACCACCCGAGCAAGGACCAATCCCCTTTTTCCAATTGAAGGGAGTCTGAGATCTTGTGTAATTTGGAAATGGCCTGATACACTGTCGGAGCGTTATCGGGGATGAAAATGCAGCAACTGGGTTGGATCACTCTACATACACCACCATGGTCTGCGAGTATGACATCTAGGGCAATCCGATTTTGAAGGGTCATAAGTCTGTCCGATTGAAGCTCAGCAGTCAGGTTACTAAGGGCACCGGCCGTCTCAGTCACGGCAGATTCAACTACCCTTGTTAACTGGCGAATGTTCCTGCTGTTCACCATAGGCCCCCAAAACGGCAGAAAACCATTTGCAAAGTCCCCAAACTCTTGACCCGCAGTGTCGTCTTGACTCACAACACCCCTAACTGTCCTTGTCCGATGGTAATCTGCCCCGGCCGTGTAGGTGGGTGGCAGCAGAAACAAGATGAAACATGAGCCCGAGAAGTCAGGGGGCAACCATGTGTATGCTTTGTCATGGCAGACGAAGTATGTACCCTTTGCCGCCGGGAATGGAGGGGAAGTTCGGGAGGCGAACACATACGTTTCCGTGCACACGCTCTTCCCCAACTGTGCTTCAGGATCCCTACCAATACCTTGCAGACATAGGTGACCTCGGTGGGGTACTACCCAAACTAGGGAGGATTTCTTCAATTTCTGGCTCTTACTCAAAGAATTCCCATACCGAGTGCTGTTCCATCTACTTTACGGGGTAAACTCATCTTTGGGAATTGTCCGAGACGTGTCAATATACCTGCTCATATTTCGTATTCCTGCCACTAGTGCCTTGTTGCTGACATTGCTCCCTATGGGACGCGGGGGATATGGTTCTATGGCAAACAGGAATATAGTCTGGAAAGCCCACAGAGAACCATAGTAACTGAATGGCAGGGCGAAGTACGGGATGCCCCTATCGGCTGTGTGCGGCATGAGTCCATATATCCAACAGTTTGATGTGTTCATTACGGACTGGTGCTGGTGTAGGAGCTGGATAAATGAGTTATTTACAAATTCTAGTCTTCTGGCGGACCCGTGTTCAGGCAGAGGGTGAAAGGAGTGTGTGGGAACAGTAGGAGGAGGTGTGGGCTGAGTGTTATTTACAAGGGTAACTTGGAACGTGGATAGAGTAAAGCTAGTCAAGAACATCGTTACGCTGCACAACAGTAGAATACATACTATCAAGAATCTCTTTTTGGCCATCACAGTGCATATTTGCTTTTTAAAGTTCATGGGTCTGGCAGGTCTCTCTACCCTCGGAAACTCCATCCTCTGGTTGCTGCCCGCGGTGGGAGTTTGATTATAGCCAAGAAGTGCGCTCTGTCCAGTCCGGGGTAATTCCCTCAGGCCGACCAGAACCGTTGACCTAGGCGTCCCCAGCTGCACTCCTCAGACTTCAACCACGGCTCTAGCAGCAGAACCGGATGGTGGTTCAAAAATCAAAAATGAGCAAGTTCCTTGGGCGAGAGAGCTGTAAAATCAAAAATAGTTCTTAGGGGAAAGAGAGTTACATGAGTGTACTTTTTATTAGTCCCTTTTTCTCGACCTCAGATTATATTGTTGCTTCCCAGGTACGGTGTGGTCTTTGCACAATGTTTCAGGTGCTGTAGTGTCCAACTGCATTGACGGTGGCACAAATCCTTGCAAAATACGATCACTCTCCTTTTCTGTACCAGTTCCTTTCAGTCGTGCATCGCTGAAGAGTGTAAAGTGAGGGACAGTTTCAGTCTCAGAGTCAGCGATTCCGTTCTGGGCCCACCGGTCATATGGAAGGGGCAGTGGGACCCGTCTACAATGTGCGCCGTGCACCCAATGTTTTTTCCGTGGACACGTACTGCAGAACGGGTAGATAGCAGGACCTGGAAAGGTCCGGTCCAACGAGGCTCCTCGTTCTTGGTTCGCCTGAAGTTCCGGACTAGGACCCAGGAGCCAGGTTCGATGGCGTGGCCTGGATCATCAGACGCCGGTGGAGATGAGCTGTGGACCTGTTGATGTAAAATATGCAGTTTAGTTGTCAATTCGTGTAAATAATCAAGCAGTACAGGGTGCTCTATCTCACTGAGCTTTCTGGGCCTCGGTACCCCCCATATATTTGCTGGGCGCCCGAACACGATCTCGTGTGGGCTAAGTCCCAGTCTAGAATGGACAATCATTCTGGTAGATAGGAGTGCTAAAGGCAAGGCGTCAGGCCATTTAAGACCTGTGCTGGCTTGGATCTTGGCTAGTTTGAGTTTTAGGGTGCCGTTATAGCCCTCTACTAGACCTGCTGATTGGGGGTGGTTTGCAGCGTGGAATTTCTGGTGGATGCCTAGACATTCGCACACTCTCTTCATCACCCGTCCCACGAATTCACTTCCATTATCACTCCAGACCATTCTAGGCATCCCAAACCTAGGGAAGAATTCTTTAACAAGGGCTTTGGCAGTTGACAAGGCAGTGTTGTCCTTGAGGGGGTACGCTTCCACCCACCTGGAGAAGGCGCAAACGACAACAAGGACGTATTTCAGGTTGTTGCACCTCTCCATGTGGATGAAATCGAGCTGCAAAACCTCGAACGGGTACGTTGGAGGCGCAAAATGACCTGCTGGAGTTGGTGTTCCCCTACCGGGATTGTACTTCAAGCACACCATACAGTTCCTGACCAAATTCTCTGCGCATTTCGGGATACCACTATTCTGCCATACTGGGGCCAACAGTTTACAGATTCCTTTTACATTGATGTGCGCCATTCTATGGGCCATTGTCACCACTGCGAGCACATATGCGTCGGGTATCAGCCATCGTTGGTGCTCTGACAATTCGACCCAACAACCATTCGCATCCAATCTTCCCTTGCTATCTCTCCATTCATTCACCTCTTCTCTGGTGGCATCAGCTTGTATGGACTTCACGCTTTCTATAGTGTCCTCACACATACCCACATCGGGGATCCATCTAGCAGGACCTACAACATACATCCGAATCATTGTGTTCCTTGCAGTCTCTTTCGCGACCTCGTCGGCAAATGCATTCCCACGACCAACATCATCTTGAATCTTTCTATGTGCACTGCACTTTACAATCGTAACTTGTAAGGGCAAGGTTAGTGACTCGAGAAGCTCGTCAACTAATTGACCATGTTGGATTTTTGCACCATGTGACGTCAGGAACCCACGTTCACGCCACAATCGTCCGAAACTATGGGCTACGCCAAAGGCGTACTGACTATCAGTATACACATTCACTCGCTTTCCTTTTGCCAACACACATGCTCTTGTGAGCGCTATTAGCTCGGCTGCTTGCGCGGAATTCTGGGGGATGTGTGCGGTCTCTACAATAGTGTGCAATGTTGTTACAGCATATGCTGCAGTCGTATCAACATTTGGCAACTTGAAGCATGAACCATCAACCCATAGAGTATCATTACATTCAGGAAGGGGGGTGTCCTGCAAGTCTACTCTCCCTTTTGTTTCTTCTTCTGTCCTAAAGCAGCAATCATGTTTTTCAACCTCATCTGTCTCTGCCGGAATAGGTAATAACGTGGCGGGGTTAAGTGTATCGCACCTCTTTATGTGTACGTGGCTCGCTAATAGTGTCAGCTCATAGCTGGACAGTCGGGCGCTAGTTAAATGCTGCGTCTTCGTTCTGTTCAGTAAAATGTCTACTGCATGTGGGACCATGACGATCAGGGTATTATTCATGACTAACCCAGCGGACTGTCGAATACAGACAGCTGCTGCAGCAGTGGCCCTCAAGCAACTTGGTAATGCCTTAGCTACAGGATCTAGAGTCGCGGAGAAATACGCACATGGGCGCTGTTTATCTCCAAAGCATTGTGTCAAGACTGATAATGCGCAACCTTCCTTCTCATGGACATATAACGTAAAAGGCTTACTGTAGTCGGGGTTGCCCAACACAGGAGCCGAACACAATGCTTCGCGCAACTCATGGAAACTTGTCTGACAATCGTCAGACCAAGGCATAGGATTGGGTGTGTCTTTGCAGAGTAGTGCCAGCAAAGGTTTGGCCAATAGGGAGAATTTCTGTATCCATTGTCTACAGTACGATTTAATGCCCAAGAAAGCCCAAACTTCTCTCTGTGTCCTTGGGGCACTCAATCCTGCGATTACCTGTATTCTTTCTGGGGTCAGTCTCCTTCCCTCCTTCGATAAGATGTGACCTAGGTAGGTCACTTCTTGTCGGCAAAATTGTAATTTTGGAAGGGAGACTTTATGCTTCAGGTCACATAAATGACGCAACAACGACAGTGTGGCTTGTTTGCAAATTTTTTCAGTGTCTGCAGCGATCAGTAGATTGTCTACATACTGAATCAGAGTCGCACCATCAGATAGAACAATCGTATTGAGTTGTGTTTTCAGAGCCTGACTGAATATGGATGGACTCTCACAGTAGCCCTGAGGAGCGCGTTTGAAGCGGAAGCTTCGTCCTCCTAAATTGAAGCCAAAAATGTCTCTGCTCTCCTCGGCAATCGGGATGCTGAAGAAGGCGTTCTTCAAGTCAATCACCGAAAACCAAGTGGCTGAAGCTGGAACCATTGTCAATAAGGCAGTAATGTCGGGGACGACTGGAAACTGCGGTACAACGATCTTATTTACCTCTCTAAGATCAATCACGAACCTGTATACAGGAGGATGTGAAGGATCAGTACGCTTTAAGACAGGCAGGATAGGACTGTTACAAACGTTGCCTGTTGTTTCCTCAATGACATCTTTCTCAATCAGATCGTAAATGATCGCTAGCAACGCTTTTTCACATTCGCTAGAGATCTTGTATTGGGGGATACGTGGCAACCTAACATTGGCTTTCAACGTTATGACATACGGTGCTATCTCCAAACAACGCACATCATTAGAACCAGTAGCCCAAAGTATATCCGGGAGGGATGCCAATTCAGTCGGAATATCTTCCTTTGACAAATACATTGGGGAAATCACTTTCTTACCAAGGGTTAGTTGTACTCCCGAAGGAGAACAGTACAAAGTCACATATAATCGCTTTAACAAATCCAAACCTAACAAGTTTTCGCCGCAACCTGTTGTAAGGATGAGGGGTGCTTCCAATTCCCATGGGCCAACAGAAATGGCCATAGGACTAGAGATCGGGTTTCTAACAGGGGCGCCAGAGAAACCTACTGAAACATTCATTTCGCCAGACAAAGGTGCGCCAGGAAGTTTTGAGTGCATAATCGAACTTTTCGTAGCACCAGTATCCAGCAGAAATGGCTCTGACACTCCTGATGTAATCACCTCGACATAAGGTCCATTCTGATCTACTGGAACTGAAACAACTCCCTCTCTTTGTCCATGGCTGTCCTAGCAATTATTACCCTTGTTCTCGTTTTCGGCATAATAGTCATCAGTATAGTACTGAGCTGACCGGTAAGACGCATTATTCTGTTGATCAAAGCTATTCATGGAATTCTGAGGCGGAAAAGAAGTGTTATTCTGGGGGAAATTTCCACGACCCCTACCCCTAGGAGCCTGTTGAACACCTCTACCTTGAGCGCCAGAAGCTCCAGAGGCACCATTCAGACGTTGTGCCAGAGCTGGACAATTATTCTTGAAATGACCCTCTTCTTTGCAATAGGCACACTGATTCGGGCCGTATGGTAAACGCTGATGGGAAAACTCGTTTCCTTGCGCGTTTCTCGAATACTGCTGTGGTCGTTGATAATTGGGCTGACTAGGTGTACGAGGCGGATAGGCTTGCTGGAGAAGAGCTTTGGTCTTTAAATCTTTAGTCTTTTTGTCTGCCTTATCTAGCTCGTCCTTGCGCCTATTTTCGTAGTACTGGGCTGTGGCTAAAATCTGTGCTAACGTGGAAACAGCCCAAGCACTCTCTGAGTCTTTCAATTTATTACACAGTTCGGGAAGCAGATTATGTACGAACTTGTCTACGAACAATCTTTGGCCACCCTCGGTAGCCATATCCTGACCACTATGATCGACGAAAGTCTCTTCAAATCTCGTGAAAAAGTCAGACACATTCTCATCTTTCTTCTGCTTGCACGCAGATAACTTATCCCAATTGACACGTAATTCAGCCATTAACGTCTTCATGTACGTGATAATTCTACCAGGAAGTTCAGCTATTAACGGCTCAGGTTTAGAACCACCAACTTGTCTAGCACCCGTAGCAGCAATATTAGCCCAAGAGTCACCTAGTTCTTGATCATGATCTGTATGGCGGATCTTACTCCATAAAGGCTGTGGAACGACGTTCCCGAACAGCATGTCTACATC
This sequence comes from Lissotriton vulgaris, assembly GCF_964263255.1. Classification (NCBI taxonomy): domain Eukaryota; kingdom Metazoa; phylum Chordata; class Amphibia; order Caudata; family Salamandridae; genus Lissotriton; species Lissotriton vulgaris. The sequence goes on from NW_028248075.1 coordinate 494,438, forward strand.
TGCTAAATTCATTATACATGAGCTGGCAGTCTGTGATAATTCCTTATAATACCCTGCAGGATTTTTACGTGGATCGGGTAATGTCTGCTTGAGTGCTAGTACTTCAGATCTTTTCCAGGGGACATGTACCCATACACGCTGGAAATGCGGTGGAACAGGTGGTTGTGCATTCGCATCACCTTCCCTCAAAACTGGAGGAACTTCTCTCATGGGGTATTGTCGTGCCTTTTTCCTACCTGACACATCATCCTCATACAGTGATCTAGACACATTTCCCTTACTCCTATAGGATAATAACAGATCTATTGCTTTTTCAACATCGGCACCTACAATCATGCCTTCATAGAATTTGAAACACATACGAAATAATTCCTGCATTTTGCGTTTGGGATCATTTGTTTCCAAATCTTCGCAAAGGTATACACACATCTCTTCGAATACGTATCTCTGAGTGGGTGCATCCCATTGTCGGAAAACTTCCATAACAGACTGAACATCGTATTTAACAGTGTCAGTAACCCATTTGCGTGCTAACTCATTCAGAACTTCTCTTTCCTCATAATCAGGCAGTTGACTACGCAACTGTCTACGTCCTGTTTTAGGGGTCGTTTTAGGCGACCCAAAGAAAGGTGGGAACAGACCAGTGACAGTACTTGCCACTCTCTGTCGAACAGAAGGAGAAGCGTGCGGAGAGGCAGATGCGCCAGAAAAGACAGGCTGATGTAAAGAGGAAGTCGAAGCAACAGCAGAAGAAGTCGAAGCAGTAGGAGAAGTAGTATCAGGATAAACAGGTGGAGCGGTAGGCAAAGTTGTAGGAGAAGTAGACGGAGTATGTAGCAAAGGCAGCGGCCCTTGAGAAGGCTGCGCCGGAGAAGTAGGAACCAGCTGAAGGGGAGCTGGTGTTTGTGCAAGAGCTGTTTTTCGTGCGCCAGGGCGCGGTATAACAATACGCTTCGGGGGTCCAACAATACTTGATGTATATGGGGGTGGTGAGTTCAATAAATGGGACATTAATCGATCTTTCTCGGATATTCCCTTTGAATCTTGTTCCTCATGGGGCAACATCGGGTAACATTTATCTACTGCTAGTTTCTTGCTTCTGAGCATTTGTTCATTTTCCTGCTCTTCCTCATTATCCCTGTATGCGATGGCGGCTTGCACCATCGACATGCCTCTTCTATTCTTCTTAGCTAATTTTATTTCTTTCTGTTTGGCTTCTTTGCGCCATAAGCGAAAAGAGTCAAACATCGCCGGCCGGGCTTTCTTCTTAAACAGTTTGACCTCTAGGTTATCTAAAACTTCTGAGTCAAAACTACCATATTGGGGCCATTTTAAAACACCATCCTTGCGGGTGTATTTTATCCATACTTCATTATATGTGATAGGGCCCACTCCGTGCTTTATATATAACTCATATGTTGGAGTTCCAATCGGAGGAACCGGACACGAATCCTCTAATCGGGAGTCCTTACTACAACCAAGACAAAACAATTTTCCAAGTCTGCTAAGACCAGGCATCTTTGCTCACTAGTCTAGCTTCAAACTTCAAGGGATTATCTAACTATGATATTTTCGTGAATACACGAATCCCTCGGTTTTGGCGCTTGCAAGTTCCAAACAAAGTGTACCTCAAGGATACCAAAGACTAAGAACCTAACTAAGGACTGGGAGACACTCCACTTATACTTAACTGAAGTATTGAAGATCGAAGACGTCACTAGAAGACTCTTCTATCGTTTTGCTCTACCAAGGATCACGGGGTCAAAAACAGGGCGATAGTCAGGGCAGCAGTCCTTCGTAGCCGTCGGGACGCGGGGAACCTCGCAGCAAAGACCTTCGGAACCACGTCGACATACAGGGGTCGCTGAAGTGGCTGGTCGTCCTCTGGAATTTTCAAACGAAGCTCCTCACGAACATCTGGCTTGGACCGTCACCGCTTGATACCGCCCCGAGATGGGCGCCAACTGAGGTTCCGGGTTTTTAGGAACCCAGTGGTGCCAGGGGATCACACCCGAAGACCTCTGAGTTCTCCCTGTTCCGGACCACAGAAACCAAGAGTCTTCTAGGTGAAGTCAGAGACCAAGTTTTATTGGCTGCAACCAAGTAACATGTGTCCTAGAAGTACGACAGCACGGGCCGTAAGTTCTCAGGAGACTGTTCGTTTTTACAGAACCAGCCTTCTCCTTTTATACACAGTTTTACACTTCAGGCAAGAATTCTTGAGTTTATGGTATGGTCATAGACATATTTACACAATAGAGCAAAACGCGAAGTCATGACGGCCAACCCATATTTTAGATGTCCAGTTGGTGATAGATGACCCAGCCCAGCCCGGAATTACAATCAGATATCGATGAAACTCCAATAGAACAGGGCACCTCCTTGTCATAAAACTGGCCATAAACAAGGGACATGGACAGGTGTATGTGTGCAGAAAACATGGTCTGTAGGTGGTGAATGGTTTATGGCATGTTATGTATTGATGCTATCTCATTCGGCCACTGGGCGAGGGGCTGCCCAAACAGGTTTGGCTGGAGGCGGTAGAGTCAGTTCGGCCAGGTCATGGGTAAGTCAGCTAAGGTGGACGTGTCCTTTCAGATCAAGCTCGACCTTAATCAATTGACTTATATGAGGGCAAGGCACAAGATGGATGCCGCTAACAAAATGGAGTCCGAGGGTTCGGAACGGAAACCACGATTTAAGGGTTTTAGCATTGCCCAATCATGACCCAAATGCACAGGGATAATGTCCTAATCATTACCGGTCTGCCGATACCAAATTCGTCATGGTACGATGGCATTTTGTGACACGAGTGTTGGACCTCGGTACCATATTTCAGCAGGATCCGGAATTCCAGAACCACAGAGTGAAAGGAAGGGAGACCTTGGGGGACAGTCAAAGGATGGGTAAAGGCTGGGGAATGGGATGAAGGGAGACCTCGGGGAGAGTCAAGGGGTTGGTAGAGGCTGGGAGTGAGATTAAGAGATACCTCGGGAGAGTCAAGGGATGATTAGAGGCTGGGCAGTGAGATGAAGGGACTCCTCAGGGGAGAGTCAAGGGATGGGTAGAGGCTGGAGAGTGAGATGAAGGGAGACATCGGGGAGAGTCAAGGGATGGGTAGAGGCTGGGGATTGAGAGGAAGGGAGACCTCAGAGGAGAGTCAAGGGATGGGTAGAGGCTGGGGAGTGAGATGAAGGGAGACCTCAGACGAGAGTCAAGTGATGGGTAGAGGCTGAGGAGTGAGAGGAAGGGAGACCTCTGGGAGAGTCAATGGGTGGATAGAGGCTTGGGAGGGAGAGGAAGGGAGACCTCTGGGAGAGTCAAGGGATGGGTAGAGGTTGGAGAGTGAGATGAAGGGAGACCTCTGAGGAGAGTCAAGGTATGGGTAGAGGCTGGGGAGTGAGATGAAGGGAGGCCTTATTGGAGAGGTTGGGGAGGGAGATGAAGGGAGACCTCTGGGAGAGTCAAAGGATGGGTAGAGGCTGGAGAGTCAAATGAAGGGAGACATTGGGGAGAGTCATGGGATGGGTAGAGGCTGGGGAGTGAGATGAAGGGAGACCTCGAGGAGAGTCATGTAAAGGATAGAGGCTGGGGAGTGAGAGGAAGGGAGACCTCAGACGAGAGTCAAGTGATGGATAGAGGCTGGGTTGTGAGATGAGGGGAGACCTCGGGTAGAGGCTCGGGATAGGTAGTGGCTGGGGAGTGAGATGAAGGGAGGCCTTGGGGAGAGTCAAGGGATGGGTAGAGGCTGGGGAGTGAGATGAAGGGA